>NW_008824010.1:1395563-1443213 GCF_000699105.1 Pygoscelis adeliae
GATGGAGATTTCCATAATTATACTCAGGAAGTTTTCAATAGACCAGACATGAAAGGAAAATTTATAGTCAAGATAATCTTGCATTTATACCTATTATTCTCTTCTGCTAGTTTACACAGTGCATGGGTGATCTCAGCACAGGCAAGAATTGCCCCATGGCGTGTGTGCAGATCTGTGCCCACTGATAAAGGTAGAAGTCTTGGCAAAACTGGAAGAGATTAAATAATTTATTTTTTTTAAAACATAGTGACAGATCACAGTTCTAAATGTAATCATGTCTGCCTAGAAATAACATGGGAAAACTATTTCTGGAAAGTCAGGCCATTATATGAACACCAAGTTTTAAAAAGTAAGTAAATTCTGACAAAGCATACTAACCCACACCAAGAAATTTTGTACTCGCAACTACCTCCCTGTTTGGAGTAAATAAAATAACGTACTTGCTATTAGGCACTGGGTTGGCTGAGCGCTAAGGGAAATAAGGCTTGTACTTCCATGGAATTTACTTCCTTGTAAACTGCCACCTTCCTAGTCCACTATAGGGAGCCTAGGTAAGATCTGTAACTACAGATTCACCTGGGTGTCAGCTGCTGTCTTTCAGCCATATTAAAAAGCAGCTAGTACATCCTCAGAATCTTGAGTGGGCCGAGCAAAGGATCGTGAATTCATGCTAAGAAACATTTGATTACACACACAACAGTCAAAAAGGAATTCTTCTGAAGATGTCAGACTGGACAAGACAAAACAGATGCCCCCACCCTTTACAACATCAAAGCCATATCAACAAAGCAAAAGCTAGGAATTTGAGGACTAGCTGCCTGAATTGTTGCAACAGAACTACACCCATTTATTCATCTCGGAACTGGTAGGGTCCGGTGTAGCCAGATAACTGAAGTCCAGTTCCCAGATAAAAAAAGATCTGGCAGTATTTCATAATTTTTGCATAAAATCTGAAAACTGGTAAAGCTATTAGTGTCACTACACTGTATTAAGTTGCAGGGGAAATCTTAGTTTTTATTAAGTCATGGTGCATGTTTAAATCTTCTCAATACATTTTTGCTACATAAACTAGAATGCTTGATATGGCACGCTATGCAGAACTTATTTGTTACTTACCCACATTTGCCATGTATTCAGGAGCCCGTGGAGTAAGGTTATGCAGAGCTTTGGCTGAAAGTTCTCGAATAACACTGAAGATGTAAAAAAGCATTTTGGGATTTTTTGGGGTTAGCAATTTAGTAGAAGTAATGTATTAAAAAAAAATAACGTCAGGAAGGGACTCCTGTCCCCGACCAAAATAAAGACACCAGCAATATTAAAAATTACAACAGTCTCTGTCCATCCCATGCTTCCCCCCTCAAAAAAAGCCAACAAAACAAAACAGCGGACCAAACAGACAGCCTACAGCTAGCTTTTAGCTACACGAATAGAACTTATTGCTGAAAGAGACAAAGAAAAACATAAGTGTGGATGGTAGAACCTGAGGGCTCATTCTGTGCATTGGCAGGGACACTACAGTAAACTATTATTATTTCTCATGATGCAAACTATTATCAGCAATGATATAATCTCATTTGCATTATATGTACACATTTTAATCTTCACGAACACTGAATATGACTAAGCACCATCTCTATGCATGAAATCTACTTAAATTATGATAATTGTATGGTGATGGTGTTCACCCCTCACATACACTATATAGCATATAAATCGTGTTTTATTAATCTATTAACAGATTGAGGTCATGGCAAAAAGACAAAATTCATAAACATGTTTTAAGTGACAACATGCCAGGGAGGTATAGATGACATCAGCTACTACTTGTCCAGTTTCCTTCAGTCAAATGCTATTGCAAACTCTAGTATAAGTAAAATTTACAAAAAGCATCTAGGAAAGCATGATATGCAGAACAGTCAATTCCTGGATCTTAATAATTACACTTTATGAACTCACCTATCCCAGTGGTTAATCTTCATGTTAACTAAATGATCAATCATTGGCTGTGTATACTCAGGAAAGCCAGCAATATACACACTGAAAAAGAAGTATCCAGAGAGAGAGAGTACAGAATCAACATCTGTGTGCATTTTAACACAAGCTACTCCAAAGTTGATTTAAATCCTCTAGATTTAAAGCAACCAAAAAAATTACTTAAACATGCCTTCTCCTAAATGAGATGCGGCTGAATGAAATAATACAATAGGAAATATTTTACAATTATTGAAAAAAAGTTAAATCACTTTTGTAGAACTTTCAGATTCTTTATAAAAAGTACTATACATACAAAAAGCTTGACAGCAATGAAAAGCAAAAATAAACATTCGATTCCCATTGCTACATTCTAGAAAATCTAGATGTGCATATTAACTTATACAATTATTTCAGATTGGAGAAATGTATTAATGATGTAATCCACAGTACACAGTAAAATTAAGTTACAGAAATGTGCTACATCTTCATAAATACAATGGTCCAAAGTTGAATATGGGTTTTCAATTTGTCCTTTTTAAAAATCAATCATACACAAAAAGTCAATTCTGACAAAAAATGTTAAAGCTGCAAAGTCAAGACCTAAGATGTAAGGGAACACCAGAATTAATTAGCTAGGTAGCCTGCATAATTACCTAACTTCACAGCCACACTTGCTTTCCAATCTTCAGAAGCATCAACTACTGAAAGCTAAGGTCAACAGAGGGTAAGTGAAATGTTTTTTCAGTACATCTGATGTATGTTAAATAAACTTGGAAGCTAAACAAGCAGTAGAATGTGTTTGTGTCAAAACGGCATGCACAAAGGAACGAAATTAAGGACACACGGATTACCTTAATTTCACCTTTTTGTATCTTCTGAGCGATTAACTTTGCAACCATAATAGTGTTCCATTATATGTGTGTGTAATTAGAAGCAAAACAAAGACAAAAACCAAATACTGTTGCATGTTACCATACTGATATCTATGTAATTCATCAGAAGAGTAGGAATCCTTAAGTCCACAGCACAGACCTCAGTCAGTTGAGCCAATACAGGATATAGAAGTACTATCTACTACTGCTATGAGCCCTAGAGGGGGATTAGACAGTTGGTTTAACTGGTTGTTGATGCCAGCAGAGAAATGATAAAATTCATTACTCTTTAAGTTCCTTTCCCTGTTCTGGAAAAACAAACAATAATAGACACACTTCCCCTGCCATATTTGAGTTCTCCTCTCTTCTTTGTAGTTTGGGTCCTAGTTTTAGCACTCACCATTCTTTCCAACCATTTTAATCTGAACTTCCTTGCCCAGCTCAAAGTTGACCTCTTGGGCCATGTCTGTAGCCCAATCCCACTTTCAGTTTTAGTTTATAACTATCTTCAACTACAGTCCTCATCTTTTGTACCCTACTGAGTATTTAATGCAAGTAGCCTTGGATACAAGTCTAGCCTTCCTGATAATGTCGCTGATAAGATTTTTGTATCCCACTCTACTTAGATTAAAAAGCTTCTTCCTTAACTCTGCTTTTACCAGAACTCCTGGAATCACATCATCTCTTTACTCCCAGTTCATACAAAATGGGTTTCCTCTACCTTCCATCCTCAGAAATCGATTATGATATTTGAGCTGAATCCTCCAAAGAACATCAGCAAAAAGTTGCAGAAGGGCACCCAGCTTGAAAAACTTGCATAAAAATATTTAGATTTGAAAGGATGTAAGCAACTATTTACATATACACACATATATATGGCATATATTTATCTACAAAAATATATACGATACTGCCTCTCTACAAGAATATATAATCATTTATTAACCAAAACCAAATTCAGCCGTAGAAATTGACACATCTTTTTTGGGCTTTTATTGCTCAAAGGAATCTAGTAGTACCAACCTTCACACCTGCACAGCTTCCTTTCACATAACGGCATTATGCTGGCATACAAAGTGTCCCAGGATTGTTTTATCTGGGTGGGGGAAGGACAGCTAAAGATTCTAGATCTGGAATATGAACCTCAAGCAGCTTTTTCCAACTACAGAAACAATTACACCACCTTAAGGCATACCAATCAGAAAGGTCCATTCTTCCTACCACATCATAATGATACATGTTTTCTGCGCAGCCAAATATACGCTTATGTACTTTTCCTTTGATGTTACTCGGACAAAAATAAGGAAATAATTAAGTATTGACCCAAATAATTATATCCTGTTTGAAGAGCAAAGTGGTGAAGATTTTTAGAAGTAATATAATAAATGAGATGACAAATACTTTACAAAGAAGAGTTTGATTAATAACACTGAATGTGGTTTCAAGGAATCATGCTACTAACTGCATAAGAGTATTTATAAAGAATTCACAAATTTATTCTTTCTGTTGCACAATTTAAAGAAAGGCACAAGAGTGGAAGAAATCAACAGTAAAAATATTTTCACTTAAATAATAATTTAATTAAATAATTAATAAATTAACAATTCAGCTCTCAAAAAGTAATAAGAACATAATTAGTCTCCAAGCTGAAATTATAAAAGACAGAAAATAAAAACTGCTTTGTGAATTTTGAGTATTTTCAATTTTCTACTAGTACAAAAAGCTAGAGTTTCAAAAATCACATTGACGCCATACGGATCTAGAGCAGCATCGAATACCAAGCCACTGCATTTCCTCATCTCAGCTCAGTAGGCAGGAGCTCTGGGGAAGAGAGGCTCTGGGGAAGAGTGTAGGAGGAGGGTGTGGACCCCAGAAGGAAGGACAGTAGGAATGACAGTAGGTAAGAGGTGAAGGTATGTACAGACTGAAATGATTATGCACAAAAGGGACAATATGGAGGTGGACAGATTAATAAAAAAAAAATAGTCAAGGAGAGGATAGAAGGTTCCAGCGCAAATTATCTTAAAAAACTGCTCATTGGAAGTTACAAAGCGGAACGGAGCATATAATCTCTTCAAGCCTTTCTAACCTGTTGGCTTCTGAGCAACGTGCAACTCCATAGGGCAATTTATCTGACCTATCTTAAAATGGTCTGAATCACCTTCTGTAGGTGCCTGTCTCTTTGCATTGGCTATGGAGAGAGGCTAGACACCTAGGCTAGACTGCCTGTCTTAGACAACTAAAGCTAGAACCCAGCCCTCAGTCTTTTTCATCTTCTCATGAGGAAGTGCAATCTTATGTTTATTTTAGTCATCCTGTGCACCCAGCTTGCCTCTGAATTCCCCTGACTTCAGCATTATTGTATTTTCAGATAGCTGACTGGAACAGAACACAGTATTCCAAGACAAGCCACTGATTTATAACAGCACCACATCAGTTTTGGTATTTCCCATTACATTCTTTGCAGGCTCCATACTGCAGTGATCAGTTTGTTTTTTCAAACGCTACTGCATACTGTGGTTAGATTTTCACTGAGCTATCTATGAAAAATATAAGCACTCAAGTTAAAGGTCTATGCACAGACCACAAATTCAACAACTTGTGCAAAGTATTTTTTTAAATGGCTATTACTTTATTTTTTTACCCACATCAGAGTCTATCTACCATCATAACAGCCTCTCCTTTTACTACAACTCTTCAAAATCCCCCAGTGTTCTCTAATCTTGACCAGCTTAGACAGTTTTGTGACACCTGCAAATATTGCCTCTTGGCTGCTTCCTCCACGTAGACAAGAAAATCACGGTCACATTTTCACCATGTCTTACACATAATAAGCAGTCTGATGCAGAAATAAGGAAAATAAAATTTTCATTTATTCAAAGCCAACAGTAATAAACATAACGTTCAGTAAGGTGAAACAACCGGACAAATATTTCATTATGTAAAAGAAGTCCCTCATGTTTAGGAAAACTAATCCTTGGAAACTTACCTTATAGTCAGATAACAGTTAACTCTGTTACCAACAGCAAAATAATCAGCTGCAGTTAGAATGTCTATGCCGTGTGGAAAAGTGCCCTACAAACATCATAGGGAAGAGGGGAAAAAAATTAGAAAATGTTATTTAAAAATGTAAAATGCTTTCCAAATAGGCAACATTATTGAAAACAAATCTACTACTACTCTGCAAGCACTGAAAAAATACAATTTAAGTTATAGTAAAATCACTTGTACTAAAGATATAAAGGATGTTGGATATATAAACAGCAAAATACCTAGCTTCAGTTATGAGTCAATGATAAACAAAGTAAATAGCAGCAGGTAAAAAAAAATATGCCGTAGTTATCTTAACACCTTCAAGTCATATCCAAATTTATATTTGGTAAATGCATGACTATGTACGTACACAAAAAAATGATTTCTCTAAAAGAACGTTTAGATAAGTGTAAACATGTTTACAGTTTATGTGAAGGAACAAGTTATCTGCTGCGAGTTTTATGAAGTATAAAATTAGAGATTTAGGCACCAAGAAATGCATCACATGCAGAATACATGGGAGTTCAGTTACTTCTATTTGTTTCTACTTACACAAATATTTTATGACTTATTTATTAATGAACTACAAAAGTGGGGTCAGTTTGTTCGTTTTTAAAAAGAACACTGGTGCCCAGCAAAGCCCGAAACACTGAATCCTAGGGAAGTGTCACACTTGTGACATCACTGCTCAAAAAATTGTTTTAGAAGATAAATTATCTTTCTAAAAATGCAATTGCCACCTAAAAGTTTGCCTTTTTATATAAGCAATACAATTAAAATATTCAGAATTTTGATTGGCTATGACTGATTTAATACAGTATTACACAGCAGGGCTGTGTTTTGGAACAAAGGAGGCAGCATAGCCTCCACAAGCCATAATTAAGTACAAATGGAAAACAGCCAACTGAAAAGACACTACACTCACTTACAAAAGAGACAATCATATGATATTTAAGCAATAAGGCTATGTGGAAGTACAGGTTCTGGATATGATACAGTTTTGTTTGTTTACAGCTCACTCATCCTTTCCACATTAGGATACAGCCATGCAAAAATAGTAGAAAATATCTCTAGATCTAAGCCTGAATAATTGAAGAAGTATATATTGCAAGCAGTGGGAAGTTGTCAGCTACTGTGGAGGTCTTATTCTGGGAAGCATAGTGCCAACAGTCCAAAAAAACAAGGCCTGGAATCTGACTGAACCAAGAAGGATAGACAGAGTATTTATGGCTTATCCAAGAGACTACCTGCAAGCCCTAATAATGCTGAAATGAATGTACTCTGCAAAAGCCTAATGAAACACTGATTAGGGAGAAAAATGCACACATGAGAAATACCTCAGTATGATTTATAGCCAAACAAGATGACATACAATTAAATATGTAAGAATGCATACTGTACATAAGGACAATCACAGCTAAACAATTTCAATTCTAGCTCCTTGTTGGAGCTTGCTATCTATTACTTGGCTGTAAGTGTGCCAATTTGATGCCATCTCACCGAAGATCATGGTGCCGCAGTGCGTGTCAGTGAGACAGCAGAATTCCTGAAACCAAGTTCAAGAGTACAGAGGTCATGGCCAACAGGAGAGACAGACTTCAGAGGAAAAGCTAACAGTTCCTATTCTGTCAAAACACTTAAAACTTGCTTCTCCAATATAAAAGTTTGTCTTAGTAGAAGTATGAGCATATCTCATGATTTATGCTTAAAAACAATTCTTCAAAATTTTCAAAGTTTTCATTCACATAAAGCGTAAGTTACAATGGCTTCTTTTTCTGAGGCCATAAAAGCAAGCTCTGGGATTCAGAACATGTTGAATTGCAAAGGTGAAGCAGGCAGGAACCAGGAAGTAAACGAGGTCAACTTTTTTCTCCACCCATTTAGTATCCGCATTGTTACTTCCGATGGAGAATATGTTTTAGCTCCTTCCAATTCAGAGAAAGGGTGTCTCTTTCAACACGTTACATCCAGGTAAAGAACTACAGAGGGTGTATCCACTGATTAAGTAACCATTTTCCTAGGCAGTAAGGAATGGTTCAATAAGTAAAACTTCTGAACTTCTACAGGAACCAAATGGAGACTGATAGCATTCTTCATGCCATGAAAACTTACTATTTCTCTGCAAACTCCTCTTTAACATGCCGACATATAAAGTAAAATTGTTGTGTGTTCTACCAACACTGACAAATTTGAATCTTGCATCAAAGCGGAATCAGTAAGCAAACTTTCTGGTTGTAAACTAACTTAGGCTCTACCCCTCTGATTAAGAAATACAAAACTCCACAAGACTTTTGCTACATGGAAGCATTTCTAAACCTGCAGCACCCAGGAGCCCTATCTCACCTGGAACTGAAGTCACAGTAAGGGGTTTACTTCATTCAGTACCTCATGAAGTGGAATCAGGCTGAGTTGCTGTGAGATGACTAACCTCTCCAGGGCAGTAACTATAGACCCAGGGAAGAATCACGCTGGCTTCTACTTATCACAGACCCAGTTGGGTCAGGTCACCAAAAATATCTATCCTCTTCCTCCTAGTGTTCTTGCACTCTTTCTCTGCTATTAACCTAATTCTATGTAGAAATACATACACCAGTTACAGACACGTGCTTAATACCTGTAGCTCTAAAGGAGTAATATCCCAGCTCTTAACAGAGATCCTTCAGGAATGGTATCAGGGAAAGCGAGACAGCATTTTAACAAAGATCCCTTAAAGAATAGCTTATTGATAACAAAATTTGCTTTAACCATGCTCACATGCCCTGCTCTGTCACAAGAACCACTGAACCATTTCCCCCCCCTTTTTTTTTCCTTGAAGTTGTATATTCAGCTTTATTAGCTCCTGATGAGAAACCAGGAAACTTTGAAATCCAAGTCTTTACCCTATTTGCTTCTTCTCCAAGGTTGCAAATCAAAGTTGTTTGAGCATTTTAACTACTTATATGTTGCTAAATTACATAGAAACCTACCACAATACTTTTTATCAAAGCACTTAGGTACCTCCAAAAGTAACACATTTCTCAAAATATCTAGATGGTAGTATTACTGTACAACAGGCAAAACCAAACACTGAGTTAAAGACTCTTAAGCCTAGTTCATTGTTGTATCACCAACCACAGCAAAGATTGTGCAGCACACTTCAGCTGTTCCACTACTACTGAAAACTAGAAAGTCAATGAAACAAAAGAATAACCAAAAAATTGCTCTTTTCCTGCTTTAAGAGCGTTACAGTTTGCAAGGTGTGTAATGGCCATCATACCTGCTGATTTTGCTTTTCAGAATGACTTAAAATTACCAGAAAGCTCACTTTCTCCAAAACTAGAATACTAGAATAAAACTCAGATCTCAGAAAAGTATTCCACAAGAACCTGTTTGCTGATAACAAAAATAATTATTTTGTGACATCCTTTTACTCAGTTTCTCTGAAGCCACAGCATCTAATTTTGATTTTAGGTACTACACGTTTACAGTAACCTCCAAGGCACTAATGAATGAAGATTCAGGAAAGTTACCATACCTGTCTCCCAACATTCTCCTGGAAGGCAGCCTAAGGAACAGAGAACAAACATACCAAAACGAGTCAGGTTTGCTTTTTGATAAACACCAGATGATGAATTCAAAACACACAACAATATAAATGACCCATGGCTTTTCTTTTTTAAATAAAGTAAGCTTTGTCAGTAGAACAAGCCCACAGGGCTTTTTTGTTTCTGCATCTCTATGTTCTGGTGTTCTTAAAGCTGTATGTTGCATGACAGCAGTTTAAGAATGCAAGTTCATTAAACTAGTCACACCCGCAAGAGTGCTTTTGAGTAGTGACACAAGGCTCCATGCTGGAATTGAAAGTTAATACCCGTAGACAACAGAAATTGAGACGGCTTACTTTTGTCTGACTACTTCAACATAATTTGCTAATAGTAGGCAAAGTTTGATTCTTTGTCAATGAAAACTTCAGACAAAAATTACTGAGAATGCAATACTTATTTGAAAGATCACATCTGAAAGCATGCTGAAACACTGAAATTATAAAACCTGAGGACAAAATGAATGTATGCTTCTTGTGTTTTGCATTAAATAAACTCAAAATCTTGTAAAATGCAACGAATACAACCATAAAGTTACTCTCTCTACTTGTATGGTATACAGAATAAAACCTACTTAACTCCCTACTTGAATTTTCTCCCTCTCTCAAAAAAGCCAATTATTTTTTGTTCATTAAAAGGATATACAATCGTAAGTACTAATAAAAACTGTAAATTTTCACTCTTTTCAGAGGAGAGATCATAATTATCTGGACACTTCTCTTAGGGAATGTCACTCTATATACAAACACGGATCTCAAGCAATGGACAGCACTTGTCACCTGACAGTTAACTGATATTTAACATACAGGGGGGAAGTCCCAATCTTTACTGAAAATGCCACAAGAACTTTGACAGACAGAGCTTCTGTGTTTCCTACATAAATACAGTACCATTGTGGTAATCCACCTGTAAAAACAAAAGGTTACGTTAGCTCACCAAGGTATCATACTCTACATATGGAGCAAGCACTCACCGAACACAGGTGAAGCAAGCCCTAATGAAGTCAGAGTCTCTTAGTGCATTTCTGAGGTTATGTCTGTTTAGGATAATGACTGCAGTTCCTGTAGACTTGCCCAGGCTAGTTCAGCTCCTGCTCGCAGTGTATCCATTGCAGGACACGTAGCACAGGCTGACTCTAAACGGCTCACCCACCACCTTGGCGGGATTTGGAGCCCACCTTAGCCTGCTCGCAGTTGCAGCCACGCTGCCAGCAGTGGCCCCGAGCTAACCAGTTTAGGATTGCCTCGGGTAGAACTGCATGGGCTATCCTCCGCAGTGGCAGCAGCATAGGTACGCCCTTGGGCAACACATAAAGCAGTCTTCCAGAACAGGAACACGAGCTGTAGCCGTGCCCTACACTTGGTCTTTATTCTACGCTGTAGCCCAGCTTCTGACACGGGGGTTTTTCACTCCTTACCTCTCTACCAACATACACTCCCAGCCAGGACATCGTTTCATGTCACCCTGCGTCATTTATTTCTTTTTACATACATGTTAGCTTTAGATCCCCTTTTATGCTATTGAGACCCTTTTACTCAGCATAGGGAGGTTTCAGCAAGGATGACGCTCTCAACTATCATATCCAAGGGATTTAATAGTTTAATCACTGCACTACAATTTCTTTTAAAAATGTACTGCTCAGACAAGAGCCTTACTGATACAAAAGCTGTAAAGCTTTTTTTTTTTCCCCCCTTCTTTTTAAATCAGAAATTTCGATATCCAAATAATGTAAACCTGGTCTCAAACCAGTGAAAGTTTTATTCTACTTACAATACATCCGTAGGCCCAGGACTGAAATATACTGTGGCAAAATCATTGGAAAAAGATGTATAGGGGCCTATAGACAATGTTGCTATTGTACATAAAGATTTCACAGGGTTTGTTTACTTAATGTAGGAATTTTAAAATTCCACTGCTGTATCACTATTTCATTTTCTAACTTACTTAGAAAAACAATCATGAAGACCTAAGCATGGCAAAATGACTTAGCATTCATCTGATGTATGCTAAGCATCTAATTTACATGTTAATTTACACCTAATTGATTAGTTTATCTATAAAAAACCATACAACTTGTAAGCAGTGGTTAAAGGATAGATAATAGTATTGCCTTACTATAAATATATTTGTCGATTGTTTCCATTTAATAGCCTTGGAGAAAAATTATCAGTTTGTTATAGATTCTCACGCTTGTGTTACGAATTTACAATTCATAAAAGTAAGAAGAGAAATATGGTAACTAGGAAATTCCTGCATACATAGCTCAGTAACTACAAAATTTTCCAGTTGCAGACTAAAACTGTACAGTAAGTTGTTTCACAGCCGGTTGCTTAGGTTGAGGGAGGTTCGTATGCATCCCCACGAACCTCTCAACTTCAGCATTGCTGTTGTGCATTTTAAAAAAAAGCTAAAAGGTGCCTCTTCTGCAAATAAGTTTTCAGCCAATTTACAATGAAAACCAAGATATTAAAACAAAACCAGAAAAAGCCCTCAAAGGAATGTAAAAACAGAACCCTAGAGTGTTTAGAGTTATATTTGGAAAATTTCACCACTGATTTAAGAAGGCTTTGTAGACAATGCACGTTCCAGCTGTGATGACTTAAACACATTACTGTTCTAGGCGAACAGCATCTAATCCCAATTTTAGCAACAAAAATGTGATATGGTAAATTATTTTTCCTGGGTGTGAAGGAGTACATTGCACAGAAGTAGTTACAAGGAAAACCTTCCCCACAATATTATTCCGTTAAAGCTTTGTGAGAGAAAGCAAAATAGAAATATGAAAATAATGAAACATATTGTTCATCCAAGTGAAAAGGCAATTTTCTAGAGCTCATTTAATGTTGACAGAATTCCCTCCTTGTTCCTTTAGCACTTTTTTATTGTTTCACCAAAGATTTTTCTTCAAAATATTTAGGAGATTTTCAATAACTGAAAATGTTACTATTTCAGTCATGCTTTCAAATAACTGCAAATTCCTAAAAGATGCCAAATATTTCAATCGTTTTGTAATAATAATTTTTCTTTTTTCATACAGTCCCCTTCTGGAGATGGAAAAATTGGATGCAAAGATCTTAATTTCAGGATTCAATGGTATCAGAACCAAGATGACCAACTAGCCATGTAACCTGAATCTTTGCTGTTCCCACAAAAACTGAAAAAATATTAAAACATTCTCTAAGTCATGATTTTAAAAACTATCAACCAACCAAGAGGAAAAAAACCCCTGTCTTTAACATGTCAGAACTGAATGGAGCCCAATCCGAGATCACTTATTCATGTGATTATTCCTTATAATGATTATTCATGAAAGAGTTGCACAAGTCAGCTCAGAATGCTTTTGGAGCTTCAAAAGAAGTGTCTTGTTTTATTCTGTCTAACCTCAGGGTTCAAAATATCTCTATATGCTATTTTGTTTTATTGGTGCTCTGCATTATAATATATTGCATATTGTAATAGATGGAAAATCTAGTAAAACGTGTTTATTTAAATACGTATTTAACTGTAGTAATGATTGGAAATAATTAGGACTCTAAGGTATTTTTCTTCAAAACTGTAGTAATGCCCAGTAAACACAAAATATTTCCTTGCCTGCCTTTCTAAAATAAAAAGGTTTCACTACTTTCATAACTATCCATATCAAAAGAGCAATTCCAAATTTTGACCAGCTCTAAATTAGAATGTACTAATGAAAAAACTGACTGGAGATAACTGAATTGCAGAATGCTTGATAGCTTGGTTTAAAGTAGAAGAGGAAAGTGAGAAGAAAATGTACTGTATTTTGTACTCATTTGAAATATGGAAACACGATCTGCACTAAGCTTATAGCATTAGTAAACGTATCTGGTTTAGCACTATACTTCATGGTCAAACTATTGGTTTATGTTTAAGCATAGAAACTTAATGAAGATTACACACGACAATTAGATCAAGCCACTAAAGGTAAGCAGTACACTTGTAGTGGCAATCATGTTAAAAAGAATTCTCCTCTTTATATATATTACCACTGATTCCTAGGACAATTCCTATAGAGCAAATAAATAATTCACTTTTCACCGCCTACACTCTTTAATGTTTTGTGCAGTTCTCAGGAAAGCAAAGCTACCTTTGTTTTCCTCTAAGGATTTTATTTAAATAAAGTGACTTAAATTAGCCAAGAATAGCAAATTCTACAGTTTCTAAAATTTAGGGCTTGAAGTTTGGGGGAAAGTAGGATTGCTCATATTCATTAGCTGTACAGTATGTGAAGAATATGTTATATCGGTACACAGTGATCTACAACATCTTAGCTTCCATGCTTTGGTTTTAACCTATTTAGACAAAGTGATTTGTGATATGATTACACAAGCGACTGACTCACTTCCCCAGCAATTATGCTGCAGCTTTGTTCAACAGCTTAAACTCTCAAGCAGAGGTGTGGCTAGAAAAAATAAGGATGCTATCCAGGTATCCCTGAGAAATGTATAAATGCATTAGCTTTCAAAATTTCAGTCAAAAAATAAGACAGACCTGTTAATTAATCTGCATGTTGCAAAGACTGCCTTTTTTTAAATGCATTCACAGTGAAGTTTATTCTTGGGAATAGAGACACCTCGTTCTTTGACAGACATTGTTCGGTCCTGTGTTTGAGTTAATACAGTTATAGGGTGGGGTTTTTTACATTTGTATAAGATAATTTGTTTTATCTGTTGAAACAGACAAGTTTGGTTTTTTTTTTTAGAAAGCAAGTTCAATATATACAACACACTGACTTAAATTCTCAAAGATGTCCATTCTTTATTTTTCTCAAATTCTACAACCTCTCCTCCATAAATTCCCTTCTCTTAAGAAAAATCACGCATTCTTTTCAATTCTCAACTGCATATTTTCTACAGAAAGGTTCCACAGAATATACTTAGGTGTCAGTCCTATTAACTAGATAACAATATCTGTCTAATGGATTTATCATTTTATTATAAGAATTCCCAGCCCTACGGAAAGAGTTTTGTACAATAACTGAAAATATGTTTGAAGGGGAGATAGTATTCTAGAAATTTTCAATGTACCACAATTACAGAGTAACAGTTAATGAACAATTAGAAAAGTATAACTTTACGAAACTTACCAGCTTGGTGACTTGAAAAAGATTCAGTGTTTGTCTATTATGAATGACCCTTTTGTCTTTGATATTGTGACTAGAAAATGCTAACTAGCTCTTTCTTAGATAATTTATCTTATCCATCGTGACAACAATACAGCAGATTGTGAACTGTGGCCATAAATCAAGATGTGGATCTGTGGATTGTATCATTTCAAATCTAAATTCACACCATACTTCTAAGGATTTAAAACAGCACTTTTTTGCTCACAACACAATATATTGTTTATATACTGTGGTTCTACATAGCTAAGTCTACAAATTATTAAATTAAATGAAAACAAACAAAAAGTAACAAACATATAAGCTACAATGTGATAACTTACAGAAGCAGCTCTTCTACAATTAACATCACGATCAAATACTGCAGCAATAACCAATGCACTGAGGAAATAAAATATTGAGTGTTAGTACCAAAAATATGAGAAGAAATGTGTAACGCCGTCATTTCAACATTTAGACTTCTAAGCAGAACACACAGCATTTCCTCTAAGGAAAAATTTCTAAACTAAAATTTGAGTTGAAATAACCATGTACTTCCTCATTTCTCTAGTTTGCTGTGGACTTTCCATAGCATAAACAGACAACTGCCATCCTACTGTATCAAAGCAATTCAAGGAGTATGCAAATATCTTTAACTGCATAGAAAGGTTTTCTATTTTAAATATAGCAGGAGTTTAAAACTTGGACATAACTGTCATCTCTAATGTGAGACTCATACAATGCAATTTTAAATTAAAATAGCCACATGCACAGCAAGTCTTATGTAGGGCTTAAGCAAAACTAAAAGTTAAGCAATGGAAACTTGCAGCTATCTCTACAAGAACAATCACGTCCTGTAAGTAACAAAAAAAATCAGAAAACGATATGCAAATCCTGCTAAAGAGTGACCTGCAAGATAAATTGCAAAGCAGTTTTTTAAAAAGGTGACCTGGATATACAGATGCATGATTATACAAAACTATTTCTTTGTGCATGAAGTCTAGTAACCCTGCACAGTTTAATACTTCTACCCCAAAAGAACTGCTTTTAAAAGATGTGCTACACAACAGAAGAGAGAGTATATCCCAGGACATGGAGTCTACAACTTTAGAAATCCACCTCCAGCATTCAATTAACTTCAGTGACAAATAACCATCACTTCAGGAGAATCATTTAAGCAGAAAATTATTCCTTTCAAACGCTAAAACTCTTCATTACATTATTTATTGACTCCAGGCAAAACAGGAAATAAATACTGGCTAAAAAGTAAATCCACGATAGCTTTGCTTTAGCATAAAGATATTAATTACACTGATAATATCAAACTTCCCTGGGTAGTGGCTATCAGTTTCCTACAGTGAAGAATACCGTGGTGTTAAAATTCACTGAAATGCACAATCAATGTTGCCTCTGTAATTTCAGTCTATCTCCATCAAGGAAAACAAGAGACAGAAAGCAAGAATGAAATGAAAATAAACCCCAATAAATTGTTCTAAAGACAGTTAATGCTTTCTTATTGCTACTCCCATGAGCAACTCCTCTCTCTGCCACAAAGACATTAGGTGATTATAAGACAAAAGGAGGTCATCCAAACGATAGTGATTGGAAGAGCAAATGTTTAGGAAGCATTCCATTAGGAAGTAGCATACATGGCTAACTGTTGAAAAAGTGCTGGGTCAAATACATCATCTTCATACCATGTTTACTAATTTTCTTCTCTGGCATACAGAGAAACTTAAAAATCATTTTAAAAGGATATTTAAGAAGTATATAGTTTTAATGACATGAAGAGCTCCCATAAATCTTTTAATTATAGAAGAGAACATTCAAAACTAAGGGATTGGATGAAAATCATCCTGGAAAGCAAAAAGAAGCAAATTTCTGCCTGATGTTTCTGATTATATGGCCTATAAGATAAAACATTATTTTGTCACTTATGCAGTATTTCAATATTGTTCTCTTCTGAGAAAACAAAAAAAAACCCCAACCCACCCACCAAAAAAAACCCTCATCAAGCCAGGAAACTCAGAATCTAGAGTGTTGCCCTTACTGTGTCAAAGGTACCCTGAAGTTACGTGTTACAGAGTATTTCAAAAGAGCTGTGCTGGGTCAGACCAAAATCCTTCCAAGTCATTGCCTTGTCTCCCACAGTGACCCAAAAGGGACAATTGGGGATGAGCATAAGGACATACATATTGAATGTTAACATACTGATTTATGCAGTCTTTTCAAACTGGCAATGTTAAAAGACCATGACTGAAGAATAAATACTGCTCTTTGAATTTCATATTTAGACTTAAAATGTGGTTTATTAAATATAATGGAGAACAGTTTCAGGTTATTATACACAACAAGCGTTCAGCTTATAATCAAATTGTGCTTTTCAATTTTTTCTTATTCTTATGTTACCTTAAGACAAACCCGTATAAGTAAAACCAGCAAAACAACATACTGTCTGTGTGATGCCACCCGAGTTATTCAGTGCTGCAACTGAATACCATGTTTAGAAAAACAAAACAAAAAACCCCAGGAATTTTGTCATTGCCCCCGTAGCCTCATTATATTCATAAATCATACCGCAGTCACTGTTTTATGTTAATCCTTTTAATAGAAGTATTTTAAACTTATCAAACTACATGAATAATTTTTTCAAGCTAATTCCTATTTGAAAATGCAGGCACAGTCTGCCGTAACACAGAGATTAGCAAGGAAAGCAACATGCCTAAGATGAAACATGTCTAAGGTGTCTTCACCTGTCTGCTTTGTCGTGGGAGTTTATGTGATACTCCACCAAGATTTCCTAACATAAAGAAACTGTTTATGTCAAACAAAGTGGGATATTTTTTTAAGCTAGTTAAAGAATCATGTCTTGACTTGCCCGAAATGTACCACACCTGACTACTAACAGGTAGAGCAAAGAAAGGCTTTGCATCTTGCAGTCTCTATGAAACACATTTTGTAGTTCCTTGAGGTATATTTAGCCTGTATGCACGACAAGCAGTTAAGTGTACAACACACACAAATGGACTTTAAAAAGCAAGTTGCAATTCTATCAGTCAACTAATAATTCTCCCTTTCTTCCCTATCCCTTCCGCTCTCCCCTAAGTACTCACTTAACTGGCTTCAGGGAAAGTTAAAAGGACTCAAAATATGTTAGTGGCTCAAAATATGTTAGTGGCTCACCTCCTCAGCCCAACACAGATCTCATTACCTTCCCCCGACAAGGTAGAAAGAATCAGAGAGCAGAGGCCAGCCAGGTGACAGACATCAGAACACAGAAATATCAGAAGTATCAGGTTACCCTTTCCTTATAAGCACCAGATGTACCAGACAATAGATCTGAATTTCCTTTATCACCTGTAGCAGGCACTTCTAGTCTATACTAGTCACAAGCAGCAAGAAGCTTATCCTATTGCTAACCTCTGAGAATTTGCTACTATTAATTCAAGCATACCACCCTGAAGCTGCGGGAAGAAAAAAAATAAACTCTCAAACCTCTTGCCAATTTGGCACAAAACCAAAATTTCCTTCCTGAGCCCAAAAAAGGGAAAAGTCTAAGTTGTAACAGGACAGAAAACTCTCCTCCCTACTATACATTAGGGAAGGGAAGGCATAATGGTCATCACAGGCAAAACGGTTTTGAACAATCCAAGCAAGTTAAAAAAAGGAGGCGAGACCAGAGTCAGACCTGAGTCTGTTGAGAGCTGCTGCAGCAAACAGCCCTTTTTGCACCTCTTCAATCATGCCAGTACCCCAACTGGAATGGCTACACAGTGAGCTGGATGATGAAAAAAGGTCTAGGCTCAATTAATTTTTCTTTTCCTAGCTTTTTTTTTTTAAACCAGAGAAGCTCCCCCATTCATTTTATCACATGTAGCTGTGCTACGCCCAACTGCAGGAGCAACGCAGGTGAAGGAGCAAGCAAAAGAGCCTGCTTCAGCCAGCACTGCTAGGGGAAAAAGCCCTTCAGACTACAGTCTCAGATTCAATTCCTCCTGTTTATCTAGGCAAGGAGAAGGTCTGAAGAGAAGGAGAAGTGCACTTCTACACTGCACACTTTCACAGTCCCTCTAACCCAGCTCACACCGAGCTCTTACACTTTCTGCTAGCCACCCAACATCCTACACTGTTCCGTGTGTTACTCCAATCCCAAAGTTTTGGAGTAAAATGATGAAAGTATAATAAATACACATGTAGAAAAGAGCGATAAGAAAAATGCTTAGAACAGGAGTTACAAATGCTGCTATTAAAAAAAAAAGGGAAAAAAAAAGGCATATGATGCCCCTGCAGGAAATAACTTCACACAAGTGCAAGACACAGTAGGCACACAACTCCCTTCTGAAGGCAACATTCAAATACATAAAAGAAGAAAGCTATTCTCAATATTTCATCATGGTACAAGATGTAGCTCAAAGCAATGCTTCAGATTTCCCCAATTCTGCAGGACAATCTTGCCCTGGAGCAAGCTACATCATTCATCCATAGCCACACCTTCCTTTTTTTTTTTTTTCCCCTCTTCAAAAACAACGCACCACCGCAGGGAAGACAAAGCCGCCTGCACTCCTACACTGTACGTACTATTTGTATTAGTATTCTGCTGAACGGGAGATAGCAATTAGATCTTTCTAAATAACGATTCATTTATTGATTACCTACACCATTGAATGACAGATAAATGAAACTACATTCTGACTATGCAACAGTTCCAAATAATTAAGATAGCCAGCAACAATTTAATCACTATAATTGTATAATAGAGTAGAAGTATGTTTTCCTTTTTATTTTTTGTTTAGGTTTTAAACAAAACAGCTCAGCTTCTTAGTGTGCACCTGCCACTTTACAGACAGCAGCTTCCACACCCAAGGGGGCAGGAATCAAATTACCCCTATTTCCAAGTTATTAAATTATGTTTAACTTTCCTCATAGGTAAGCTTAAAAAGACAGCATGCATGTAGAGACTGGGAGAGAAAAAAAACCTCAGTCAAGTAATGCTTTTATAAAGATATGCTTGAATAGCAACTTCAGTACATGCATTTCAAAACGTAGTAAGGTTAACCTGCAATAAAAGCGAAGTTTCACCTACTTTGCCAAGAATTGTCTTTTTGTGGTCCTGTAGTTTGAATAGATCAGGCAAGGCTTTAGAAACCAGTTTAACGAGACTTTAAAAAATAAATAAGCAAATGTGAGTAAGTGTATCTTGTTGAAATATGGATAGGGAAAAAATACATGTAAAAATACAAGCAAGTACTATTAGAAATACTCTCGGGCGAGTATTTCTAATAAGGGTTCTCTATCTTCCCTCCCCCTTAAAAGAAGAGTGTTAAGGTCAGGAAGGAAAAGAGCTGATCTATGATCTACAGCAATTAAGTTTGTAACTTCAATATTCTGATAATTTCATCACTTAATAACAGAACATTCATAAGAAAGCAGAGAAGAAACAGCTATCACTGAATATGAAGACAGATATTTCTTTTAAAACAGTCATAAATTTTACTAAAAAAATACGATTTTATGCAGTTTAAGGTGATTTTTTTACTAGTCAAAAGTGAAATATTTATGTCCCTTGACTACTGAAAACAGAGAAAAAAAAGTCTTTCCATTACATGATGCTACAACTTCGCAGGCAAGAAAAGGAAAAAAAAAAGAACACCACCAAATTACCGCTCTCCTTTAATTTGTAACTACTGTACCACGGTCTGAATGGGTTGTGGGGCAGGACCCAGTTTAAGTAGCATACTACTTCTGTATTTTGGTACCCAAGTGAGTTTCCCGACAAGTTACACTAACATGTGCCAAAGGCCATGACATGAAGCAGGAAGACATAAAGCAGCTCACTGTTTAACTCAACAACTTCTGGTTACCACCAGTGCGCTTGCTCTACCACGATGACCGCCTTGCCTTTCGAGTCTGAGTGTAGCAACCAGCTACTTATGCTCCAAGTTCAGCATTATCTGGGTTCCTCCAGCCAGTTAAACAGCAGTGTTAAAGACCATGAATGAAGGATTAAATAATTTGCAGTTTCTAGCACCAAGGCAAAGCAAACAGTTCAGGATCTCAATCACTCATTACGTTTTTCTAAGGAGGTAGTATTTTCCTTTCAGGTAAACTATTTATTATTTTTCTATTAAGAATCTAATAGTTTGTGTTCTTATATAGGCAGATGTTTTTGCTGTGTAATTCAGCTCACAATGGGTATTATGTACTTTGTTTCAAGATGCTGAGTTCTGCATTTTTTAAGGGTAGCAACAATTTGCTTGTGGCTAGAAGTATGACTCTTCTTTAAGTAAAACAGTGACACACCTAAGGCTAGATTTAAAAAAAAGCTGTATGTAATTATCGGCTTGCTGACACAATAGGTGAAACTGTGTGTCATACTTTATTTGAATATTTTTTTTCACCGTTTCTCTTTGGAGTGGGAATTCTACCTTCAAGAGTTGATTATATTTAGAAAAGGTATGGCCAACATAACTACAAAGATTCTTAAGTAAAGCCTTAATATAGCGTTAACACTTGCTAAAATACCGTGTAGCTTTGTTAGAAAACAAAGCATATACAAACCACACCACCTTACAACCGATCATAAGCAATTTTCAGCTTCCCCCTTGCCGTCCACCCTGTGTTTCTCTCCACTCCACCAACTTATTCCAAACAATTGAAGTTGTCGTAGCTGGCAAAGCCACAGTGTTAATTGGTATTACTACCATAGGTAGAAGATATCAATTATTTTCACTTGACACTTTCTTAAAAAGAAAAGAAGAATTTTTTTCCAGAACAGTCTGAAAGCTAAAAGACAGGAGCTTCTTCAGAAACATAAACTCCTTCATACCTGTCCACACGTTCCCACTAACACCTTTGTGACAGTAAAACAAAATACCACAAACCATGAAAAATCAAAATGGTGAGCTTGCATCTAACGTATGGAGAACAACATTGTTTGGCACCATGGTAGGGTGAAAGGATTAAAAGAAAGATATCACTCAAAGCATCATGAGCAGAAGAAAAATTCTGATAAACAGAACAGATCTGAATTCTGATAAGAAGGCGGCTTACACACTCACACTTAGGCTTTTTTAAGTTTCACAAGGAACAAGCTTGCCAGACCTTAAAAGAAACCTTAAAGTTGTTCAACCAAGTCAGAGGATGGAAGCAGAGGATTTATTTTCATAAGGCAGCTGACCGAATCTGCAAAAAGCACCAGTTTTGAACAAGACTTTAATATTGGTATATGGCTACACTCATCCTGAAGAATTTGTTTGCAGCGAGAATATAAATGTATTCCTGCAAGTTTAAAGATAGCAGTAAATAACTCCGCACAGCTGATAACAGCCTGCTAGAAACATTTGTTAACATTCTGGTCATGGGTGTCACTGTGTCTTCATTGCTACCATTACCTGTGCTGCTTAGATTAAAAATAGGAATACAACCCAAGATGTAATCACATGATTATTTCACTGTGCAAACACATCTTTAGGTACCTTTATATTAAGAATTTCATACTATATATAATTTACCATGAACTCAGCTAGAAGGGAATTAAATATGACTGTTGAAACTAAAATATTTCTTTAATAACTTACTATGGCAGATATCACTATTTCTAGCATGCTTAACTGAAGCAGGTCTATTCTGGAGCACCGCATTCTCTTTCTGAAAGTCATCCAGAAACAGTGGATGGCATCATGTTCTAGCACAGCTTGGTGTTACAAGACTCATCTCCTTTAGTATCTACAATATCGTCAATGAAACATCATCAAAACAACATGAAACTGCTTTATCAGAGACACAAGGCTAAGATGTCTTAGAATTTTTGTCTGCTCACTTTGGAGAAAAGACATGACAGCTTAAAAAAAAAAGAAGAAAAACAGCATTTGGCCTTAAGAAATTTGACAGCAGGTTCTTAGACAGAAAGATTTTATCTAGGTCTCAAAAAACTCCAGGAGCAAGTACCACACAGGTAAGAGACACTGTTGTGTGACCTGCATTAAAGGACCAGCACTGGAAAGTAAGGATACAAGGATGAAGAACAGCAGAGACCAGCAAGGGCACAGTGCACCAGGATCAAGGAATAAAAATATATACGTAGGGCTTACGGACTGTCCCAAAGAACTTTAAAAACAGGTTTTAAAGAAGAAAGAAAAAGTCACATATTCTTTGGGAACCTGCTGAGCTAAGTAAGTAATCCTGTGTTTCCAAACAAGGCTTTTTGGATGAGATTGAAATAGTTCTGTCAGCAATCTGGAAGCCAGGCAGCCCCTAGAAATCGTACCAGATATCCAGGATGACAAATCACTGTATAGTCCAAACTTTTTTTTTTTCTTTTTAAAAAGGTAATACATGAAATTCTTTTTTCAGAGACACAAGTTAAGATGTCTTAGCATTTTTGTCTGCTCACTTTGGAGAAAAGACATGACAGCTTAAAAAAAAAAGAAGAAAAACAGCATTTGGCCTTAAGAAATTTGACAGCAGGTTCTTAGACAGAAAGATTTTATCTAGGTCTCAAAAAACTCCAGGAGCAAGTACCACACAGGTAAGAGACACTGTTGTGTGACCTGCATTAAAGGACCAGCACTGGAAAGTAAGGATACAAGGATGAAGAACAGCAGAGACCAGCAAGGGCACAGTGCACCAGGATCAAGGAATAAAAATATATACGTAGGGCTTACGGACTGTCCCAAAGAACTTTAAAAACAGGTTTTAAAGAAGAAAGAAAAAGTCACATATTCTTTGGGAACCTGCTGAGCTAAGTAAGTAATCCTGTGTTTCCAAACAAGGCTTTTTGGATGAGATTGAAATAGTTCTGTCAGCAATCTGGAAGCCAGGCAGCCCCTAGAAATCGTACCAGATATCCAGGACGACAAATCACTGTATAGTCCAAACTTTTTTTTTTTCTTTTTAAAAAGGTAATACTAAATGACTACTGATCAAAACCCCTCCGATGGGGACAAAGATGCCCGAGTTGCTGCTATCAATGGTCGTACTAAAAGTCTGCCAAGAAACTGTTAGAAGCTACCTCTTTGTGTTTGCAGTGCAAATCACCCATTAAAGACACCTTGAAATGTCAGCCAGTGTGCTGCCAACAGAAAGACTAAATGCTAAAGAGAGAATCCCACAAGCAAATAGGAGGAAAAGTACAAGACAAAAGAAAAAAGAAAGAAGTAAAACCAATTTGTATCTGCAAAAACATCATCAGTATTAAGTGAAAAGCTGCACCAAGTTGTAGTCCACCATTGCAGTATCACAGATTTTGATTCGGAAATCTTTTGAAAATTTTACTTCTGAAAGTCTTTTGAAACAGAAACCACAGATGGAAAAAGAAGTACATGCATGTGTTTCCATTCAACTGTAAGTAGAGCTCAGTACCGCGGTCATTCTGGACTGGGGTACTCTATAAAAACAGAAGGTATCAAAAGAGAAAAAAAATTCTCTCATTATTTGTTAACTTTAACTAAAAAGTCTTATTAGTTATAATAAAAACTCCATTATTCAAAAGTTATGTGTTACTAAGAATTCAGAATCACTGTGTAGAGCTCAAGTTCTTACCACTTTCAGAAACTAGAAGTGATTTTATTACTCAAAATAATCTTTGAATTGGAACACTTCAAAACAAAAATTACAAATTGTACGGAAGAACCAGGAGGCTCCGAAATGGCTATTTAGCGAAGAGCTGAAGTGTAGTTTATTCGTTTAGACCTAACCTGCTTAACTTGTAAGTTGTAAGCTGGTCAATAAAGACATGCTATATTCTTTGCACAATACCCATCTGACAAAGTACCAAAACTCCTCGATCATTAGAAATAAGTGTTCACCTGAAAAGGTAAAAAGTTACTTCGTTACTTCTTCCGTAAGTTTTCCCTTCATCTAATATTTCCAGCTCTTTATGACTCCATAAAGCAACTCCCCAATTTTTAGGGGTTTATTTCTACCTCTACTGCACTAAGGTTCCAAATCTTCTTGAACTTCCTGAATCTGTTTCGCCGAGCTAACATAAAGCAGGTGATCAAGCAGTCAACAGATGACGCCCCCCCCAGCCAAAGCCTCCACTAATTTTTCTGAATTGTCTTACAGTGAATTTCTTTGGATTTTTATTTGGTTTCCATATGATAGGTAAACAGAAGGAAATGAAGTCATCACACTTGATAAGGAAATATATAGATGCATTTCAATCCAAAAAGTTAAACTGCATCATACTGCAACAGGAAGAAATTTTAGACTTCAACAATTACATGGAAAGGCAACAGTACTGTTTATGTCATCGTCATCCCACTCATATTCATTTCTTTATCTTTAAGATATTCAGCATATCTGTTAGCATGAATCAATAAACTTTATTAAAAATTATCATAGAGAAACAAAAATATCCATTCCTTGGCAAACAATATCCAGAGATCAATGAATATCATTCATGTTATATGGGACACACCAGCTACTTTTTAAGCATGAAGGTATTTCCCCTAAATGGATGTATCACTTTGGATGATCTAATTTTAAATGTCTTAAAGATAGAGCATTAGACTCCTAGATTATTAACTTCTAGAACATACAGAATTAGACTATTAGATTTACTTCTAGCTTCTTCCTAATTTTGAATAGATTTTTAAAATTAAATGTAAATAGCTCAGTTTCTTATTGCCACAACTTACCTTGAAATCTGATTTATAAATGGTATCAGTTCTGCAGGATCATAAGCACGAGCAAAGGCCCAGCACACATAGCACGCTGCATCTCTCACGTTGGAACCCACACTGCACGCCCCCCTCTTCTCGTCATATGTCAGCGCTTTCAAAATGACAGGCACAACTGTGAAATTAAAAAAAATGTACAAAAGCAACAATTAGGACCATACAGTGAACCAAAAAAAAAAAAAAAAGGTGTAAGAGCATTCAGTGATCATTAGGGAAAAGACACAGGGTGGAGTTGTGTGTTCTGAAAGCAAGCATGGCTCTTAATAAGTGCTAATTTTGAAGTTGATTAGAAAAAAGAGTTGTTTTTTATGATACACTATTTTGTTTCTTTGTCAATAGCAGTTTATTTTTTTTACTTCCTTCATGTATAATTCAATGAGGATTAAAGCAAGTGGGTTACAGAAGAAGTAACACTAATATTTATTACTCACTAAGACATGTTCGGAAGTCAAAGTAATTTTAAAACGCAAAATTTTGAAGTGTCCACTTTTTAAAGTACTGGACTTTAAATATTACAGCAGCATCTATCACTAGAAAAAAGTATTTCTTAAGAAAGACAGTATTGTAACTACCATAAAATAAAGGAATGAGTATCCATCTATTAGCAGGCAACATTTATCATGGTAGAAGTCCTAATATGACAAATTCTTCTTAATTAACAGTGCTTGTGAATCATCAATATACCAATCTTGAAAGGGACTTCAGTACAGTTTTTGCATAATCTTAAAGCAAAGTGACATGTTCGACATCATCCTTGCATTAAGCAAGTAAGCTGTGATATTTTATTCCCCGTAGAGCTGTTATTTTGAGTGACTTCAATGCAGTGTTTTAAGCTTGAACCTATCTGCACTGCCAAACTGCACAGGTCACAGAGTATGTGTAAAACTGCAATGTAACCTAGAAATGCAAACAGGTGGGCTTTACTCTCATTTCTGCTTAGACATCCAAAACAACGTGACGACTGCATGCCTCTTCACCAGCACAGAATGATTTAATGCAAGACGGGAAACCTTTGATGAAGGAAAACACTATTCCAAAAAAAAGTCAATGTCTTTTTCTTTCTCCTATCAGTCACATTAATTACATCGATTTCACCAACATATCAGTTTTTGTTAGACAGTGAGAAAATAAGATGGAGATATTTGCATCCTCAACGGCAATATGGAATCATGCACTGCACTTCAGAATGTACTCAAAATGCACTTAAATTGATTCTAATGCCCAAATTTGCAAATGCTGTCTCATGAGGCCCAGTAGAGAGATTCAAGACAAAAGCAGCTGACAGCCATCCTGGGAAGGTGCCCTTTATTTCTCAACCACGCTTATTTGGGATGGTGAGGACAGGGAGGGACACTAAAACACAGGACAACATTTAACAGAAACTAAACTATACCCCAGACTATTAATGTTACACTTGATGAATCCAACTAGTTACAGGAATTGGAAAAAATCAGCAGTAGGAATATACTGTGTTTCTGAATGGAAATAATATAGTGTGTATTCTTGAGAATATGCTGTTTCTCCTTTCTGACCTAGAAAATCATCCTCGACTGACAGTGTCAGGATCTCTTTAATGACATACCTACCCCTGAACACAGAGCTTCATTCTGGGAGAAGAGTGGCGTCACCTGTGTTCATGAAACAAATCAGGATCCAAAAATCAACTGATACAATAGCTATCTTATCCAAGGCAGCTCTTCGAAATACATGTATCAAGCATTGTTTCCCAATTTAATGGACAGCCCAAGAAACTTCGGACTGAGTATGTTTTAGCCAATAAAGGCCTAAAAGCCACAGACATCAATATAACATGTCTCTGTGCCACATTTTGTTGAGGGAGCTCCAGAGGAAATGCTGTTGCACAGAGCGTAAGCCCAGGCTGAGCACTGGAACCACATGATACCGTTGCAGTGGGACAGCAAGAGAATACGGCTCTTCTTTTTTTTTTTAAATCATATTGGGGAAAACAGAGAAAGAAGAGTAGTAAAACAGACGTAAAGGCAAATGAAGTTCCCGGAGTCTTATCACAAAGGCCTTATAACAGAGGTACTGTTATAAGGAAGTGACAAAAATAAGCTTGGGAAAACAAGTAGATTAAGAATTTCACTGTCATGCTTATATCCCCATCAAAACTGCAGAAGTCAATAACATTTTTCTACAGATAGGAGAACTTCCAAAAACTTAAAGAAGAATTCTCTTACACAGTTCCAGTAATATACTGCCACAGTTTAAGAAATACTATATGTATGCAAGGCTCCCCAGAGGGCTTTCTTTTGGTATCTGTAAATCCAGATACATAATTTGAATACATCTCTCTCTAGATGGCATGTTTTTAATAAATAAATAATGTCTGTAAAAACAACAGCCTCTAGAAAAAAAAGAAACAATTTCTCTCCATTTTCTTTCTTGTATCAAATTTATCAAATGTATCTTTTTTCCTTAGAAAACACTTGTCAAAAAGTGATCCCACTGAACAAGAAATGGGATCACTGAACTGTATTTCATTAGCAAACTGTGCCTGGATATACTTGAGTGGATATAATCACAAAATAATTAAACTTCAGTGTACAGTTCATCACTGTATGCCTGCTACTTTAAACAAAAAAATATGCATCACAACTGGAGAAGGGAGGTGTTAAAATGCCATTTAAATTCATTTTAACCTACTAAAGAAAATAAAGCAGTAATCAGGGGGATGGACAGGATATGAGTATTAGGAGCACAAACTCTACATGGGAAAAAAGCAATTCCCATTCAAGAACAATGATATAGCAAAGATGGATGGATATTTGGGCACTTCCCAGTTCCAAAGGAAACTGCAATAAAAATCTTTAAAAATGTTGACTAGCTTGTTTTGAAAAATGCTGCATCAACTGATGAAAAAAAAATGGAATTAGCTGGTTCTACAGGACCACTAAAACAGATGCCAAAGGCAATTTTGCAAAGCTGCTGCAGATTTCCTTCAGCACAGGGTGATTACTCCAGCTACTTTAGACAGCTGTGAGTGCGCTCTCATCTCTCTGTGCACTGAAGGACGTGCGGAAGAAGGACCCACGAGCAGCTCCTCACATTGGTATCATCTGTATGAAAGAAAAAACACGAGTTTTTTCAATTCAGGGCATTAATTTCCCTAATAGTGGGGTCAACCAAATGGCACCTAGCTTATTAGGGTCAAAGACAGAGGTGATGCTGCCAGGGGTCTGTAACAGAAAGTAAGGAAACACCAGGAACAGCAGTGCTATTACTCTGAGCAGCTCAGTCAAGCTTTCCCCATTATCTCACAGCAGGCCTTTGGACTCACACCTCTTCGATGTCCTGTGTCTGGGACTCAAACCATTGCTGCTGCAAGAGAAACAACATACCTGCAAGTCTGGAGAGCAAAGGGGGACAATGCAAAGGAGGGATACAAAAGTGGACATTTAGAATGTGGGAAAAAACAAGGAAAACAAGGTAAAGTATGCAGCAGCAAGGGATAAGTAAATACCAATATTATTACAACAACAACAAGGGTAACACTGATCTAGGGGTCACCTGTTAAAGTTTTCATGCTATCACTGGTAGAATATTTACAATTGGAAATACGACATTAAAATTGCTCCTTTCAAACATTCATGTGTTTGAAAAAGGGGGTCCAGCATTACATTTCCTGTTGGTATTTAAAAGTCACAAAAAACCCAAAAGAAACACTACCAAAAATTCCAGGTTTCATTTCATTCTTTACCCTAGAGTTCTTCAAACACAATGCAGGTTTTTTTCTGCTATGGCTTCCTGCAGTGTCAGAAAAGCCTGGCTGAAGGAAGTTGTGAAGGAGCAGTACAGGCAAAACCATCTGTAGTGTTTAGTCCACTGTAACTGAAATATCTTATAAAAGACCTTACTAATCCATAGTTTGGCAGGCTCCATGTTTGTGTTATCTCATGCACACAACTTCCGATCTTCAGTCTAAACACAAAATACTAAATTTAATTTTAATTAACATTTTTCTCTGATTTAAACTGTTCACATTGATACTCTTCCAGAGCTTTGTTTGATACACAAAGCAGCAATGAAATTCAAAGCTTTGTAGTCAGCTTCTGATTTTGTATCTGTTACCCAGTTTCAATTTACCAATCCAGCCACCTCTCAAATATTCAGCATGGTCACACTGTTGTACTGTTCTGCTCTATATTATTTCAATCTTTCAGATTTAAGATCACGTTGGATTCATACCTAAAATCAATTTCTCATAAAAACACAAATAAAAAAGCTTTAGAAAAAAGACTTCCAGAAGAAACTTATTTTAGTTTGGAAGAACGGAGACAAATTTTTACTTTTGAAATTATGAACATGCCTTTTTTGTTTAAAAGTAGGGGGCTGGGAGATACAACAAGGAGCAGACCTGAATTGTTGCTTAACTTAAAAAGTTACCATTTCTTTCATAGATCTACATTAAAAGTTTGCCATTAAAACCAGAGGATAAATAGTGTCCACTCTCAACCTAATTATTAAAACAATATCCACCTGTTTAGGTCTGTGAACGCTCAAGAAAATACAGTCACCTTTACCTGTAGCCTAGAGGTATTAATAAGCACCTGCTACACTCCACCCTGCCTTACCTAACAACATAACTGCAGGTTGCAACACAGCTCTTTGCTCAAGCTTTGTGAAAATAAAGAAACAACTTCTGGCTTCAAAGCATTACAAACAACAGATTTTTTTTCTCATACTGGAGACAGGTTGCACAGATATCTTGCTTTTTAAACACAGATTTCATACAAACAGATGCTTAGCACCCTTCAGGTGCAGGTGACAAACACTACACAAGTAGTTAAGAAAACTTACAGAAGATGTCATATAATGAAAGGTCACATATAAGTAAGTAAAAAATGCCTCATACTATTCCTTTAAAAAAGTGCCTTTAGAATCATACTGTACACAAATATAGACTATAACACATGCCATCAGGAGCCCTACGTTACTTTAACTTCAGATTGTCATTTTTATTTCTGTATTGCAATGTTTATCATATAAACATAAAAATACAGCAATTAAACAAACAAATAACAACAAAAACCTGTTCCTTAGCCTTAGGCCTTGTCTCCACAAGAAAATTGCAAAATTTCATGTCAACCCTATTTCATTTAAAACAGATTTGTTCACTGGATCTCAAGTTAATTAAGAGTTGTCTAAATTTAGTTCAAAACGAAAATATGCCACTCTTAAAACAGATTAAGCTAATGTTACTTCTTAGTTAAGTCTTACATTTTGATATGGACTGTTTATGCAGAGAAGCCTTCTCAATTCATAAGTAATATATTGCAAAACCTTCTATTTTAGAATTATAAAATATAAGAAAAAAATACTACAAAAATGGATGTCTGCTATTACTGAAGGAAGTATTGTACACAATGTCACTGTAGGAGCTGCTAAGAACATTACAATTAATGAATTATGAAGCTTAAGCACAGTTACAAGTATCAATACACAGAATAATCATCTTATTCTTCAAATTTTTCTTCAACAAAACTAACTCGTTGCAGAAGTGTCCTTCGGTAGGTTCATCCTCTTTGTGAGCCTCAGGCATAAAAAAATGTGTAAACAGCCATATCTACAGTATGTCAGCTTCCCATGTTTTAAACAGCATACCTATCACTATCATTCATATGCTAAAAAAAGAACTCTGGCTTTCCAGTGTAAAGAATTTCAGATTTGAGACCACATGCTCTTACACGGTACTCTAACCTCTTTTAGAAAAAGAGGCAGGTCCTAATCGTAACTTCATTAGGGCTGTTATACAAATATTTAATATACCAACACAGATGCAAACATAGATAATTTCAGGTTAGGCCCATTATCAGAAATAAATATTTGTTTAAGGTTCTGCCAAACATATATGATTTGTTCTCATTTTTCTATACAAGCTGTCTACTTCAGAATTTACTCTTAAAGGACTATTTCATCCAGAGGATAAATTCTCCAATGAGGGTCAGAAAATGCATGTGCTGCTTTGTCTGTCGAAAAATTCTCAAGTGTTTCTGTGAAATGCTCTAACATTGCATCCTGTAGGGCAAGCGCCCAAAAACTGTCAACAGGTGGCCTCTCTTCTCTCATTCCTGCACCCAAGTTTGACCTAGTTAGGAGGCTGCCAGGGAAGAAGGGAAGCATATCACAATTCATGCATGCTTAGAAGATATGTGAGAATTTAACAGCTGAAGTCTCCTAAGCTGCCATAACTTTCTCACAATTCTTAACACTGACCCACATATATAAGGCTATACATATGCGTATCCACAGACCAAATAAGCATTTTCTAACCCGTGACTATGAAGGGCTGCGTCTGTCTGGTTGCAATCTCAGTTCAGTCTCTCACTATGTAATGAATTAAGAGAGTCTTTAATTATATGATCACGTGATATTTTTTTCCATGGACCTATCTCAGTCAGCACACAGGAAAGACCTGCTCTAGCGATGAATCACAGCTGGGCAGCAAAGGAGATTGTTGTCTGCCTCGCTGCTGAGGGAGGAAAATATGTAATGCAAAGACTGGCTTTCAGGCAGAGAGAAGGGATTGTTGGTTAAGTTGGATGTTGCCCTAAAGAACTGCATTCTAACTACATCTTTGCCAAAGACTTACTGTTTGGTATCAGTCTTATTACTTAAATACAGTATTTAAAAGAAATGGACGCTAGCTCTCATGTCGCAGGTATCTGCTTCAATAAACTAATGGCAGGTTTGCAGAAGTGCTACAACACTGAAATTAGTGTGAACTTTTGAATATGGCAAGGGGCCAATGAGGAAGCAGACAGATCTGGATTTTGGCCAGTCTATCTCAACATCATTATGTAATGCAGCCAGAAAAACGCAAAATCTTTAAGCACCCCTACCTGGCTACGTTGAAAGGCCTGCAGCTGACATAAGACAGTATTGATCTACCTTCTGTGAAACACAGAGCGCTGAATACTTTGGGGATCCATCTATCTACTCACGGTCAAGGCCACGCTAGAGACCTTCATACAGGTTTACAGCTAACAGAGCCCTTCCTTTAACTTAACCAGTAGCAAACTCCAGTTTAAGGACATGAAGAAACAGGCTTATGAAGGAATCCTACTAAGCACACAAATTACTGACTCTGAAGGAACGTAACAATTTTGTAAACTTCTGTATGTCAGAAAAGAAAAATCACCAAAGAAACCCCAACCTTTAGGCTAAGGTTGTGCAATACTGAGATAAACCCTACAGTGAAGAAGCTAGAAGCAATTCATTGTTATTTATTCCCTGCTTAGTATTTATACCATTTCCCAGTTGTGCTGGGGGAGGGACCTTTCCTACTACAGCTTCAGCTATGGCATTTATTCTTGCTCGTACCTGCTGGCTAGTGAAAAAAAAAAATCTGCACTATTTATAATGCTTCCTTGCTAATTTGAAAACTATTACAATGACATACGCATTATAACTTTTTAAAATACTATTTTCAAGACCATGCATCATTTTTAAAGTTCACCTAGGTGTTAAAGAAAAGAAATTCTTCTGTAACCAGCCTTTCAGGTTTGGGTGTTCTCTATTTTCTAAGAGTCCACCTAAGACAGGTAAATCTTTTTTTCATTTCTTCCTGTATCTGTGATGAAAAGTACCTGGAATCTTGCCAAAAGCCTCACAATTAACTGCCACTACAGAACAGGCTAACACATTTCAGAAGCCTGACTTCCTGATGCGTCCACCTCCAAAACCCCTGGCAGCTGCAAATCAATATCAAGCAACCTATTCTGGAATATGAAAACACAGAAGGTAATCCTTAAAAACAGAGCATGTAAATGAGTTTAAGAAGTTACATAACAGATTTTTATAAGACTATTTAAATCTTAATCTAAGTTAAACTCTTTCTAGAACACACTTGAAAGCAGTATTTTCTTTCGGTTTTGTTAGGTTCTTTTTTCCTTTTAATAAATGGCACCGTGAAATTGGACAAAAAAAAACGCTCCTTTTTTCATTGTGTGTAGAGTTTTTCAGACTTTGTTTGGGTTTTTTTAAGTATATCAAGCTATATATAAATATCAGGAAGCACCATTCTCTGTGCTCTTAGATAAAACATGCAGGAATCCAATATCTTATCAATACTAGCAAATACGCAGGCATTCTCTGTACCAGGAACACAGATAATCTGGTACTACCACAGAGCACATATCCACTCTAACCAAATTAATAAGATATTTGCAACAGAAGCAGAGAGAATTTTAAAATTGCAGACACAGAAGTCATGCACACACAGATACTCCTTCAAAGCTGTAGCATCTGCTATTGAGATTAGCTGCATCTATTTTGAAACCCTTCTGACAGCACGAGAGACTTCATTTCACACAAACTTCTCACCAAAAATGTACTTGACAATGGGACATTTTTAAAACAGAGAAAAAATGTCAATTGAAGTAACCAGTGTTCCCTATTTAAACAATGTGCTTACCATTCAGCAGAAATAATACACAAAATATTTCCCTAAGCCAGGGTCTTTTTGGATACTGGTAGCATTGTGTCTGACCTCTTTGAAAAGGTAGAAAGCATACTGATTTTGTCATTGAATCCCAAGACATCATAACCCGCCAAGTCCACTCCCAAATCTATCTCAGCCCCCTCACTAACAGTAAGACTGCAGACTTCCGTGCTCCCTACTTTCTTCTTACACATTTTTGTTTCTCCTTTTATTCTGAAGGTAATTTATAAATGGAAGAAATAAAGCCTGATTTTTCATGAGTTGTTTTTTTCCCCACTCTCTCTATTTCCACCCTTTCTATTTATTCTAAGATTTAAAAAATAAAATTCAAGATTTGGATCACTTGCATTGACCCACCAGTATCAGACTTCTGAATCAGCCATTATCTGTGTATCTCATCAGCATTATTTCCATCTGTTTAAATGTTGCTTTCATTGTTGCCACAGTTAAAAAAGGAGAGGGATTGTTGGATTGTTTCAGTCTAGTCACTGCAAACAGGTAAGGGTATATAAGAACGGAAGTAGATCAAAAGTAACATCTTTCTGGGTGGAATCCTCCCAAAATAAGCATCAATTCATTGCAAGTTTAACCCCGCAGTTCTTCCAATCTTCTTTCCCTGGCTTCCTTTTCTTACTCTTCAGGATGCAAACCTTACTTTAAACGTACCTGGTTTTTATAGCAAAAATAGGATCACATAATGCACAACAAACCAAAAAAAAAGAGCAGGTTACCTTTGACTGTGAAACACTAATTGTTCTACCACTGATTTCATTTAAGAGACTTTCCCTGGCTTTAAGTAGAAAAAGTTTAGGCCCCTAGCCATTTAGAAGATACAGTTGCAACTATTCAGTGGTCAACAAGCCGTTGAGAGAGTTTAACACCAGAACACTTTTAATCTCACCACTGACATATTAAGAACGCCTAGGAAGTTTCATGTTCCTGTATATGACACACCTTATTAGCTAGAAAGTTTATACTATGCTGTCATCAAGAGAAATTTTAATAACGTCCTTTTACAAGCAAACCAGAAATTCAAGTAAACTAGGATTCTCTTGTTTGTTTAGTATTTATCCCCACCCAATTAAATTAAAAAACCCTATAAATAATAGTCTGAAGCCTGCAAAACCTCAAATACAGCACAAAACAAAAGATGTGAAATCATACTGAAACCACACTGAAATATAAGTTTTTGGCCTTAACATACGCTGGACAGTAAGAAATGTTTCATTTAGGAGTGCTGCAATTCCAAATGTAGAAATTCACACAAATACATCATCTGATCAAGATTTTAAATGACTTCTAGCCATTTTGCTAAAAAAAAAAAAAAAATTTCCCCACATTCAAATTTAGCTGCATGATCCGTCCTAAAAACAACTGAAATTTTATAGCTAAATGGTAACATGTAACTTCGCACTCAAAACCATAACAAACAAACTGCAGTTCAAGAACTGCAGCATTAGTATTTTTTTTAATGGAATAAAATAAAACATCAGATTTCACATGCTGGTTTATATTGCCCACTTTTAAAATTTATTTAAATAGCAGACAACATATAGTAATCATATAAAACTTTAAAAAAATTTACATGTTCCAAAGAATAACTGAAAGCTAAAAATATTTTGAATCTAGGAGTATTCATTATATGCCTCATTGCTCTCTTCATGAGAGTGGCATCACAGCAGCACACCACCATTTATGCCTCAAAGAAAAATGTGCAGGACTGACTTCATATATACTGGAACTGCACATGGCACAACTCAAGTCGTACTACTGGATTCTATGAGAAAAAGTTCATCTGGGTGAGAGAACTGTCTCAGAATCTCTGGCATAAGTCTTGAAATCAAAGCAGAAAAGGAAAAATCATTCTGCATGAAAAACACTCTAAAAATAATAAATTTTAAAAGGGAATTATAACCAGAGCATCAAGTAGAAACTGAAGAAAGGTACATTTTACACCTCTGTTAGAAAAACCGGCAATGAAAAGAATGACTATTAAAACCCCCTTCTTATAAACAGTTCATAGTTTTGCCTACAGTCTCAATTTCTGATGTTACCTACTTCCCCCAAGATGTTTCACTGCCCAAGGGTGAGGATGGGAACCAGAAGGAAGATCATCCTAGTTCCAGGCCAAACACTAACAATACAGGCCACAATAATTATCTAAAAATATGATCTGCAGTTGCTATTAACTCCTGAGCTTTTATTCTTTTCCCATACAAATAATTTGCTCTAGTAATCACGAACAAGTGTCTCACAAACATCAGCAAGGTAATCTGCCCAGACATATCTCCAAAGTCAGGGACTGGAATCATTATGAAAAACAAAGGCACATTTCAAAGGTGTTATTCGAAAAGCATTAAGACTAATAATTATTCAGATGGGATAGAAGAAAATAATTATGAGAATATTGTACAAGAATCATGTAATGTTTTGGGGCACAGCATGAGTTATAGCAATTATATTCAAATACATTTGCCCCCTTCTGGGAACGGTATGGAATAACCTAGGCCAAACATGCTAATACAGAGAGCAAAATCTGTCGATAACTTCAGTTCAAGTGATCAAAGAAAGAAAAAAGGACTTCCTTGAACGTTAGGAAGCCATACATCTAGATACATAACTAAGATGACAAAGACAGAAGTGAATATTGCCAGTCACACAATTCTAAGGTATTTCCTTTACCTAGCAAGCTAAGCTTCACTAGCTCCATGTCTATCAGTGTTCAACTACATGAGATTATTCACATTTATCTATGAGCGTTCTTCTTTCTTGGAATAACTAACTAGTTCACAAATTTGTAAGGCATCTCTAGAAAGATATGGAAACACTGTTGATGACTGACAACCAGTGGACATCCTCTGAAAGCCGGTATCAGAGTTCTGACTGATACGAGGTAAAGTCAAAACAGCAGAACAACTCAGTCACCAGGGCCATTCTTTGCGTTAGAGCAGAAAGTTAAGAATTATCTGATCAACAGAGGGGTTGATAACTGACCAGAGCAACACTTGGCCCTCTTTCATACATCTAGGGAATGGAATTTTGAAGTGCAAGAGGAAAATAAAAATTAGGTAAGCAGCGTATTGAGAATAGGTTAAGTTTATCCCATTTGTGTATGTGGTTTCTGCTAGTGACATTTTGTTTTCTGTTTAGTGCTAAAGCTGAGTCAAAAAAAATCATACAAAAACATGAAGAAGGAAGTTTGTAACATTTATAGAATGACAGTTTTATGCTACAGTAATTAAAACTATGAAATTCAACTACAGCTAAGTAACACTCATTTGATACTGAATTTTAAATAGAACTTAGAACAAAGTAGTATATTCTACACCAGGGCTTCAGCCCTCCAGAGATACAACAATAACATTGGGAAAAAAAGCAACTTGGGAGAAAAATATCAATAAATCCAAATTTTACTATGTCTTAATTAATCTGACTTGTGCTCAGGTAAACTAAAAAGGGTGCTACTAACAGGTGACTGGGTTCAGTTTATCTAATACTCAGGACGCAAGTATAATGAGTTAACAAAAATAAGTCATGAAACATCATCACTGCAATCAAGTTTTATTACTTCTAGAAGTACACACAAACAAGAGCTATCACGTTCCTTTCTGGGATCCACCAATGACTCTTCTCCCTCAGATTTGGATTTTTAATACCATCCAAGCACCAAGAAAAAGAGCATTTTAGCTGTTCTTTTTTCCCAGTTCTACTTTGTTCACAGCTCATTTCAGCTGACCTGACTAATAATACTTCCAGGAAGTAGCTAGATTTAAAACAGCATTTTCCTTGGATCAAGGCAGCAACTGGACATCATGTCTCCCCTCCACATACCAGATCAGGGAAGGGGGATAGGGAGAAGGGGGGGGGGGCAATATCAAAGTTCAAATATTGACTGCCTCTTATCCCAGTTCAGTCACCTATAGTAAAGGAGTCCTTCAATAGCTTCCTCTAGATGACAGAAATTGCAATTTCCTTTCAAAACAAAAAATCTGATCTGATTCTATGCAAGGAAACCCACCTCCACCCCAACACATGCAAAAACAGAAACCTGTTGGTGCCTTCCTTCAGCTACAGACAACATAAAATGATCCACATTTGCAGAAGAAAAATGAGGACAGTTACGTAGATTGATATGGCACACAAAGTTATTGACATGAAAGAAAGGCTATTCACTACCGAGCGAGGACCGCTGAGTAACATCTTCTGTTGAGAAAGCAAAGGACTTCTCTGCTTACGTCTTTTCAGAGATGTTTCTGAATGCAGACGTTACAAGATCTTTTTCTGCAGGTAAAATTTTCTTTAAAACCTTTTACAACTAAATGGAAGAATGATGGACCACAAACACTCTTGTTATTCCATCTAAAGCCAAAGGATTTACAAACAACTAGACAGTAATACGACATCTTTTTACACTGCTAAGCTGCATTATAGGAACATAATAATAAAAAATTAATTAAAAAACCCCAAGAGCCATCTTTCTACTTTAAAATTAGTGACCACTTCTATTCTGAAAAATTTTCCGGAAAACTACATTGGCATAGCAAGGGGAAGGATGGTGATCTGCGTACCTAGATAGGAAAGCAGATGTCCGTAAGTCATTCCATCAAGATAAAAGGCCACACCTTTAAAATTATTTTTAAGACACTGCTTTAGAGACTGATTTTGAAACAACTTTTACCCACTGCCTAAACAGGTTTTGTAGTGACAGTTTCCTTAAAAATTTCATTCAAAAGACCATACCTTTGCCAAGTATAAAATTCATCATACTTCTATATTTAAAAGTTTCAATAATCTGCAACTGTTTTATCTATAGAGCAGTAGGTGAAACGAGGGCTATCATGTTAATCCAGCTGAATTTAACAGTTAGGAACAGAAATTTTAACGTCTCAATAACATTAGAATTAGTATCCAAAACCTCCTTTGTTTTAACATTCGGTAACAGGAATGTTTTTTAGAGAGAGCTAGAACTATCAAAAGATTTTCCTTTTAACAACCAGTATGCAAGAGGTTATTATTTCACTAAACAACTCAGCAATGTCACTAGATGACTGGCAAATACGCTAATAAATTTGTCATTTATAAACTCTAACTAAAAGGCAACTAAAAGCAAGTACTAGTACTAATCAGTGGATGATCGGTTGACTTTCTCCTTTCACCACTCAGTTTCACAGCTCCTAAGCAAACGTATAGATGTGATAATCAATTTCTTACTGAGGTGACTCCTTTCCATTTATGGGATCTGTACATTTGACTGTTGATTATAGGCAAGCTTTGGCAGGTTCCTGTGGCAAGCAAGCTTGGAGTTAGTTCAGTCCCGCCTTCAAAAAGGAGACTCAGGAAGGACAAAATAGATTTAAGTAAAAATGGAGAGAGGAGGAAAAAAGAGCAAGAATATTAAAGCTACAAAGGCATTCAATAAAAAAAAAGTCAATCTCTAATACACGAGTAAAATTATTATTTTTAACCTCTGCTACCCCCTGTGTACAGTCAATTCTGCTGCTCACAAGTCACTTCTATGGAAGTTAAATATATTAAAAGCTCAGTGTATTACCTTAGCCATTTTTGACCCCACATTGCAGATTACTACTCAGAGGAACAGACACTACAGTTTAGAGTAAAATTTGGTTGTTGGAGGGCACAAAAGCGACAAGAGCTCTCTTCGATAGCTTAGATGCTGAGGTAATGCCGAATGAAAGCAGTGGACGCAAACAAATGAATCGTAGCTTCAGGCTGGAGTAATATCAGGTGCATCTCTACACCCCGAGGGCTCAACTCCTACACTTCTTAAGTCCCTCCCCCTGAAACAACCTCCTGCAGTTTCACTTAGAGATCAAGCAGAGAACAGGTACTTCTCTCTCAGCAGTGACAGCTACAGCTTACCAACAGTGATCACCTTGAAGGTTTCCGACACCTATGTATCTGGTAAGTACATTTCTTTAGAGCATTTTTTTCAAATAAAGTGTGTTCATATTAACATCTAAGAAGTAAAGCAGAGGTGTTCATTTTTCAGCTGTCTCAAAAGCCTAGGTTACTCCTAGCAGGTGCATTAACTGCACCAGTTTAAGCTTTCAGGAAAAAAAAAAAAAATAAATTTAAACAAGGAGAGGGAAATATTTTAGTTTGAGAGAAAAACTAACTCTTGCAAGTTTTTACAATTAATTAACTCTTGTTGGTGAAAAGTGCTTTAAGCACCTTTTTTCATACAGGAAGTTAATGTATAATATTGAATATGACAAAAAGCTGTTTTGCTTAAAATTGCTATGTTTAGTCTGCCAACTATTCTTCATTACAGTAGTGTCGAGTTAATCTGAAAAGCCTGTACGAAAATAAAGTACTCCGGTTTTGATTTATTATTTTTTCCAGCTTCTGGGAACTTAGCACAGAAAATGGGATTGGTTTGAATTATCCTCTCTCTAGCCAATTAAAGTGTATTAAGACATTGAATTATTAACTTAATATTTACAAAGATTCTTATTTCTTATCCACGCTGCCTACCCAACTTATTTAATCTCTGTTTCTGTACTTCCTCTCGCACACGCACACACACAGACACACACGCGCGCACTCACACACAAGCACACAGTCCTCTTCGGTCCGTACCTTCAACACACGCTTCCTTTCCAGTCCTCGCCAACCCACTCCTCTTACCCATGTTTCCTCCTAATTAACAAACAGTTGCGTTAAAACTTATCTTTCAGTTTAAAGGAACTGGAAGTTTAGAAGGGAGTGGTAGTTAATCACTGGAAAATCTCAGCTAGAATAAAACTCACAAATCTTGTTCTTGCAACACTCTAGGTAGGTGACAATGGCATGTCCTTGAGTTATGCAATAACGCCACATCACAATATTTTAATTATAGCATGTCCTTCAAAATGTTCCACCCCAGTGAGTACTCCTGGTCAGAGAGATCAACATCACCAAAAGGATACTGCAATAATAATGGAGTGTGCATGACAAACTGTTACGTAGTTTGCTACAGCAGTGTCCTAAAAAGAAATATAATTACCTTCCCTGCTTGTAATAAAAGACATTTTGAAATTTCCTCTTTGATCAACTGGGCATCTTAAACAATTTAGACTACTTAAAAACATAAAAAACAACATGCACATATATATATGTACATATGTATGTGTGCGTATGTGTATGTATGAATACATATGTGCGTGTATGTGTGTATATACTTATACCCACGTACATTTTTGTTTATATATTTATACAGACACAAGCACACCATGTTAAACGTTATTCTTGTTTTCTGAACTTGCTAATATGTTAAAGACAAGGAGGTAGCAACAGCATACTTTTAAAAATAGAAGGAAGAAATCTTGCAGCTACCAGTCACAGGTTGGAAAGGGCTACAGATTAGAAAGCTGTGAGAGGGTATACTATTGACAAGAAACAAACAACTAAGACAACCTCAAGTTTAACCAATCATATCTGAGTAATCTGTTTTCAATAAAAATATAAATAAATACTACTACTACATTTCAAAACTAGAAAGATAAAATTATAATAATATATAATTATCTGCATTTCTAAAATCAGGTATACAGGAAATAAATTCTCAATCAAAAAAGAAGTTACATGAAAATTATCATCCTGCTACTGAAGAATTTTTTCCCATTTTTAAAGGATATCACATGTTATGGCATTCAAGTTTAAGGAAAAAGCAACTACTTATTTTGATTTTTCTATCTAATACTAAATTTTAATTTTGGTAGCACAAAACATACATTGTACAACTGTGAGTAACTAACGTTATTTATATAGAGACAGTTTTAATTGGTTGCACCTATTTTAAACCATTAATGTCTTTTCCAGCTGTATGTGTGGGATCAAATAGTTTTAATATTTTTAATTATGAAATATGTACCTCTGCCAGATACTGCCGTGTTTTACTTAGAGACTGGAGGACAAATTATCCTTCTTGTCTGGGTTTAGAAATATTTTATTACTGGTATTTTTGAACCATGAAAAAAAAAAAGGATTAAATAGTAAAAAGAGAGAAACAGAACATTCATCTGACTGACGCTAGCCTAAGTTTTCAAAAGGGTAAACACCCTTTAAAATAAGCTACTCGTTCTACACCTCTCAAGTCAGAGCAGCAGGTTCTGGGAGCACTCAGTCTGCAGGCTGAGCGTGCCATCAAAACAAACTTAAAAAAAAAAAAGTTGTTGTAATTCTCTCCTGCTGTACACATGGCAAAGAAGCTCCAATGCTCTAAATTTCTAACATTAAAACTGCAACAATGCATTTTATCTTATTAAGCAACTATAGTTAATACTCTGTTGAACAGGAATAACTTGAATCAAAGTTAAATACCAAGCACAAAGTTGGGGTGGGGGGGAACAGGACACACAGGAATTTTCATTATTAAGCAAAGGAAAGCTAGCAGAACAAGAAAATCTAATTAACATCTCTTTATTATAAGTGCTGCACCTGAATGCAAATTTGTACTGTTATCATAAGTGGTTCAACTAAGAATGCAATGGAGTTTTGATAACAATATCTTTTTTCAAGAATAATTACTACAAGTACTTCCAAGAAGATATAAAGAACAACAGGTACAAACTGACTTGACCGAGTCCATTACAAACTGTCCGTGTTAGTTATACATCATTGGTCAAAAATAAATGCAACAAGCTCACTTAAGGCAGAAAAAAAAGACCAGTTCCCTATCCAGACCTCCCCTACTATGCAACAATATTTTTAATTTTTTTAATGTAAAAGTATTATTCTTAATCTTTCAAAGGAATTCTGGTTATCATTATTTAAAATATTTTTAAATACTGTATGAATTTTTTTAATTTATTGAACTACCATTTTAACCAGACTCCAATGAGAAGACTGCTGCATAATTCAATTTTTTTTTATTGTTACAATATCAGTATCTAACTCAAACAACCAAAAAAGCTTTGCTAAAATCTGAAAAATAAAAAGCTACTTCTCTACACATTCCTTTTCTTTAGGCTATCGCACATTTAATCATCTGTTAATTTTAAGGAAAAGCTTGTTTTTCTACTTACAGAACAGCTTTGCATTTTTCAGGGTGCCTTCACAATTAGTATTTTAACAAAATTAATACTTCTATGACATCAGAAACAACATTTAATACAATTTGCTAGAATTACTATACCTGATGAAACAAGCAGCAATTCTGTAGCTTTGCCTTCAGTTTTCATAACGTGTTGCATGTCATTTTCTATTAAATAATCTGATTTAAGAAATGCAAAACATCTCTACTTTAACTAAAATCTCACAGCACGTAATTACCAGCAATTCTTTTCATAAACTTAGTATTTTAATACTACTAATTCAAACTTCTACGTAAAATGCTTTTTAAAAAAAAAAAAATTCAGCTATCTAGTCACGCTTACAATTAGTATTCCTGTAGTTTCGGGTAACACAATAGATACAGTACGTGGTTTTGCAACAGTCATCATTTTGATAATGATGCTTATAGTTCATGATGAAATCATCAGTTTTTAGATCTCTGCCATAACACATCCTATAAAATCATGAGAACTTGACTCTCAGAGTTTCTCACGCCTTCAGAATCAGTGAACATAATGGAACAAGCTGATACAAGCCCTCCTGACTTATCTACTGAGCAAATCATTAGGCTGTATAAAGTATCCCCAACCTTAGTTTTTCTGAAGAAAGGCAGATAGATCATTCCCCCTATAAATCAATTACTGTCAGACACTTTTTTTACCTGAATTAATACACTTGTGTGCCCGTGTTAACATGTAAGGTGCTGCACAGCAGAAGAATGTGAAATGTGTTTATCAAGCAGAAGATTCTATTAGTCAGATATTGCAGTACTCATTTCTCTTAATTGAATTAGGAAGAGGAAGAAAATTGGTGTGGTTTTATCCTTCGAGAGATTGGCCACTTTTGAGGTATCCATTGAGATTAGGCTGTTAGGAAATGCCATGCCAGTTAAAAGAGGGGGTTGGTCAGTCTCTGAAAGAGCCAAGTCAGCTACCCAAGTGCAACCAATCCACTCCACCCTCATTTCACCAGAGCAGGAAATTCCCTCCTCTCTCTCCCCAACCGGCCGGACAGGCTTGCCCCATATCCAGCTGCTGCCAGGACCTGCCTCTTCTCATCCTACCCACCTCCAGTTCTCTCTCAACAGCTCCACCTAGATTTCTACTTTCATCTTCTGAATGAATGTTCCCTCAGTTTTCAAAGAAAACTCCTTCAAGCCAGCAGCAGTGGCAGGTAACTAGCACTGCTGAAAATTAGGCCACTTCTGTGACTATGTTTAGGTGCGGAAGGATGTCAAAGTTTAATGCGTGTCTATCTCAACTCTGACATCTAGCATTTTTATTTTGTTTAAAAAAAACCACAACACACTGTGTGTAATATGAGGGGGAACACAGTTGAAAGAATGTATTACTTTGTATTTAGTTCCAGTGTTCCACCACAGCTAATTTTAAACTTTGTGTTACAGTTCCTGCACTACCAGTTGCAGAAGTGGTGTTTTCCGGCACCCCCTCTTCCCTGAGACACCACGGGAGTTGGCTTCCTCTCTTCACCTGGGAAGGATTCTGGAAACCTGAAAAACTGGAAACATCAAGAGGCTAAAACTGAGGAAAGCTAACCACAAGAAAGTTTTTATAAAGAATCATTACATTTAATTGTTTAAAGCAGAAAAAAAATGAGTCTCCTCAAAGAACGTAAACCAAAGAAGCCTCATTACATCCCAAGACCACCAGGAAAGCCATTTAAGTACAAGTGCTTTCAGTGCCCCTTTACTTGCAATGAGAAATCCCATCTTTTTAACCATATGAAGTATGGCCTCTGCAAAAACTCAATTACTTTAGTATCAGAGCAGGATCGCGTTATCAAGTGTCCGAAGACCAGTTCCTTGGAGCCCAAACAGATCAATCAGCTTGAATCTACAGTCAAACCAACTTCTTCTAAATCTGTCACAAATGGACTGTCAAATCTCGATTCAAAGCCTCAATATCCTTTTGCAAAAGAGGACGCCAAGGAAAACGTTGAATTACAAAACCAGGCAACAAACACAGCAATTCAAGGACAAAAACCTGCAATTCAGAAGGAATTAACCCCTGCCAGTACTACAACAGAAAGCACTATCAGCATGCAGCCCCTTTTGGACAGCATTGTAAGGCCCTCGGCTTTCGTTCCTGTAGGAGAACACAGAGATAGTAAAGGCCCAGAAACCAGTGAAGTATCTGAAATTATATCGCTCTCTAACAAAAGTTCACCTTTTCACACCAAGTCTGCATTTCATGCACCAAGTCACCCATGGAAAGCAGGCTCTCCTTTCCTCCCAGAGTTTCCACATAAAGTTGCTCCCACAAAAGGCTTTGGTTCCATTTCACCTTACATGCAACCGATGATTCCCGAGTACTCACCCCATTTTTATGAGCATAGGCTGGCTATCTACACACCTTACTTGCTTCCGGGTAATTCAGAGTGCGAAAGCTCAGCTCTGTCTGTCTATGGCGCACAAGATCAAAGACACTTTCTTCCCCACCCTGGGCCACTTCCAAAACCCATAAATCCATCAGCGTATGAACACTATCGATTGTTCCAACAATATCATTCCACTCCTCCAATACCATATGGATTTTGTAGGCCAACAGATCCTCCATTTTACAGATTTTCACATGTAGCTGGTATTAACAGAGATCAAAATTCTCATCTAATGGAAGAAACTACCTTGCTGTATCCAGCTTCTTTAAGCCCATCCCAGCAATACCCTCTAAGTTCACATAAAAAACAAGCAGATTATGAAAAAGAAATGACATTATTGCATGCCAAAAGTCATTCCAAAGATGACCAAAATGAAAGAGAGAATGCTAAAATGAGCCCTCTCGCAGGAAGTGCGGCCACAGGCTCCCCTGGCAGACCCAGCCCAACCAACTTCACCCAGACAAGTCATGCATGCGAAGGCTTATTCGACCTCTCCAACAAGTCATCTTCCACATCACTTAGCAAGTACGATCAACCAGAAGAAAACTTCACGGCTTTCAGACCTGTGAGAAAAAGCACCGATCAACCAACTCTACTTCAAAGTATGCAGACACAGCAAGATAGAGGAGATTCACCCACCAGGTAAAATAATAAAATCACTTTGCAAATTCTTGTTAGATTTACTAGGGACACACAAAGATAGATGGATACATTTCATGCAATGCCCCTAAAATATATTTACGTTTACGGCATTGAGATAATTTGTTCTATATTAACTGTGAAGAACACAGTACAACTCACAGTTGCTATAGTGAGTAGACCACTCATTCTCCTTAAGTGTATCAGGTATATCCAATACCATTACTATGCACGCATCTGTATATTTCAGGAAATTACCTGTGTTACAGCCATGTGTATGGTGAAAGGCACTTGGGGGAGTTAAAGGAGAAACAACAGAATTGTCAGACTTCTATCCAGATTTTTTTCTCTTCTTCCTGCCCACTTCCTCAGCCCCAATTTAAAAGAGCAACTGATAGTGAATTCTCTTTTCTCCTCTTTTCTTTCAGCATTAACGTCACTGATGAAGATTCACAAGCACAGAACGAGTGCCATAACAATGAAGGCTCACTGTCCAACACGGAAGAAGACACAGGGATAGTTCCCCTTAATCTTTCAAAAAAGGCTGACACAAACACAGGATCTATTCATGAGCATGCATACAAAACCGCACCGAAAACAGAAAGTCAGAACTTTCTAGAATTGCAAGACATGCCTCTGAACCTCTCGGTAAAAGACTCCTGTAACACAGTAAGCCCGAAAACATCATTCCACAGTCCATCTCATGATAATGGTGCTGCTACTTCTCCAAACACTGAAAACGAAACCTCCGGAGCCGATGCTTGTAATCCCAAGAACCCTATTAACAGTGCCTGCGACAAATCTTCTTTCACAGCTCACCGTAATGAAGCACAAGACTTAAGAATAATTGACAGCTGTGATGAACAGAAACAAACAGCAGCTGTAGCTCTCTGTCAGCTAGCTGCATACAGCCCTAGCAAAGTTAGAATGGACAACGAAGGGCAGAGTCCTCAGGACAGTAACGCTTCATGTACAGAAGCTATTCTTAATTCCTCTGATACTCAGGATACCCAGTGCAATCAAAAAGTAAAAGCACAAAAAAGGACAAATCAAAAAGAATCAGCAAAATCACAGCAAGGCACTAAAAGAGTAAGGCCAAATGACTGTAGCAGAGTCTTCACTTTAAGGAAGAGAACAAGAGTATCTTAATACTTCACTTTCCAATGAGTTTCTGGTCATAGAAACTAGTTACAAGCAACATCATAAAATTTCTGCAAACCACCTCTTACTGGGTTTGGTCCATCACAAGATAAATTCAATCTCTCCCATGTAAATAATGTTCATAATTTTATATTAATATTTTTAAGTAACTGAACCTTCCCTTGTATAAACTCAGATTTTGATGAGTGGATTTTTGCATTCATTACTAAATCCGAAGTACATTAGATTAATCTTTTTTTGCAATTGTATTAATGTAAAATAACTTTTACGACTTCTTTTCTTAAAAGATGTTTAAGCTCTAGAAACAATATTGTTCAATAACAGACTGTCATAGTCTTTTTCAGGCTTAATTTCATTTAATAGGGTTTTTTTGTCTTTTTTCTTCAAAAAACTTTTTAGTTCGCTGCGCAGTAGTTTAAATAAGCTTAAGATTAAACCTGGCTATTTAGAATTTATTGTAAAAACTGTTCTGTGTATGAATGCACTTTGCCATTATGCCATAATACAAAACAACAGACCAAATTTTGTTACTCAGAGGCAGGCGCCAGTTTAAACAAACTGATCCAAACCTTGTATAAGCAAGCTTTTCTTATGTCGACTAAGAACAAGATTCAAGTTAAACCAAAGAAAGCCTGCACCAATTTAAGAAATGCAGTTTATGTTCACCTTTAACT
>NW_008824010.1:1443239-1445084 GCF_000699105.1 Pygoscelis adeliae
TGAAAACAATTGAAAATTTGAAGATCTAAACAACTTAGGTGCCTAATCCTCTGAGGTTAGACAGACACTGGGCAACCTTCAAACTCCAAGCCTAAAAGGTTATTTATATAATTTATTTCACCTGAGGCAAACTCTCCTGTTGAAGGTCTTATTTCAGTATACATGTATCACTAATTATCAGTTTCAGTGGGCTTCTACGTACATCCTAAAACTACTTTCTGCTTCTGCAACTGTGTATATAAACTTGCAATTTTTCAAATAAATCTGTGACCTGTACTTAAAATATATGTAAAGTCATTAATGAACACAAATACATTCACTACACTATCTGTAACACATATTTTGAAGAAAAATTAGCAAAGAAATCGCTCACTAAATTTGCAATTTACAAGTAGAATTTGGCATGGAATACCAATCAACTTTAAAAAAGGAGCTTCCTTCAGTGAAGGAAGTTTATTATGCAGATTAATTCATCCGTACTTTAGCTCCATATGATAAACCTCAGAATTCCCTCTGCTTAAAGCTGCTGTCCAGCTTACCCAAACTTCTACAAAAGTTTAACTAAAATAAGGCTGTTCCACTGTAAAAACACCCCGTGTAAATTTGCACAGTATGCACTATCAGTCTAAGTAAAACAAATCCAGACTAAGTATTATTCACTTAAAACTATGGGTATACATTTCTCATCGATTCATTATTCAAATAAGAGACATCTTCACCTGCCTAAACATTACTAGTAGGTATAAACCTATGTAAGGAAGCAGAGCTGCATTCAATGCAATGTAGAGTTCCCAGAATGTTTTTTTCTGATTTTTCATGCTATGGTGTTTTGACCTAACAGCTCAGCCAGAGCACTGTAAGAAATTTACCATTAAACAGCAAATTACAGGGGTTAAGTTTCTGAGTTAAGAAACAAAAAAAAAAGAGTAACAACATTTATCTTTAAATTAATCTTTCATAGAGAAAAGCTTTTCCTAGATTATCAAAAGACAAGAATTTCAATCTGAGTTTGAACAAAGGGAATATGGTAACAGAAAAAGTCCAATTAACTCAAACTACAACAGCGAGGCAGTAAGAAAGTATGATGTATCAAGTTATACATCAGTACGTGATGAAACAAGGCAAAAGAGCTTCTTTCTAGGCCAAGTTTAAAGCTTCAAGCTTAGGGACGTATGTTACCAAATCCATAATTTCCAAACATGAAATTATGGAGTCCAGTGTTGCTGCTGCTGTTTTTTAAACTACATTAAGCTATTTGCCTCACTAATCGCTGGAAGCAGAAATTTTCATAGTTTCCCTTATCCATAATTTTAAAAAAATCTCATGTATATCTTTTATTGTTAATTTGAATTTCTTTAAGTCAACAAGGAAAAACTTTTTGGTGGTTTTCCATACAATTCAAGGATTTATTCTTCACCATCTCTATACAAATATTGTTCATAAAAACAAGCTCCAGTGGTGAAGTCTACCTCATTTCCATTCCTCAAATTAAGTAAAAACTGGGCTGAAGGAAACCATGAAGGTTAACTACTCAAACAAGCTCTCCATACCTTGATTAACTTGATTTCTGTCCTTCCTAACAGAAATCTTTCTAACTCAATGTCCATAAACTAATTATTGTAGGGCTCCAGTTCCTTTAGAATAAGAAAAATCAGTCCTAATGCTTATCTAACTTTTCTCCTGCTGCAAATTATACCCATTACCTGTAGTCTTGTTCTGGTCACTGAAAACAGTTGTCAAAAGTAAAGTTTTTCTTTTAAGGTGAAGAGAATAAGCTTTCAGCTTTGTCTTCTCTCAGCCAACTAACCTTAGTTCTTTCAGTCTTTCCCTTTCCTCTTATTTTCT
>NW_008824010.1:1445104-1455878 GCF_000699105.1 Pygoscelis adeliae
TAGCTTTCTTTAAATAACCTTTTAAGTGTGATGTCCTAAGATGAGTAGCCTATGTGTCATAATTTTACTATCAAGAGAGATGGAAGGATTACCACACTCTGTCTATGACTTCTTTTTCACCATCTTGTTCTACTGAGTTAAATTGTTGATTGACGTGGGTGACCCACATGAACTCTTAAGTCCTTTCCTGTATAACTGCTGCCTAGAAGTGGGTCCCTGTATCTTGAATTATGTAGTTACTTATTCCTAACTAGGAATACTACTTTGCATTTGTCCTCATTTCTTAAATCATTTTGTTAAGGACAATTTGAACGTAAGTCTATCTATCTTTCAAAGTACAACACAGTTCCACTTAACATCACTGCGTTAGCTTTTCTTCCAACTTCCAGAATTCATTCCTTTGTCTTTCTCCAATTATAATACACTTTGAATTTCTACATTAATAGTGGACTGGATAACTCACATAAAGCAAAACCGAGTAAGGCAGACTTGCAAATTAAAGTAGAATATACTGTATTTAGTCTGATTATTTTTTCAAATTAATTTAAATGGAAAACAAGGTCCATTAAAGCAAAAGGGAAAAAAGGGAGAAGGGACGATGTCAAGTGTGCCATGGCTATTCTGCAGCCTAGATCTGCTCAGCGATAATAAAGGTTTGACTCTGATGAAGATATAACATGATTTGTCATTGCCAGTGATATTCTTCGTTAGCTGCATCCCATTTTATGTCCAAGTCTTTCCAAATTCTATCCCTACAAATTCAGACTATCCTCTTACTCATCCTTCACAGTATCATACCTTTCTGCCTTCTGTACAACTCATTCTTGAGTATCAGATAACCAAAGGAGTTGCAGTTAAGTCAAGATGGTCTCCAATTTGGTTTCTTACCCATCTTCTTATATAACCACTGTTGGAATTCTTAGCACTGTTTTATTAAGAAACTTCCAATTCCTATAAAATCGTTTTTCCTTAGACCTTTATGCCTGTCTCTTTCTCAGAAAGACCCTGCTGCCATGACTGTGTTCTCTCCATCCCTTCCTCCCCTATCTTAGCTTTATATTCTTCCACCCCAGTAATAGAAGGCTACATCTTACGCAATCTGACAAATTAAAAATTTGCATATAAACCTATGTATATTAAAATCACCTTCACAGGTAGCAATATATTTTCACTGCACCTCTGCAGAAAAAGAAGAGTGTGAAGGATACAACTATCATCCCCATTCCACATATATAAAAACTCAACCTAGAAAGTGGAGAGAGATGGTTTCACAGCACAGGTCAAATCACTGGCGGAGCTAGGATTCACTCATGTCTTTTGCAGTCCTATACAATATCAAACTTGCATGAAGCTTCCAGTTTAGATAAAAAAAAATTCTGTTACACAAGGCTATCCTGATTCCTTGATAGAGGTGTACAGTTTTGGTTTTGTTAGAACTAAAATAGAGGCTTACCTTTGGATGACTTCCCATTCTTAAAGTTGGGGGTTTTTTTAACTGTTTCATCTTTATCATACAAGGGCAAAAGTAATTAGAAAAGGGAAAGCAACTGAAGGCTAGCTGCACAAAAAATCTCATATGCAAAACAGGTACTATATTGGATATGAACTCTTTTCATGGAGACAGAATAATAACTGTATTAAATACCATATTTTAGAGTTTCTTCTAGAACAAGTCAACAGATCTTCAGAATAGAAATGATTTGGCAACCTAACTTACTAGTATGAAACACCAGTTTTGAAACATTTTTGAAAATTAGTGTTCAACTTCTCTGTTCAACACAGGAGTACCAGATGAGAACAAAAGAACCATCTAGCCCAAGATATTGCTGTAAAAGTGCCCAATAGTGGATGTGTACTACTACATTATGCTTTTGTCATTTCAACTCTGTAAAATTTGACCGAAATCACAAAACAGAGAACTACTACTTTCACATTAATATCTCTGTACCTCAATGTATGTTGATACATAAAGGACACACAAAGAAACAATTCCTCTGCCCTGTTATTTTTCTTTCTACCCTGATATTTAAAAACCCATTAAAAACTTAAACAGTTCATTGTATAAATTACACTAAATTGGCCTCTGAAATTTAATCAGAAACAAACAGCATAAGCTACAAGCTGTAAAGTGCAAGTTAGTCATCAATTATTTAATATATTCTATTTAAATAACGACACTGACACAATATAGAGACATACAGAATTATTTTTATACGACTGTACAAAGAAACATGGGAGGGAGGAAGAAAGAAGAAAACCCCAAGTGTTGCCTTCACAAGGCGCAGCGACCTGGTTCAGGAGCGGCACGGCGACAAACACGGCGACACCCAAGAAACTAATGTCATTTTGGAAAGAAAAATTTATTAAGTATAAAAAAGGCACACCCAAGACATTGCTTTTGACAGAAGTACCTTAAATATCCCCATAGGCATATTTTTCACTCTAGAATTCAATACTACAGTCATTATTCAGCACACGCATCAGCAAATTCTAGTCTATTGCCACACATTCAATGTCTAATACTATAAATTGATAATTCATGAACTTACTAACATTTAGCAACTACAACTCACCATCTGAAATTCGGGAAGGGAGTAACAATCCTCTTCTGCCTAATTCAGCCAGAGCCAGGCATCCACCATGCCATGCATTGTCTGTTTCCTGGAAACTAATTTTAGAACAAAGACAAGTTTTGTTAAGACTAGCCTTCCCTTTTCAGATTTCATTTTTCATGGTGAATTCCTAACATTTTAAAAGACACATAATCCAAACCAGCATGTATTTATTGTGTTATTAATCCTGTTAGACTTCTAAAATATAAGAATGACAAGTTGAACGTGCTTTCTTTCCCATTTTGTGCAACATAAATACTGGTATAAACATGATCAAATAAGCAAAAAGACTATTTATCAATATAAAAGTAACCTCAACACAGAAGAGAACAATACCTGAAACTCACCCAGAAAAGGAAACAACTTTCTAGTACATTACCAAAAGATGCAGATTTACAGAACACACCCAAAACAACTAATGAATTTAGTGCCAAACACAGTCCTTAACTAGCAAAAGAGGTTCAAGTGATAGTTTCCAATAAATGCATTATATGAGCTTATGCAGTGAGCAAACAGCAGCGTTTGTCCACCTTTAAAAAAAATAAAACAAAACAGAGCAACTTGTAGTGAACGCAGCAAAAAATATCAAAAACGGTACACAATTTTTGGTGGACTAGCAGATAAAGCAGTGAAAAGGGGAAAGGTGGCATGCTGCATGACTAAACATGCAAAAAGTTGATTTTGTATTAAGCTAGGAATAGGAATTTAAGAATAAAACGTTGAACAGACAGACTAGGTCATATCAAAGCTTCATCTCTCCCAGCATCCTGTCTCTGACATGCATCAACAGCAGATGCTTAGCCAAAGACGAAGCATAAAGGATCATTCCCTTATTAGCCTCCTCCTAACTTTGGCAATCAGCAGTATGGAGACTTCCCAAGCCAGAGGTTGCAGGCAGAATGTCATATTTAATAACCTCTGATGGGACTCTCTTCCATTAATTTGTATAATCCCTTTTTGAACTCCCTTTACACTTTTGGCTTCCATAACATCCTGTGGCAATGACTTCCACAGTTCAATTATAATTGCCTGAAAACGTACTTCCTGATGCTTCCCAGTTCCTGCATTATGAGTGAATAGCAAACAATTATTCGCTTTCTCTCCTTCTTTCATATTTATGATTTTATATATCTTCATTATATCCCTCTACTTTTTCTTTCCACTTGGAAGAACCCCCCTCAGTTAAATTACTTTTCAATTATTCAGTTTTGTTATCCCTTCCTTTCCTAATAATATCTAATGTTCCATCTGCCTTCTTTTTTCTGACAGCTGCTGAGCACTCCACTGACATTTTGACCGAACTATCAGTGACTTCAAGATCTCTTTCCTGAGTAGTAATACTGTTTTACAGCCAGCTGTATTTGTCCTTAAGTGCATTAGTTTGCATTCATTAGACATTATATTTCATATGTCATTTACTGTCTAGTTACTTAATTTAGGCTTATATAACATTTTCTTTTCTGTCACCTTTAGTTTTCACTACATTAGCTAACTTTAAATCATCAGCTGATTTCCTCACTCCATCGTTCACCTTTTTTCCAGGATCCTTTATGAGTATGTTGAACAGCACAGGGCTCATACAGACCCCTGGGCGACTGTGCTGATAATCTCACTACATTGTGAAAAATGATCACTTATTTCTTCCCTGTCTCTTGTTTTTTAATTTATCTACATATAATAAATCCTTTCTTCTTATCCCAAGAGATATAACTTAAAGTGCCTCCGATGAGCAACTGACTTATTTTTATTTTGGTCACTAGATATTTAGCACAAAGAATACAGAAGAGATTCCCTTTGTCCTTGTCTACATTTGTTCCCAGGTGTTTCTGAAGAAAGCAGGTCACTCAGTTACTAGTTGGATTACTCATCCCTATGGCTTGAAAAACAAGAAAAGAAAACACAGTGAGTACAGGTCTTTGAAGCTCCAGGGATAATTGAGATCAGCAGCACCTCTTAAACTAATTACAGTAACACAGTGGAAGTATCGGCTAAGTAGATGCTTTCCTTGCAAGTTTTTAAGACTTTATACCGTCTTTTTTTAATGTGTTATCCTTTGAGCTGGTATTTTTAATTTGTACTCACAACCAATATGAGAAGATTTTTTAAAACTGAGTACAACTGAGTGACAAACTGAACATTACCAGTATTTTTCGCCAATAAAGAAATTCTTTTTGTTATTAGCTTTGTCTAAAACACTAGTTTAGATCTTAAAGGTCAAGTACTCAATGTAGACCTGATGAGCAATTTGATATAAAAAAAAAGCATATGATACTTGTTTAATAATTTAGTCCTTTACATGCTCTACATGGATGCAGAAACAAGACATCCAACAACATAGAGCATCAAAAGAACATCCTAACAGCTATATGTGATCAAACCAAAGTTTCAGCTAGCCCAAAAGCCTCTCTCTGACATGGCCAACAGCACATGCCTTAGGTATAGTGTAAGAACAAGCATATTGCAACACTCTCCAAAACACTTCCAAACTCTGGCAGATCGTGGACAAGTTTGCAGAAAAGAAAAACGTTTTTTGTTCAGGCATATATTCTTAGCATCCACAACATCCCGCGGCAAGAAGTTTTTACAGTTTAACTATATGCTGTATGAATAACCACCACCTTTTCTTCATTCCAAACCTGCCACCTGATACTTTAGTTCGCTTCTAATAATATAAAATCTAGAGGGCAATCATTTCCATGCCATTCATGATTTCATAAACCTCTATTATACCCCATTTATTCCTCACTCTTCCTAGATGTTTTAGCCTCTCCTCACATAGGGATTGCTTCTTATCTCTGCTGATCCTCAGAACTCTTTTGAATATCATTTCCAGTTCTACTGGAGGTGCACACAACACTCAAGACATGAGCACACCAGGAATTTTTAAAGCAGCAAGTTAATGAGCATTTTTTCATTTTTATTTTTCCAAAGTTCAACTTCAGTCCTTCCACATTACTTTAGAATGGGGTCAAGATGAAGGATTAGGAAAAATTTCTTTATGGAACACCCTCAGCACATCCGTGCCTTAGAAGCTTTTGAAATCTGGGAGAAGGGCACCAAAATTTACAGATTTTTAGACCTGTCTCCCTAACTGTTGTCCTCCTGTTTCATAAGCAGACATGTTTCAGATGCATGTAAAGCATGAAATAAGATTTTTACCTAAAACAGTCCAACAGAGACCCAATCACGTCATCTGCTAATTCTTTTGGAAGTCTTCCAGTTATTCTACCAATTCTACAGAGTTAAAAGAAAAAAAAAGCATACAGTGATTCATTAGTACTGCATTTGATGAATAAGTCCTATAAAAAATTCAGTTACTGGAAACTTACAATAAGATGACTAACTTCAAGACGACAATGCACTACCCTAACACCATTAGCCTAAAACAACAATCTCAAACTTGAAGCAAAAGCTACACTGTAGCAAACTGAAGACAGAAATACAGTTTTTAAAGTGGAAGAGAAAAAAACATTTTGAAGAAATGCTACTTTACACCCTTCACATCAAGTCTTATCCAGAATGTTTATTTCCAAACCTATCTGAAATTTTCCTGAAGACCAGCCCGATTTCATATCAGAAAAGGATACAAACATAGCTTTATACCATCAGCTGTGCTAAAGCCATTTGAAGTAACTGTGAATATTGACAATACACACAAATTATCAATTATGGATTACATCACACTGTATTTCTATGTTGTTTACTTTAGTTTATTAGTTTAGAGTAACCATAAGAAACCTACCCTTTTGCTGCAGACCACCTGACAATAGTGTCTTTGTCTTTCAGTCCAACCAACAATTGCTCTGCAGATAATTTTATTTAAACAAAACAGATTATTCTCATTTAACAACAGAAAGATTTCTTAAAATGTTCAAAATTCATTTTCCTCTTAATATAACTGCCTCAGTTTAAATTAAAATATTTGTATCTAGATTTCTTCTATTTGTCACACAAGTGCGACTTGAAATCGAAACAAGAAAGATGTCAACAATGTTTTCTAAAAGAGAAAATTTGGTTTGAAATTTTAAGTACTGTGGAAGATTCAAAATGGAGGTCATGGTGCTTTTTTCAGTGGTTCATTAGATTATTCAGTTACAAAAGTCTTCTGATGCAATTTTTGTCTATTTATTTACAGCATATCCACCAGCAAGCTAGCAGAGAACCTGCTGTATGACTGCATACTAATAAAAAAAATGCTGTTCCTTTGATACTACCACAGCTTAAAAATTTCAACCATAATTCTTTAGCTTTCATGTACAAAATTTTTTGGTTTTCATTATGAATTTTTATTCATCCTTCCATTTGTGAGAGGCTCAAGATATCTCTTTCATATTACTGGATAAAATTGGTAAAGTATATTTCAATTACTCTATTCCCCAACCCCACAACAAATGCTGCAGTATTGAGTTTCTGCTTGAGATGCTGAAATCCAAATCATTTGACAAAAATATAGTATATTTTACTCAGTTGCATAGACTGAAATTTCATAGTCTTTCCAATTGTTCACATTAGCACAGATACCCACATGACTTTCTTAGTCCTAAGCAGGTTGTTTTCCAATATATGTTTAATTTGCAGGCATTACAATAATTTCTGTCCAGTTTTAACACACCTACAACATTTTCAATCTCTCCTGGAATGTCATATTCCTCTTCATCGTCAGCTTCATTACCAGCAACTGTTATCATTTGATTCTGCACAACTGAACCCTGAGCTTGCAGATTGGCAGCCAGAGATCGACAGCCACGCTGGTATCTGCACAAGACACAGACACAGTTAATTTATTTTTCTGATTTAAGTTCCAACTGAAATAGGTACATACTGTCATAAAGCCTGCTTGTCAAGTTACTACACCTCCTGGTGTACAGCTCTCCAGTTATTTAGTGGTTGCTTTAAAGAAAAGGGAAAAGTATCCCATTCTCCTTCCTCCTGACCCAGTTGTCTCTTTTCCACGCTGAGAAAAGCTAGACTATTTAAATGGTTCCTTTTCATTACCTCTCCCTTTACTGTTTCAGTATAACCTCCTTTCCACTGCTGACAATAGAGGCAAAATTCCCATGCCCTAAAAACCTCTCCAAAACCTAAAAGAAAAATATTAATAAAATCAACTTATTAAAAATTGTTTTTTAAACGTTAAAGCTAGCTCAGTACTTTCTGCCCAAGCTGTACTCAGATATTTAGCCTGTGGTGTAGGTACATTCTTACAAAAGATATACTTTACATGCTAAACTGACTTTTGCCATTGGGCAAGGTACACACTCCACCTAAAAAGAATTTTCTATGCCTAAGGACGTTCTCAAAAGTTGGTAAAAGAAATACAATAAAAATAGTCACCAAGGGAGCCTGCAATTTTAAAATATCAGTGCGAGAAATCTAAAAAAGAGTTTGCCCTCTGGCAATAACTAAAACCAGACACCAAAACCTGACTAATATGCAAAATGAAAGTGGGATTGCAAGCCACTTTTCCCCTGTGAACTTTCTATCGAATCAGGGTAGAACTATGTAATGGAAAAAGTTATGTTCACTCTTACAAAATTGTACCAAATCAACTTCAGTAACAAAGGTCGCCGTCTTCCCATCTTTACCAAGTTATGCATTAAATAGGAACAGGCTTGTGTAATGTGCAACATGAAAAGTCAAAAGATTTGGCTTGTCACAGCACTAGTTTACTATACCAACATAGAAAAAAACTACAAGAAACTACATACAGTGGAAGACATCTGCTTTTTCCAAATAGTGCAAACGAAGAATGTGTTCATTCCCAAATAACACGGGGATTTCTTTCTTTCTCTTTTAGGGGAGGGGAGGTTAGGAGGGCAGAAGGACAGTAGTCAAATGTATGGATTTAGGTATTTTTAAAGTTTTTTGAATGCTTTTGCATTTTTTTTAACTGTTTCAGCTTTAAACTAACCTCCATTTTGCTACCTTCGGTTTCACAAATGTCAGTCCAAGTCGTTGAACAAGTTTCATCCCTAGCTTGCGAAGAACCATCTGATTACTTTCTGACAGCTTGCAGTTATCAAGACACTCAAGTACAGTAGCAGCTGTAAAAGAAAATAAACATGCTAGAAAAACTGTTCTTAAAAAAATCTCAGTAAGAAAACTTTGTAAAGTTTTGAAAGTTCTTTAGAAGATTTAGATCTTTAAAGATATTGCTGAAATGCAAATGCCTTATTACCTACTTTCTAGTAGGTTTGACACTGGTCAAACAGTGGTAATATCCTTCACCTACCGAACAGGAAGGATTGCTTTAAGGATTACTTTTGACTATGAAAATTACAATGAATCTAGATTCTGAGAGTATTTATGCCTCTAATTCTCACTGGAAGCAACACGTTCAAGTATCTTGAATATCTCAAGTATCTAAGAATTTCCAGTAGTCTAACAGAACCAGGAGTCAGAATTCATTTACTCTGCAGCCAGTTTCTCCGTACTAAGAAAGCGTTCCCTTTTCTCATTTATTATTTTCAGGCAGCACCAACTTAACTCCTCCGGCACAGAAATTTTTATGATGAGGAATGTCCATAAACATTTAGACATGAGAAATATTGTGTATGTGTAAACAATCAGCAATAAAACCTTTCATTTGGGTACATCAAAGGTAACAAAGTTATTTGTCCAGCGAAGTAAAAAAAACATAGACGAAAAGAGAATCTTGGATTAATGAGTAAAAAGTTCCAGGATTCAAAATTTTCACAAGGAACACATTCCTGTCACAAATAAAATAGTCCTTTTGCATTTTCAGCCTGAAACAATTAATGATTGTTTTGAAGGCTGATCATTAGTTAATAGAGACTAACAACTTGGGCTCTGAAGGACCTATCATTCTTGCTATAAACACTGCAAATATGGAATCATACTGGCAAAATACTTTGCAACCTCTTACTCCAGTCTTGTATCAAGGTTTTCAAAATATTAAGAGATCAAAGATGTAACAGCTGTTTCAAAGTCTGAGAAATTGTAGGACATGACTTAAAATTCTTCTCATTTTTTAACAAAGGCTTATGATTTATCCTGACATACTAAAATATTAATAAAATTATACACGCGGACAAAAAGGTAAAGCCAGTAACAAAAAGGTAAAGCTAGTAATGACTATTACTTCGTTACCTTTCAGCAACCTGGATTTTTTTGCAGTTGTAAAAGCTAGAGAGGCTAATGGTTTAGGAGGAAGACACTGCAGAAACATCAGTATTCACAGATAGAAAAAAAATTACGACTATATAAATATAAGCCTCTTTCAAGTCCTACCAACTCTTGAATCACTAAAATATCTACAGCCCCATGCAAATGGCTTTAGGACTAGTGCTTATTTTTAAATCAAGTTCTACATTGCAAAAGATTTCAAACAGTGTTTTCCTTTGACATTTGTCTATTTTTTTCCTATTTGATCCTCAGATATGTTATAACCAGTAATAATTAAAAATCTTTGATATTTTTTGTCTCTCACATTTTCTTTTCCCCAACAGTTTCTGTCTGAATATTTGCTTCTTAGTTGTGAGCATTCTATCTTTTCTATGGTAAATTTATTCGTTGGTATGCCCCTGATATTTCTCTCATTACCAGACTCATAACTACTTAATATTCTTTATATATGCCATAAGCCAAAACATCTAATTTTACAGCAGGGTTAATGTTGTGAGCCAAATATCTGCTTTCATATCGATTATGACTATTGTGTTGTACAGTTGCATCTTTTAAATTACATAATTTTGTGTTACACCATATTTTATCTAGCCTATTTATTATTCTGCTTATCTGGTAGTCTTATTACTCTAAGCTTCCGCAGTGCTGTCTGCTATTTCTATGCAATGACATTCCTCAACATTTTCTGTTTGCTCCTGACCAGCTCTACAGCACATCTGTCATTCCATTCTGTTTGTCTTCACTATCTTATCTCCATCTTTACCCATATCTCAGGCATTTTGTAAGGAAGCATCTGCATCTCAGACTTAGTAACTGGAAGAACTAAACTGTTTCCAACACTAGATCTACAGTTTCTTCTCGGAAGTCAAAATAATTCCATTAAGTGAAATCATAAGCATTCTAAAGTGAGTTTACATCATTGCTTCATTCCCGTGAATAGCACAAACCGCATTTCTGGTGCTTTGGCAAGCTCCACAAAACCCACAAGGTCTTTTGTAGTGTTTTGTAATTAGCCA
>NW_008824010.1:1456002-1476379 GCF_000699105.1 Pygoscelis adeliae
TATCAATAAAAAACAAGCTAGTATTTTGCAGTCAGTTCTGACCATATTCCAGGATTCACCATGAGATGAATACAATTCCAACATGCAGCTACACTGTTCAGAAACTTCTGTGCTGTCCTTTCAGGTACCTGTCTATCCCTAATTGCATCCATTATAATCTCTTTTCACTAAAAACTTTCAACAATATCACTACATGATTCCAGCTGGGTCCTGTACACAGCAGGTTCTTTAAACTTGTTTTCCAAAATCCTGTGCTTACACTGAAACTTGAAGATTTTCTGCAAAATTTTCAACAGTAGTTTGTATAAAACCAGTTTATGTTCTAATGAACTTTTAAAAATATTTTCCACATCTTATAGTTTATATGTTCTGTGTTGAGCTCCTGTATTATAGCAATGGCCAATGTGACCACCTGTCAAATTCTTTGATGAGCTATTCCAACATATTCCCCAGTTGCATCTGCTCCTCCCTCACTTTGTCATCTCTTTGTTTTTTCCCCTCGTTTTGCATGCTTTATAACTACCCTGTTGATTTCACTCTTTACAGCACCACTTGTTATCAGTTTAATCTTTCTTTCCTTTTTTATTGGAATGGCTTTAAAAACAAAAATAGGGATATTACAAACTTACCATACGGTAAACAATCTTCTCTTTTGCCATGTTTAAATAACTGTGCCTACAATTAAAATAGGGAAAATAGACATGAGAATATGGAGTTTCTAAGGCACTGTATATCAAGCATGTAGTTCTAAAATTCTTTTTAATGTTCTTGCAATAATCTGTAGCATTTGCTAATTTAAATAGCATAAAAGGAAAAGGGTCTCAGGGTGCAGTTTTACTTCTTTGTAAGTCAATGCAAGTCAAGGATACTGCAGCCCAGCCCAGCCCTCCCCTCCCCTCTATACAATCACACAGGCAGCCAACTCAGGGAGCTGAGTTGGCCAAAAACCACTCAAGAGAGAATGAAAAAAAAAAAAAAGGAAAGAAAAAAAAAAAAGCCACTGGTTTTCAGCCAGCTCGACTCTCTGAACCACCCAGCTCCGTGCTTGGTCACAGGAGCTCAACGCAGGTGCAACCACAGCACCTATTATCTCGAACAGCTCATGTTGCTTTGAACCTCTAAAAAGTGAAGCAGAATTTGTAGAACATGAATAAAGGCAGAAGAACTAGGGGAACTCTATATCCTGTTTGGGACTTCTGACAACGAACATCTCCAACCTGAACAAGCCTTGCTTATAATTTAGACAACACAGCACACAGTACACATCAACACTTCGATCACTGCTAAGAAGCAGGACAGGTGGACACATGTGAGCGAGCTTAGTTATTAGTAGCAACCACACTCTGACAGACAGGGGACAGTACAGGCTAAACTGCTGAGTATTTTACCCTGTTTCTCCAACAGCTTTTGAGAACTCCATGTTAAACTAAACAAAACCAGCTACAGAAATCTCTGATTGCAAAGCCTGCTACAAATATACCTCCAATAGGCAAACTTTAATTCCTGTGCCGAGGGATTTGAAGCGAAGAGCTTCCAAAATAATTTTATATACAATTAAATATCCCAGTAAGATTAAGCCCCAGCACTACAGTGAGACAAATGGACTATTAACACTGAACAAAAACATGTTACACATGTAAAGTTTCCTCAGTTCACTTAGTATGCATCAAAACTACTGTGTTCAGTCACTTATTTTTCCTTGCTTTGTCATTCACCAGAAGAAAAATCTTCCTCAATAAACACGCCTAGGAGTTAAACAAGAACAGACTTACCTTAAAAATATGTACTTTCTCACACATACCAAATACACACATGCCTCCCGTACTGCAGGTGTGGTTAAGAGCAACAAAGGCAATAAAAACACCTTTAGGCTATGTATCCATTCTATTTTGTTTTGTTACTAAATTGCATTTTAGGATCCTAAATTAGCACTTCTGATCAGCTCTACTACAAGCTGAATAGGGGAATTTGAGAATATATATTGAATTATTTAAGATTTGTAATGTTTTCACAGGTAACTAGGCAATTGTAAGGCATCCTTTAAAACCTATATTTACAAAGCAGAAATGCTACAGAACTACTTCAGGCCCTGAAGAACAGCTAATAGAAATAACTACAACACAAATGGTATAAATATAGCATAGCTTTTATCTATATACCGTATCAGTATTAAAAAAAAAAAAAAATTTCCCACTAACATACAACAATACTCTGCTTGTATTAAAAAGCCTAAAGAAAAGATGACAGAAAATCTGCAAATCTTTGGTGTAATTAAAAAAACTAGAGCACCTCTAAAATTTTTCTGCCTCTTTGCTGAAACATGCAAAAGCTCATTTCTTCATTACTTTGTTCCTGTGTTCTGCTTTAAAAACCTGTCAGATGGTTTCTTCACAAGGTTAGCCAGTTTGCAGCAGATGTTAGGAGATACTGCTGCACCTTATCTTCACAATTACTTCTCCTTTCTGTATAAAAGCCCAGTGAAGAGCAGATACTGTTTTTAAGGCACACACGGGCTGCCTCCAAATTATTGGGATTATATTCAAGCATATTCAAACAAAACACAGTATAATTCCTGAAGTAGTGATAATGTAAAGAAACAGTTTTTTAATATAGCCTTGAGAATGCTCCTGGACAAATGCATTTGGATGTCTACCCTCACACTTCTCAGCATACTGTCTGGGAGCTCCTGCAAAGATGGAATAGAATCCTCAAAACATCTCCACATTTTCAGCCTTACATAGTTCCCAAATTCTGGCACCTTTCTACAGGTTTCTCCGTGAGTTTTCACAACCTCAAGGCCAACTCTGAATTCAGTTCTGACTCCTCAGGAAAAACATAACTAGAAGGTATCACCTCTAAGCAAGACATGGGAAGAAATTAACCAACAAACAAGCAAGAAATTAGAAAACTCTTCAAATATTGTACAAGAATTTTTTCAATGCTTTTCTTAAAAAAAGTAAGAAAACAGCCTCACTCACCTATGAGTCAATTTAGAACACTGGACTTGACAGATTCCATTTCACACTTTCCTATTATTGTCTGAACAAAAAAGTGCAGCATACATTGTTTCCTTACAACAGTTTCACTACATACGTAAATAACAAACTATTTTCATAACTGATTTTCAACACAGAACATCTATTCTCAAACAAAATACTGCAAGAATTTATAATATACTTTCAGATGTTAAAATCATCATAGCAACTGCTGTAAATCAATTGAGGTATGGATTAAGGGATTTTATTTTACTGACGCGAGTTTTTAGGGGAAGTAAAAATTAACCAAAGAACATCACAGCTACTGTGTTTGAATTAATAACTAAACTTAAAAAAAAAGGGACTTAATATTTACATGTTTTTGTTCAACAGAATATGTTACCTACTGATTTTGGAATAAACACAGCTGAAAATGCCAAATGTCTGAAAGGAAAAAAAGTTCTGTTTGCACCCACCAATGTACATTGCAGGTCAGATATAACCTTCTACCAAATTATTGGTGTTTCAGCAAGTGATATATCAGGTATTTCTCTGTATCAGAGAAAAGTTTAACAGCCATTTTTACGAAAAGAACAGTTTTTATAGAAGTGAATAGGTAATAACCAAACTGTTGAGAACTACCCTTCAGATATTCAACACAGTAGGAAATCCAGTGTCTGGGTTTTTTTTCTGATTGTAGCAATGTGAAGAAAAGAAGTTTTCATTACTTGTTTATGAGTCAAAGTATGTAAAAGCATTCACAAGCCCAGGTTTCCCAAACTTTTGAGCTTACTAGGTCTATGTTCCAGGGGAAATAAAACAGCACATTAACCGATGTTGGCCTTTGGAGGAGGGAAAACAAACAAACAAACAAAGGTATGTATGTATTTTCTTCTGGCATGTGCTACAAAGTCATGCATGTAAGGCAAAGTTACTGTCTCAGAAAAATCCTGCAAACCTAGAGCTTACAGGGGTTATACTGAAGAGTACATGATGCATGAACACAACACATAAAAAAAAAAAAGAATACAGAAAAAAGGACAAATCAGCATTACAGTATCCAGCTTAAACTTCCTGCCTTGAAGGAAGAAAAACATCCAAGGCACACCATTTGAAAAAATCTGATACAAACAAAATAATTAATAAGCTTGGTTTGCCACCTGCATAGACATTTTAGTGTCAGCAACTAACAATACTGAAAGTAAGGAGCCTGCCTATTGGAGTATCCAGGCAATCAAAGTTACGCCACGGTCTTCTTCACTTTAATGGGGACATACAGCACACACCAACTTACCCAACCTGTTGAACTGTTGAAAAGTATGTGACTCCCTCTCTTATAAATAATTAAGCCACCTACAAATTAGAGAAAATCAGTGGTGTGCAAGCAATGACGACTGTCAAGTCTGGTTTTGCTTTAGAAATAGCATGGTGCAAGGAAAACAAAACCTAGTTTCTTAGTAATCACAGAAGAAACACACCACACCTTCCAATTGTCTGCATAACCCACTTTAGGCCCAACCTTCATGAGATATATCAAACAGGATCATCTCCAGGACATGTTCCCCAAGCTATACAAATCACCATTAAGGGTGGCCTGACTGTTTGGTAGCAAGTATATCTTCCTGCCGAGCAGGAGACACAAGTCTGAATCTACCCTCTGGTTGTAACCAACTGAGTCAAGGATTGGGAGGATAATTTCAGCCTCTATGGGAAGAGAAGAAAATGGTATCTTTCATTACTCTGGAGCACCCCCTAGTAGTCACACAACATCCAGGTCCAGGGAAAGCCATCAGCCATCCCTGCCTCCAGGCCAGATGTGGGGAGGTAAACAAGGTGAGGGAGGACATGCTGTCAGAATAATAAGTTCGCTTGAAAGTAGAGAATATTTAATGCATTATACGTGCAGCTAATGGTAAAATAGATTAGTTAAAGCCCTTGTTCTTACAATGTCTTCAACACAAATAGTACTCCTTCTGTAGGTCACGTATTTGTCAGGGTATTGATAATGTCATCATCAACATGGTAATTAAACTGAGAAGCTTCAATACAGAGCCCAGTTAAATGGGTGACAAAAGGAGTTCTTTTTTCATAAGATCTTAGTTCTTTATCAGTTGAAAGCCTGAGAATATTAGACTTACACATGGACAGCTAACAGGATAGTTCCTTTCCATCTTAACAAGACTGCCCAAAACCACAGATTTGAAATACTTGGAAGAACAGAAAAAAAAAATTAGCAGCTTGAGACAGCACTATATTCTAACAGCAAAACGAAACCATCTTATGATAACAGAACTTCTGAACCTTGAACAAACCACAATACTTCTGGTGAGAAGGAAAAATCTCAGAAGTATCAGACAAGGCCACATTAGCATACTCCATGCCGTTCAAAAAAAGAGGAGATACAGTATTACCAGAAAGAGGTCAGTGCCCTTGGTATCTGCAGACATAATATTTTTCTTCTCCTTATATTAACACTGCTTTTTGTACACCTTTATCACCAAACCACTAAGCAACAACAGCTTTTTTAAAAAGTAACGCCAATAGACAATCCTAGCATCACTAATTCTTTGAGAATGCCAAAAATATAGAGACTTGAGAAACATTCTATTTGGAAATATTCTATTTTTGTGCCTCTGGGTCTGAAAGAATAGAGTTAGAGAGTTCTTTCTTCCCTGGAGCAAAATTTACATAAGCATGTAGCTATTGCTAAATAACTTTTGCATTAGAGACAGCTCAGGGAAATGCCCTGTTCTTAAGACTCTCGAGTTTCATCAGATCACTGTGTAGGGCGTTTTATTTTTTTTAATTATTACTCACACTTGTATACTGAATCACTTATAAAACAAATAAGGTTTAATAAGTTTCAATGCCCAAGGCTACCTCAACATGATGACATCTCTGTCACGCAAGAACTGGGAGTGCTACACCCTGCAGCAATAACTAAAAAGCTGTTTGATATAATGGCAGGTTTAAAAGCAAACCTCCAGACCAAGAGAATTTAAAATGCAGATTCTTGAAACAGGTTAGAAGTTCCCTTCAAGTAAACAAATGTTATAAAAAAAAGTAGCAATTTCTTATCAATCCATTTCTTATTAATTTATAATCCTTCAAATATACAAAGTATCCAAGCACAAAAGTGAATTTAATTCAATACTGCAACATTAGTTTCAACAAAAGAGGGCAGTTTTAAAAACTGACTCTGAAATACTGCAAGCAAAGACTCCTGCTAGTGCACACCTGTTGTGAAATGATGTATTTCTGACGACAGGTGTAAAGAAAAAAAAAGAAAAAAGCATCAGTGGAATTAAAATGTGTAATGCAGGCTGCGTGTTTCAACAAGAATCATGAAACAGTAGTACTTGTTCTACACATAATGCTGAGCTAGATTAAACAGTAGCATACCTAATCACCAAGACTTAAGGCCACGAAGAGGCAGATCAAAGTGCAGCAATGTTGAACTACTCATTGCATACCTAACTTGCAGTTTCAGTTCATTGAAATGCAAGAGTTTCATGTCTTTTTAAAACAGTTTTGCCACGCCGATCTCACTACAAGCTATTTCCTAAATGCAGATCATAAACAGCGTAATATCATAATCCAACTAAAATCCACGCTGTTAGGGGCTACCCTAAGCTGATCTGATGAAGAGAGAGAAAGACTTTTTATCCCCACCCTGGTGGGTTACATTCCTGAAACCTGCCTTGCTGTACAGACCAGAAACTGAAAAATGGTCTTTTTTCTCTTGCCTGTTCAGAGAGAAATGCCCAGGCAACTACAGTTTTGACTCTTACAGGAACAAATTGCTGGAGGAATGCAAGGGCGAAGAATTTTGAAGCTTGTTGACACAAGTTTTAGTTGTCCCTCATGAGGATGTGTTCTGCTTCACGCACTTAGCAATTACTTATTATGATTCTCTTAGAATCTTGTATGTTTAAGAAAAAAGGTTTACTTATTTTAAGCACTGCTTTTATTTTCAGCTGATACTTTCAGTTTAACAACATGCTAGTGTTACAAGTGTGTTACAAAAGTCTTAATATTAAACTCTTGAAATACATATTTCCTACTCCACTTAAGCATGTCTGCGTACACACATACCTGCGTATGTATCATTCTGAAAACCTTTATTCCCTAATGACATAATTCACGCTTACGTTGTAGTAGCTGAAATTAAAAATTGAAGACTGAATGTAAGAAAAGGCTTTAAAAATTCAGTCTGCTCATACCTACCAACCGGAACAGGAATTATGAGCTGTAGGACACAAATAAAACTGGCCTGACAAATACTTTCTCCTGTCCCACAGAGGAGGAAAAAATCATATAAATGCAAGAAGGCAGGCTTCTGCTTCCAGGTATGTTGTATCACATTCTAGTTTCGATTCTGCTTGTTAAGTATTCACCTGTTTCGCTTAGTATGCACTAATGAACAGGTGGATAGAGCCAAAGCCAAACTCAAAGGAATTATGACAAAACACTAATGTATTATACATCCTACAGGTCTCATCACGCACCTAGAATGGCAGTCAGTCAGTCTCCCTTTCCAGATCTGACAATAAAATGATGAAACATCATTCTGTCTTTTGAAACATACTGCAATGCATACAAATAATGCTTCCTCCTGCTTAAGCAGCAAGTCCTAAGTTATTCTAAATATAGATCATTCCTTGTATCTTCTGATTTGGAAGAGCTGCTAGAGAAAAAAAAAAAAACCAACAAACACACACCACACACTTGTTCCAGAACTTTGCTTTGATGTTTAGTAACATACTGCATACAAGTCTTCATAGCAATTATTTAAGAAGAGCTGCAAAATTACGCAAATTATAGAAACTCATACAAACACCAGCAAATCCTTAAACCTGTACAGACTGTTAAAGAGCATGTCATCTGACTTTGCTTGTGCTACCTCAACTTTGGCCAACAATAAAAACATGAAGGAACAACTCCACCCACACAAACTCCTCTATTCCACCCAAATATATTCGGACATCAAAATTGGAACAGATACCAGAACTGTTATTCAAGTATTTCAAAATGCACACCAACACTTTTAAGGGTGTAAAACTACAAGAAAGCTTTTATAAAAAGATATTCTTAGAATGTACAAGAGGAGTGCTATCATATAGAAGTGGTTCAGGTATTAGAGATTTTTTCCCATGCATAGTACATAAATTTTAAAACCCAAACTAAGAATTTCGCTCTTTGAGTCGTAAACTATTGTTACTTCACAAGGTAAGGAGCATTAAACAAAAAACTTGTTCAGATTAGCAAGCAAAACCACAGGAAATAGTGCATTTTTTCAGACTACTCAAGGCCACTGTCTAACAAGTTTAGGATGTCTTACTAAAACTATTGAGAACAGTATTTTAGTTGAAGAAGAATGGATACAACTTTCAAGAATCACTTGCATTTTGGTTACCAGTTCTGAAAAGTCTAGGAGGGACCACTACTATATCAGAAGCCCAACCTCTTCATTTTGTACAGTTCCAATTATTTAATTTATTTCAAAGATTTTGTTCAAAGCAAAAAAAAAAAAAAACCAAACCACAACACAAAAACAAACCAAACAACCCAAACCGAATTATGAAATGACTACTAATATACAATCAGGTATTTAAAAATATTTTTGAGAGTTATTTATCAGTATCTACACTGGTAACTTGACTTTCATTAGATGATGACAAGAATACTTAAAGAAACTATACATACATGGGAAGTTACGTCTTCAAAACTGTTGTGGAGGAAATTCTAGCTGCATATTATCTTATCCTTTTTTAATAAACAGGAATCTCTCTGTGCATTTGCTATTAAATGTCTACCATAGCAGTATTGTATAATCATAAATACAATCTATACTTTAAAGGAAAAACAGTATTTACCAGGGCCTGGAGCATGCCGTTCATAACAACAGTCCCCTCCATGGTCTGGAAGGAGGATTTAGATAACATTGAAAGTGTCCAGTCCAGGAAGTCTGCCATCCTTTTTTGCCTGACATCAGGGCGGACAATAAATCTGTCACAGAAAAACCAGAACACTGCAGTTACTCATTTTATGACTCTCAATGAAAAATAATTCTTCCTGCTATCGAAACTGGTTGCAGTTCCTCAAAGCAATTCTCCAGTGGATATTTTCCTAAATCACTGAGGGTGGGAACACTCCAAACCATCTTATGTTTAGCCCTTCTGTTTCTGAGCAAGGCTCTGACCCAGAATTTCACTTTCACTTCAAACCAACCTATAGACTTGGATTCTAGAGATTTCTCATCTTAATTGTAAAGCAACAAACTTTCCAAAGGCCCCACATAAAAATTATTTCCATTAGAATGAGCGAAAAGCTGAAACAAATACGAGGATTCTCCACCATTCTCACCAAGAACAGCTATTCTGCAAATCTGAAAATTGGTACAAATCAACAATTGGTCCATAGTGCACTGTTATCAGTCAGGTCCATAAAGAGTAATCATCCGTGCTATATTTGGGTTTTCGGATATTTGAAAATGTCAAACACCTGTTATTTAACACACTGGATGGGTCAAGAGATGCATTTTTACCTACCTTACAGAGGGTGAAAGAGGTTCATCATGGTTAAACCACTTCCCTAAACCTATACTCAGTCATCATCAGTGCCAGCCCAGCTACGCTTAGGGCATCTGCTTCAGTTATCTAATTTAGTATTATTAGTGCCGAAAAATTAACGTCCTGTTCCAGCAGCGATTCAGACTACATTAAGAAACTTTGTTCTCAATGCAATCAAAGGAAACAAGGTACATGGGAAAGCCCACAAAGTACAATTCATAGTGCTTAAAGAAGGATGTATGCAGAGCCTGTATCTAGTTACTTTATACACCTACAAATTAAATGGGGAACTGCACCGAGAGCTAACTAACGAGGAATATTAAATACAGAGAACACAGGAAACAGTGAGCAGACACGTGATCACTTGAATTGTCTTCAAAGGCAGTATCTATTGTGTTCAGCAATAGAGAAACGAGGATTTGAGGAAGGGGTTAGTTGAGGGGGGGTGGTTTGTTTTATAAGAGAGAAGCAAGGACAAAGCCTTGCTTTGCACAATAGTGCAGGTAACAGAAGTAACCTGTAAAGTAGATGAACTGGTTCCTAGACCCTCTCTCAGCCCAAAGGAGTTCAAATCTTAATTTCTCAAAGGAGTGCCCTAACCTCCAGACTAGAAGCAAGATAGGGATAAGCCTCATCTCCTCCTACTGCAACCAGGTCACTGAGCAGACAGAAAAGAGAATTCATGAAACAAACTCCAGCTCCTTGGCCCTATGAAAAGCAAATTACTTTGGAAAACAGGAAGTCTTGGATCCTGTTGTTTCTAAACTTCACTTGAAACTCATTAGAGCGGGAACCAGAACCCAGACTTCCCCTCTCCAAGGAGTTTCCTACTCAGTGTGTCAGTGCATTACAGAGTTAGACTCCTGTATCTTATCTCTCTGTTCGTCCTAGGACTTTTGTATTTCTGCCTACCTAACAGTCTAACTTCAGTAAGATGAAACAGTGATGTCATCTCAGAATAATCATGCCCGCTCATTAAAGAACTGTTTTGGGATGTGAATGCAGTGAATTCAAGTGCACCAAGGCCAAAAGGCCTTGTTTTATAAGAGAGAAGCAAGGACAAAGCCTTGCTTTGCACAATAGTGCAGGCCAAAAGGCCTTGGACCCAGGTCTTCTAATTCCTGGTGAAGTGTTTTAATCATTAGGCTATTTTGAAAATGGTGTTTTCATAATAAACTAAATAATCATAAGTATACTAAATAGTAATTTCGCTCCCATTACAGTCTTACACACCTTGATGCAGCTGGTACTAGAACAAGCTTAATGTATTCCACAACCTTATTTGTTATGAATATAAGCTTTTAATAAAAATTAATTCAGCCAATAAAATGGAGGTGAAGACATTAGACACCCGCTAAAAACATGCCTGCATAGTCCCCTGTATTAGGATGCAAGGCACTTATGAAATCCCCCTGAAATCCAGGGCTGAGCACTGCATGAACACAAAAGTTCTGCTGAATGCAATGCTGTAATCAATCACATTATTATATATATGTTTCCACTAGTAATTTATTTTTACAGATACCCTGGAGTCCAAATGAAGTGCAAATTCAATCTGCATAATGTGATGAAAGAATCTTTTTAAATTACTGTCATCCTTACTTGAGAAGGCTTCCAAACACTGGATGTACCTTCAAGAGTTATCACATTTGGTTGATTTGGGTTTTTTTCCTGGGTTTTTAGGAAGTGAAGAAGATAAAGGGCACATTCAGGCACATATGAATGCTCAAGAATAATTCACTCTATGTCACACTTTCACCGCAAATCCTCTGCTTCTGTCAACTTGTGACAAGACGGATTACCAATGAAGATAGATAAAAATCCGAGAAAAGCAACTTCCAGTTATCACTTCCAAAATGACTGCAAAAACTAATTAGGATACAGAGACAAACCTACATTCTGTCACATGGAAATAAGTATGTAACAGACAAGGTTATTTATTAAAGACTATTCAAAGATTCATGCATTCACTTAAATTTTGCTCTGAAATATTTCAGAGTAAATCAGAAAAGTACAGGACTAGTCACCAGAGAACTATGATTCTAGTCTCAACTCCTTCATGAATTTTCCACATGACACTGTCAGTTCTAAAACAAGAAATTGTTTGTTTTGTCATCAGATTCAGAACTGCAGCATTATACTCGCTAAATAAAAACTTTTAAAGCATGGAGTCCCATGACTGAAGTTCAGTATAAATTTAAAATAAGTACGTGGACTGTTATTTCCCAAAAAGACAGTTAGGATCTGCTCTACTGAATGTTATATTTAACAACCATTTTGATACAATTAATCCCACAAATTTTGTGCCTCTTAATCCAGAGCAAAATGTTAACACAGATTTGATTGTTCAGACTAGCTACCCACATCCACTATCATCATTTCGCCTTGTTCACCCTACAGAGCCTCTGCTCTTGTAGCTACACTGGCAAAACTATGTTGGCAGAGCCCCCTAGTGTAGACAGAGTATATGCTAGTGTAAAGATTTGCTTTGAAAACAAAGAAAAAAGAAAAACCAAACGACAAACTGAGCTGACTAAAGTCCTCTTCCGCTAGAATATATTGGAATATGTACTGTGATATATACTGGAAAAAAGATACGTGTGTACTAGCACAGTTTATGGTCTTTGTAATTTATTTTCATATGCATCACAGATGAAACCAATGTCCACCAATGCACTAGGAGAGGAAATAAAAGATACAGAAGTTCATTATTTCAAATTTATAAACAATCCTAGCATCAGTATTACTGAAGCGATGCAAAAAATGTCAGAACAACTGCACCTCTGTCACAAATTGTTCCACGTCTGAACACAACCATGTAAAACAACGGGATTTAGAAAGTTCCATTATCCTACACCTGTTTCATTTGATGAATTATTTGACAACAACAAACCTAAGAAAACAGAAGTACTGTTTTCTAGATGAGAGAATGAAGAAAGTGACAAGAGGGATATTAAGAAAAAAAATTCTAGCATTACTATTTCCTTTTACATCATTTAAGTACCTCTAGGAAACATCAAGCCAGTAGTATTAGATACCAATTCTCTATTTACCATGCAATACACTGCAAAAATCAGCAGCAACACAGAGTAACTTTATTTTTGTGAAACCTTGTAGCACAAACCAGTCCCTAGAAGGCAATTTGAACAGTATCCTGTTAGCAGTATCACCTGTGACAGATACCTGTTCCTCCAGTAAGCAGAAGAAAACACAGCAGTTCCGATAAAAAACACACTATAGGATCTGACTCAAGCAAGTTTAACATCCCACATACAGCTGGCAACCTCCGGTCCTCCCAACGCTATCATTAGCAGCATGTCAGACTGAAAAATAGCAGGGGAAATGGGAGCTAGCTTTTTTCCCTTCTGCCAAGAAGCACAAAAGAGACTTACTTTGAAACCAGTACAGCAGCTGCATCTCGAGCCTTGTCACTGACAACCAAGTAACACTAAAGGTAAAAGAAAACTAACTGTAAAAGAATTCATACATGTAGATTTAGTAACAACTACGTAACAACTTCGTACCTGAATATACTACTTAATACTTATCATTACAAACATTATTATGATTACATATATTATGTAATTATTATGATTACAAACTGAACTTAAGATCGTAAAAAATTAAATTTCCCATTTAACAAACTGTATCTCAGACAACAAAGTTCCCTTCTAGTGTCTTTCAAAGCAAGTTTACCTTTACTGAAACCTTAACTTACAGTCATATTTCTGCTCCTACATGCCTACAAGTGATAAACCGCTTAAGTGCTGCAAGTGTCTAAAGCATAAGCTGTTCAGGTATTTGTGGGGAGGGGGTGATTGTTTTTATCTTAAAGGGATGACAAGTTAGCCACTTTGGTTTACACCTAGTGAAACTTTATTATCCTTGTTGAAAATTCTTCATGCAGCCATAGCTTCCAATGTTACTCATCCTGATCAAACGCTAATTTCCTATATAAATCATCAAACTTGGCTTTCAGAAAAAGCTAGCTAGTATTTTCAAACACTAAAAGCTGTTAACATAATCAAAGGCATGCATTCATATCAGATAGTCATAAAATAAGACAGTTTATTACTTCAGGGAAAACAAGTAACAGTCTCATCTGACACTAAAGCAGCAAAGAACATACTGAAGATTCCAAAACTATGGGGAAATTCTTTACCAATTAGACACAGAAAATACACGCTTAAGTAATATTCTGAAATGACAATAATTTATTACATATTGAAAGATGAAGCCTAAGAAAAATATCACAGGTTTGAAAGTATCACAACATGTATTATACTTACTTTTGCCATTTTAAGTACGCGATCCATTGTTGGCATACGAGCATGCCCTTCCTCAGAAATAATATTTCCATCAAAACGGGCCAGATCAAAAGGAATCAAGCATATCATGGAGAGCCACAATAAAAGCATATAGCGAGTTTCCCAAGTCTGGAAAAGAATGGTAAAATAAAATACGCACTCCATTTTCTGGAACATACTCCAACAAAGTGCCTGGAGCCAAACTATCCACTGGCTCCAAGGAACTGTCAAAGTAAGATGATGAAGAAAAAACTCTGAACCTGAATGCTCTGAAACACCAAAGGAGACAGAACTACAAGAGATTCCAAACACGACAACTGTAACAAAACTAATAGACCCTCCCCTCTGAATCTGAAATCTAGACAAGTTTATTTCCTTCCCAAAGGAAATCTGCATGTTGCCACTTTCCTGTTTCCTCCTTCCCTCAGCCCATTTGTGGCTCCAGTCACAAATATGAAAGAAATATGTTCTTCTTCCTAATTTCTCATGTATTGCATTCATGGGTTTACTGAAACAACTTTAGATGCGTTTTGAGAGACAGACAGACAAGAAGGAACTTTTACAAGCTTTAAAGCTGTACAACTACATCAACAACAGCAAAGTGGTAGAAGTGATAATGTTTATCAAAAAATTATTTCCATTTAGAGCAGCAATACAATTATTGTCTTCATGATTTTCATGATCTATAATAGATGATGATCTCTCTTAAAATTCATCTATCTTAATAAGCCTTCTGGAATTCTTATTTTTCCTTATTCAAAAATATAAGAACATGAACTACGCTATCTTGGAGTTGGATTCAATGATCCTTATGGGTACCTTCCAACTCGAGATATTCTATGATTCTATGATCTCAATCCATGCTTAAAAACTCTTTGCTTCAATATTTTTTCGAATCAGAATTCTTGCCCAGAACATTCTCAGCCAAATAAAACTTTAAATCAAGACACATAATGAAGTCGTGTCGCGCTGTTTTTCAAATTGCAAACAGGTAGAAAAAAATCTGAAATTCTGTGTTATTTTTCCACAGCCAGGAATATATTATCAAAAGGCAAAAATCCAAGCAATTCATGCCTCATGCCATAATTGTGCAATTTTCTCCAATCTTCACCTCCCTCCTATCAAAAGGGGAAAAAAACCCAAAAAACCCTCACAGATCCGAAGACAGATATCGGGGGGGGTGGGGGAGAATAAAACATTTTATGAAATTAAACAAGGAAAATTAACTATCTTCTTCATTTCCTCATCAAAATAGAAGTTCTCATACCAACTCCGACAAAACCCAAAGGTTTAAAAAACAGCCTGTTTATATTAAGAAATAGGAATAAATACATAAAACCTAAAATGCTCCATTTCCTGTGATTTTACTTTTATGACTTCAAGCTAAATTAACATGACCATTAATGATATGAATAGCAGGAAGAGAATTTTTCAGTTACTCCTTTTAGAAGTTCAATATCTTTTACTGCCTTTCTTATTACTGTTGTTTCAATTAATTTGTTCCTGTATAAGAGTGGTTAAAGATTATACTTGCACCTCAACCGCCATCGCTTCTAAATCCTTAGAACACATCCCATGAAAAAAAAACACAAGACCGCTCCTTCAATAAGACATTTCTCTTCTGACAACATGACTTTCATACTAAATCCAGCCATTCAGTTAACACCTGACAGGGCGTATCGCTGCTTTATACACTTTTTTCCAGATTTTTTTCTTACATTGTTCACCAGCTTTTTCTGTCCGAGACATAAAAGCTAAACAAAAAGTACAGCAAGTTCTCACCTCAGAGTCTTTTGGATTCTGGTCTACAAGCATATCCAACACAGGCTGTAGATCACCTACTTCATGAGGAAACAGTGGGAGGAAAAGTTTGTACCCTCTCACCTATAACAGAAAGTTTCAAAATTTAGTAAGCCAGCCGGCATCCTCAAGTACTGAGGAGCTTCTTGTATATGATCCTCATGTAGTAAGAACAATAAGGATATGAATTAAGGTCTTAAATACCTTGAGATTTTTGTGTTTTTACAAACTGATTAAGAATTAATGGAATAGTAATTCTTTAACTTTAAAACAAGGGACCTCTGGAGATTGTCTAGTCCAACTCTCCTGCTAAAGCACAGTCACCTACAGCAGGCTGCCCAGGACCATCTCCAGTAAGGTATTCAGTATCTCCAGGGATGGAGACTTCACAACCCCTCTGAGCAATCTATTCCAGTGTTCAACCCTCACAGTCGAAAAATGTTTTCTTATGCTCAGATGGAAAGTCCACAATCCATCTCATTCTTCATCATACTTTACTCTTCTTTTTAACATTATGACTCTTGTTTTATCACTGAGTATCTCAATATCTGCAATTTTTTTTGCATTCAGACCTTGATTTTTACTACCCTGGATCATTAAATAACATAAGCTATCATGAAAATCATAAAAAAGAGAACTAATCTCTCACAGTACAGTTTAACACATTTCATTGCATTACTTAGACAATTATTTATTTATTTTACTATTTTTGAAAATGTGAAATTTTTTAAAGTTATGTAAACAACAAAGAAAATATTGGAAACTTAGACATTTCACTTACAGAATGTGAAATTTGGGGGTTTTTACCTTTGTAATGATGTAAAGAAATTTAAAAGCCAGGTGAACTAGCTGGGGAGGAGATCCACTGTCCCGTACTATATCCAGCAATGAATTCATCATCCACTCTAATGAAATGAGAGAAAAAAAAGTGAGAGTATGTGCAGTTAGTTTACAGTTTCTCATACTTATAATAATAAAGAGGGAGACAGTAGTCATATAATATAAGTAATATCAACCACAGCAATCTTGTAATGCAAATATGGACGTTTTCAATTTAACAGATTTTCAAGTATATACACAAAAAAGTATTTGAAGATGACATTCCTACCTAAGTGGCGATCCAACAAGTGAGGTTGCTCCTGGTATTTGTCCATTATACCTGAAAAGGAAAAGATATCTGTAATAAGCTATTCAAATTAAAGGCTCTTACAGGCATTAATTGTGAGATACACCCCTGATTCTAGACAGCTTTACCTTAAGATTTCACTATCCTTGAGCTAAATGCTGCCACCACCTGTAAGCGAGGTCCAAAAGTAAGAAAACTACAGAGAAGTAACTGTAAGAATACAGTCTGCCCACTTCCATAGTGCAATCATTTACCTACATAGAATCATAAACTCCCTTCCAGGAGTCTCTCAAATTACCGTGGACAAATCCCACAGCTAGATGAAACAAACAATCACTCAGTTTGTTGCTGCCCTTCGCTGCAGAGCTCTTTGTGGCTCTCCTTTCCTAAGCGCAAGTTACCAGCACACCACTTCCGATGGAACTCTGCAAACGGAGAACATTAAACCACTACAGGCTGTGGCTGCTCCAGGTGTACCAGCTTTACACTGCACTCTTACCCACACAGCAACCAGAATGCTGCTTTACACCTTTCTGCCTTGCTGTTCACATCATCTTCATTAACATATGGAATCCCACTTACTTCTACACACTGTTCTATTTGTTAGCATGTCAAATTACCAACTGTCTTTAAAAACACACACACACAAAGATATCCCAACAACAAGAAGTGTAGTAGCATGACACTTTTCCAACCCTGAGGCTAATACAGCCATGGGGAAATTCTCCCTGGACACACTGGGTTTCACCACAAGGCTATCTTCCTTCCCATGCCTGGAACATATTTAAAGATATAGTTCCACCACTGAGGATCTGTATTGAAACAGGGTATAGGCATTGCAAAATTCTTATCTCTCTGTTTTGAGATACCTTACTATAGCAGAAGAAAAAAAAACACAGTAGTACTTTGCAAGTGAAGGTGGTCTTCGCAATTCTCAGAGCTAGTTTTTTTACTTGGAAATAGAACACAGGAAAATATTCAGCAAAGAACAAAGAACCCCGACACATTTTAACCTGGACAAATACAAACCGTGGCTGTTACTATCTATGCTCCTCTAAACCTTTCACGTGACTTACTTTATCTTGCTGCCAGTAATACGTTATCTTCCTTTTGGGAACTGATTTGAGGAAAGACAAATTGAAATTGAATATTGAAAAAAACTAAGAACAACTTGTCACAGTTTTTAGAAATAAAAGCATTTCAATTTAAACCTAAAATCAATGAAAAACAGCTACAGAAATGAGAGTTGGATTTCAGAAGAGATCATCAAGTGATCCAGTATTACGCTGGAGATTGCCTGGGTCATTTTAGATATATGGTCAGAAAATAGCTTTTTAATTAGAAAACTAAAATATCTTAACCTCTCCTTTTCCTGTATTTGTTTCTCTCTCAAACAATTTTGCTCTCTATCCCCTTTCTCCGCTTGTCACATCAACACTTAAGATTTAAGACATAACTCAACTTCAACAGTGCTGTAGTTGACCAGTGGATGACACTGCACAACAACTTTCAAGACACCAGCCAGTCCAACAGCATCCTTGCAGTGACTTGTACAATTGCATCGGGATCCCATAGCACTGTCTACTATCAAGATGGAAGCCTGAGCTCCTAATCATCACTAACTCCCCATTGTAATTAATGATACCTTAAGCTGTGTATAGATAACAGAACTAGTGAATACAAGAAATTCCATCAACGCTCAAAGCAATAGCTCTCAAGCAGAAGTGGAATTTAACAGCAAATTCCTTATCTTGCCAAATTGTTTTCCCAGATCATGGTCTGGCAATCTAAAGTAAAACCCCAAATCTAAATGCTGAAGAGAATGAACTGAAAAAAAGGTTCTTCTAATGCTATTATTTCAAAATGATCTTCCTAAATTTTTCCACAAAATTATAGTTGCAGATTAAACCATCTTCCAAACGTCTGTTTCTAACAGTTCACAAAAAAATGAGCATCACATGTTTTTGTGAATGCTTTGGAGATCTGCGCTAAAATCCTTTGTAACTGATCATTACTGCATTATCTGCATACAGATTAAAGGTATTCCCTAAGCTTCAATGTTATATCCCACACATTTAGCCCGTTACCATATTTGGGACATTTTACCCAAGAAGGATCAAATGATACCTTATGACACTAAATGTTATAACCAAATATTGAACAAGATGTACAGTGCCTATCAGTTTTAAATATATTAACACTGTATATACTGGGCAATGATATGCTCTTCTGATACTTATCATAGAGCAATATCCCCCTACCTTCAAAGGACCTGCTCCCAAGCAGTGCAAAAGTCACAGGTTTCAATGGGTAGCAAAGCAATTTTTCTCATAAGAATTTATGTGACAGAGTGGAGATGCATGCAGAAAGTTCATAAATACAATTTAAATACATAGAGACAGTACATATGATATGAAAGGCAGAGAGGCATAGCAAGGTGATTGGTTGGAGGAGATGATGGCCTTTCAGACACTGAGATTTTTTCAGTAATTGTTTTTCTATCCCATCAAATTCTGCCATTTCACCTGCGATAGCGAACAATCAACAAATACGAGTGCTCTTGCTACTTGTTTCTGAACATGTTCATCATTAACCTCCTCAGATGGAATAGTCAATTCAGTGACAGTTAAGTCAATCGAGTATAATTCTACTGAGTAACTTCTGCAGGGTCAGATTTCCAAACTTCGGGTTTTCTGGTTTATTGTTTGCCTATCTAGTTTCTTTTTGTCGAAAACAGTATCAATATTTTAACTGTAAGTTTTTGCAATTTCACCATTTTTGCAAAAGTACTTGCAAAATGCCAGTCCACTTGATTTGTAAATACACAAAACTTTGAACTAACTGAATATTGGATATTGGATCAGAATATTGGATCCAACACACAGATGTGCATTCTAACGGGCTAATTACCTAGGACACTGCTACATGTAATTATACCACTTCTATATTCAGCTGAGGTCTAGAAGCAGAATAGCTTTCATTACATGGCACAAAAGCTCAGCTACTAAGTCAGATCCAAGTTCCCTCCACTCAGAAACAATTACATGATCTGTATGGAGTCAGCTGCCCTTCGTATTTCCCATGAAATATAAAAGTAAAAATATGAAATTACCACTTCAAAGCTCAAGATGTATGTGTTTTTAACAAGTAATTAGGTACAAAAATGGCTTTATTTGACAGACATACAAACTTTAACTAAATCATTGCCTGCATTCGAATAGGAAACTGGAAGCTAAGCGTAGGTCAGAATTCAGATTTCTTAAATCCAAGACCTGGGGTTTTTATTTACAGTAGTTAAATACTGCGTAATAACGGAATATATATCTGGAAAACAAAAATAAATCTAAACTACCTGTTGACAAAGTTCCAGCATTATCAGCAATCCAAAGTTACCGTTTTACTCCTTTTTTGGTAATAAATTCCTTTAAGCCATGTGAGAACACGCTCCCTTCGGGTGACGTGCTTACCTATAAATTTTTCCACAGTCATTTCTCGAGTCACCAGATCCCCGAAGACTCCCTTCAGGTTACCGATGAGCCCCCCGACTTCCTGACTCTCCGTGAAACTCTCCAGGAGGCTTCTCGTGGTGGTGACACC
>NW_008824010.1:1477032-1492783 GCF_000699105.1 Pygoscelis adeliae
GGGGGCGGCGCGGGCCTTTCTGAGGGGGCAGCTGGGTGCCAGCGTCCGTTTCGGATCCTGTGGGCAGCCGGGCCGGGGAGCCCGCAGTTTACGTTTCTTCAGTGAGCTGGGAAAGGCCCCTCTGCGCCTGGGCCGCGGCGCAGGCTCTGCCCTGCTCGGCCCGCGTTTCCGCTAGGCCGCCGAGCGCAGGAGCGCTCTGGCGCCGGCAGGAACCGTCCTGAGCTTGGCTCCCGGGTCATTTTGCATTGGTTGCAAAAGGCGTGTAGAAGGCCCCTGGATTACACCGTTGTCCATGGCCGCCTCCATTTCTTACCCTATCCACGCCAAAACATTGAATTACACGGGTTATATAATAACTCACTACCTAAATCTCGTAAAATTCTGGAAACAAAGTTTGAACGCTGAAAGCTACAACTACAGGAAAAAAGGGAAGGGGAGCAAGTGGGCAGACTCAAAGAAATGTCTGCCCCCTCACAGCAGTTGCTATCTCTCATGCCAGATTCTTTGCCGTTAGCTTTCTCAGAAAGATACTTTGTCGTATTTCAGCCCAAGACATACCGCGTCTCCATCCACTCTTCTCACACACGCTTTCCCCCTAGCTACCGAATATTTCACCAGAGAACAGCACTATTCCATTTCTCTCTTGATGCATCGCCAGTGCTAGAAAAGTGAAGTCGGGGTCTGAAGTAGACATTTACTAAGTCACCTCAGGTTATCTTTTTACTTAATAGAAAATAGAGTTGAAGGATCAGACCAGCTGGCAAACTAAAACAGGTGCTCAGGGTGAGGTAAGTCACCTACAGAGGCGCTCATTTCTCTCCACTGATTTAAAGGAAATTCAGGGAGACACTTAAGTCTTGTCAGGACGTTAGGACAGGTAACTTCTCTTTCCCAGTATCCAGCAACTCAATCTGTACCCAAATATCTTCTCTTCAGGCTCAAATTTGTTAACGCAAACCACAATCACAAAATGCAGGTACACCAAATGCCTAGTTTCTGCAAGGCAAGTATTTTATTTGAGAAGGAGAAATCTTAAGTTCACATGTACTTTCCAATGTAATACATGTATTTTTGTTAACATTAATAAATACTAGTACACATGCACTTTGCTGTTTTCTCAGACCTGGATCTTCTAGCTATCAGCTCCGATTTCAACTGTATTCTAACTCTATTATTCCACTTTTCCACTGTTATAATTTTATTAAGTGTTATAACCACACTATTACAACTTCCCCTAATTGTAGCCCAAATTCCAAGGAAGTAACAATTTTAAACTATTTGTATTATATTTACAGAGAATGAAGTGCATTTTTTAAATAGTATGAATTACAACATCTAGCTTTAAAGTTTATGAAATCTTTATAACACAGCCATTTAAAGCTGAAAAAAGTAAACATATCTGAGCATTTTTGAATATAACATTTTAGGTATTGGTCATGACAACCATCTGAAGCCTAAAATCATAAGTTCAGTCATTCTTATTCAAATTTTCTGATTCACATAAGCGTTTGTCGGACTGCACTTACATCTACTTTCTTTACCACTTTCTTCCATTAAAAAACCACGGATTTGTTAATACACTCTAGCTCACATTGCATGCCAATTTCTTTGTTGCACAGTTTTCTCCCCAAATTCTCATTGCCTATGTTTTCTGTAAAAATAAAGCAGTTAGGAATATTAAAAAACATTATAAAGCCATCTAATTTGACACTGTTCCTTCAATAATCCAGCAGTGGCAGAACAGACTAGCGTTGCCTACTATACATTATTTTTATAAATTTGAAAATACATCAAGCACCAACCAAGACAGCAGCAATAGATGCTTTCTTGTCATCAAAACACTAAGCCTCCCTCCCACTTTTTGCTATCTTTTTACAAAGTTATTTAAATATGTTACTGTCATAGTGTAACACACTAAAATATCATACTAAAACTACTGTATGTTATTACAAAACTTGTGTGGTAACAACCCGCTTTCTGACCATACAGTTAATTACCAAGGACCTACAGAGACATCCCTTTTAAGAAATACCACTGAAATTTAATTTCTCATAGGAAGATAAAAAAACAAAAACATGTAAGTAAATTACATTAAATTAAAATAAATATTAGAAATGTTATTAATTATATATGCTTGCCAAGTGCAGTCCAAAGGGCCTTGTCTACTCTTTAAATCAAAAAGAGAATGTTTTCATTTTCAGATTCATAGAATCTGATTTAAATTTTGGATCAGGACACTTAACATGGGAAAGGAAAGACGACAGAAATATAAAGGGATGGAAACAGAGAGAGAAAACTAAAACAGAACAAAAAAGGGTACAGGTAAGGAACTAGTTATTACTTCCAGCACCACAATCCCACAACAGTAGCTCTCAGTAATGAACTGCTGATAGAGCAGCCGCAGAAGTGGCAAGATGCAAACAACTGTGGAAATGCAGCAGCTAAGAAGCGAGACTCTCCACAGAGAGTAAGGTTAGGCTGACTCTCGTACTACTTTTCCAACCTAGTGGAGCCTTCACATACAGTGCAGTCTTTTCCTTCAGCAGGGTATGAATCTGTGCTAGTAAGCTAGTGTGTAAGTTAAAAATTACACAATCACTCTTAACATTTAGCGAGGGTCAAAAGTGTACTAAGCCTTTTACGTGTCAGGTGTTTTATCATCAACATTAATTCCTACTTTGTGTTACTTCTGATAAGCAGGGGGGCTGTTCATTACTGAGGGATTAGGTCAGAATTTCTCAAACCTATCTGGTTACTTTAGAAGTTTTCTCATTACATTTAGGGTAGAACCCCGGTACCCCGTCCCAAAATGGTTCCAGTGGTTTATGTAATTAAAGAGCTGATACAATTTGTTTCGTTTCTCAAATCCTGGAGCTTTGGGTATTTTACTGTGATAGGCGGAGAAAAAACAGCTGCTAAACCCACCAAACATTCCAGCAATGGCCAGTTCAAATTCTGAATGGCCATAGAAGGAAGCAGGGTCAAAGATAATTGGCCCAGAGTCGTCCTCAGCCACGTTTCCTGCCCACAGGTCCCCATGCAGGAGAGCAGGAACAATTTCTACGTCACAGAACATTTCAGGAATCTTTAGCTGAAAGAGCATGAACAAACATGCAACAATTAAAGAGTTTTGAACAAAACCTTAAATAAAACAAAGTACTGTAGTATAATAGAGACTAAGCTGGTTAAATACTGCCTGTTTTCAGTCCTCATGGAGTGCTTTTGAAGTCGATGGCTAGAAGCATAAACCTGAACTGTGAGCCAGTAGTAAGTGTTCTTGATTGTTCTTGACAGAGCTTAGCAAATCATTTAATTCACAGTCTAGTATCAACATCTAGTATTAATGTATTGTTCCTAGACATGGATAGTATTGGCTGTCACAAGAAATATAAAATAAATTTCATGTAAATTGAAAGGTTTCAGTGGCAAAACGGGCAGTAGTAAACATCTGTACCAATTAACCACAATTAAGGAACAAATTTGTGATGTAGAGCTTGCAGAGGAATACATTCCTGGCTGTTTCCTAAGTGCTGTACTGGGTGTGACCTGAACCACAGTCTTAGCTGTGAGCCTGGATCAATTGGGAAAAAAAAAAAAATCTGCCTGGGTGGCAGAATCTTACCTATTTTGCAACATCAAGTTCTTAGACAGGATTACCATCTTATTATTATTAGCTGTATGCTAAGAAATAAATGTCAGTGATGAATTGCAGGTCTATTTTCACTCTCTATTAAAAAACTGAAAGAGCAATGTGAATTCTTTTCAGCTGAGAGTGTTGTTGGACCAGCTGTGAAGCTAGTCCAGTTACTGCTGTTCACTGAAAGCTATGTAAATCTCTTATAAAACACCTTTAAAATTCCACTGATACATATTTTCTAACATTCTAAAAAACAGATTTAAGACATGGTTCATACTTTTAGCTGTGACCAAAGTTCTCTGGCTTCTCTGTCTCCATAATCTTTTTCAATCAAATCCAATTGAGCTTGGAGTCGGTGACGAATGAAGAAGGAAGGCCAATCGCTCTGCCATTCATTCACCTAGAAAATATGAAACAGAGGTTTGTAATAAACAATTTTAACATATACACAGTCAGTATATAATAATACATAGATATCAAGTTAAAATGTTTGCTGCTGACACAATGGCCTAGACAATGTTAGTATGACCTATGCACAATGTTATTAGACAATTCATTGATTGTTCTTTTGGGAGTGATGCTCTCTTCCATGCTTGGGTGGGGCTGTCTTTAACGAGATATAAGTTGAGGTTCTGGCTATTTTCATTCATTCACATTTTCTTGATGTATTTTAGAGGGAGAGTTTCTGGTGAGAACATTTCAGTTGTTCCATATTATATTACAAAATCTTCCTGGAAACACAGAAGTATTCATTCATTTTTATTGGTAATGCATTTCTAATTTGGTGAAAAGTTGTACTTAGCAAAGAGTTTGAGAGTTAACTGAAAGTTAATTCAGTTAAATAGCAGAATGAAATTCTACCATGTGCAGAGCCAGCAAGTAACTGAGTTATCTCCGAGAGCCCTTTCCAATGTCTTAGTGATGTGTTACATGATGAGGCTCTCTAAAAGCAGTGGATTTTGCCACTTGAGATCCATATAGTAGGGGTTTAGAAAAAACAAAACCAAGACATGGTATGTGAAGGGATACTTATTTTTTTAAGTATCACCAAGCTAAAGAACCACCACATAATTTCAAATTTTTATTCGATCCCCTGTGTCTGCTTGCTACACGCACTGTAGCAAGCCACACACATTGAATAGCCATCATATTCCCTTCACTGTCAGGTCAGAATGAAACAGTGAAAGCAAAATTGTGATCATAAAGCTGAAGGCCAACGAAACAAGCTTTTGTATCAGGAGTTTATAGAACTATATGAGTACATGTTAGCTTTCACAGGCATGGAACATACCTGTGGTATATAACCACAGCAGGTGGCTGTATGGAATCCAAACTTATCCACATACTGAGACTCAGAGTGACCTGCTCCTTTACCTAAGAAACAAAATAAATATTGGGAGTTTTGAGGAACTTATATAGTAAAGTTTGCAAACACAGAACTAAATTTCAGAGAATAGGCATACAAAATAATTCTAAGCAATAAGTTACACTTATTTCATGGTCACAACCCTCTCTAAAGATGGAAAGAACTCTCTTAAGCTTGAAGATACTGAATGGAAATGGAGGCACAATTAGTCACAATTACTGACTTTTCTTTGGATAAATGAGTTAGACATTCAGGAACAGAGTCCAGATACCAGACTCGCAATCTACTGTTCCGACACTTGAACATGTTGTCATTAAGCATGGGTTATTTTTGATTAATAGATTATTTGTGACCTGCCAGTAATTTGGTGTTCACTCAAAAATAATGGATTATAATATGTCCACCACTAAGAGCCAAACCTGGTCCATCCCTGAAGTCATGGGAAAGACACAGATACAGACTGGTGGTTCAGATTTTAATGCTAACAACTCTAAAACAATAATTCTTTGTATAGCTGCTTTTTTTTTTTTCATTTACATCTTAATCCACTTTCCAAAGAACAACGGAAGGTGTTTTCATTGAAGTCAACAGAAACTGGATCATGACCTTACACTGCTGAATTACAGTTGTCTTCAAGGAGCAGCAATTGTTGTATATTTTGCTACGTATTTGAGTTCAAAAATGTAATCCCTATCACCTTTAAAGGGGAACTTAATTATGTGTTTACTAACTAGGACCATATTCTGTAATAAGTTAGTTGTCTAAACCAACAGGAAACAAAAAAAGAGGATATCTGTAAGGTCAAGAACATTTTAAGAGATTGATGGTACATGAGGCTGAAAGGTTTAACTGACACTGAAAAAGACAACTAGTCCAAATTTTCAATTTGACTTATGAAATGTTGAAAGCTCTATCAAATATTAGCACTATTTCTTATTAAATTTCAGTATCCCCATAATTTTATACAACAAAGCATACAGAAAATGAAGAATCAAAAATAATTTCGTTTTGTCAAGGTTAAAATTATATGTTTAAAAATTATAATAGTAATTATAGCTCCTGTGTATATAATGTACACTTGAGAAGGGTGGCATAGGGACAGGAGGGACATATCTCATGAAACAGTGTCCCAGTATTGACTTTAATTACCATTAAAATGATAATGCAATACTGTACCACAGCCAAATGAATTATTTCGGTTTTGGTTTAGTACATGATATCAATACTCTACCAATTGTGTTTCCCTCCTTTCTCAATTTCTCTCCAAGTTTCTGGTTATAAAGATGAAGATCTGCTATCTGCTCTCCAAGCTTTGAAGAATATCTGTAGGATCAAAAAACAAAATGAAACTGAAACAAGACAAGTGAACGGAATATTACAGGGAAAAAAAATCTCAAATATGACCAAGTATATTTTTGGCAAATATAGAACCTTAGTCAACTTCACAAGTACATAGCAGGGAGCAAATGACTAGACAACAACGCTGAAGAAATGGCTTGTAACAGATAATAAAATGAACAAGTCAATTCTCTTGCAAGAAAGGTAAACAGAACACAAGGTTGTATAAACAGGAGCGTAGAGTGCTCCTAGAAATAGTGCATAGTGTAAGTCTAAAAAGAAGCCATAGGCAAGGATTGAGTTGAGGTTGCCTAGTGCAGAAGACAGACAACTAAAAAACTGTTAAACTATTGCACAGGTATCTGAACAGGAGCCGCAAGGACGGAAACTAATTTCTTCTCCATGCCTGAAATGGGTAGAAAATAATGGGTTTAAAATTGCAACCAGGAGGACTGAGGTTAGACATTAGAAAAATCTTTCCTAGGAACAGTGGGATGGATTGAAATGGACTGTTTGGGGAGGCTGTGGAATTGCCATTACGCTCCCAATAAAAATAGATAGGTTGGACAAACAACTGCCAGAAGAGCGATAGGTATTACTCTGTTCCCACAGAGGCCCAGAACGAAGCAGATAACTCCTGAAAGCCTATGTTCAGCAGCCTATGACTCCTGAACTCCATGTTCAGGTTGGTTGACAGACAAAATGGGACTTCATGTTATCTATCCATTTAGTTCTTCCTCACCCTAGTGCCTTTGAACTTGTTGACTGGCTTCAATCATACTTGAAGATTATACTTAGAGAAGCAGAGGTTTCAAAGACATAAGAAGCCTGTAAGTTTAAAGAAAACTGATGGGCTGGGAAAAGAAACTCAGATGAAAAATCTCATGAGGGAAAGATGGGCTAAACTCAGCCATTATCACATTCACTTTAGTAGCATCTCAGCACATGTGGACCAGCATACAAAGCTCTAGGCTAATGGTAGCACGCCATTTCTATTGCAGGTAGAGGGTCAGGGAAGAGCAAAATATGGGGAAGGAGTGTATACACACGCATATATATAGATATGTTGTTGCTGTTTTTTTTAATATGTACACATACACACACACAAACACGGATCTTGACAGATATAAACTCTATCTTTGAGAGAACAGAGAGGTTCTTCTCATGAAGTTTTCTGACTGACTGTAAGATATAAGAAAATACGCCCCAAAATATAGTAAAAAGAAAAAGAGATGTACAGACATACTTGTTGAGGTGCTTCATCTTTAGGTACTCCATGACAAACATTGCTCCTCCTCCAGGTAGGTCAATTACTTTAATAGGCTGAGGCACTCTCACAATATTGGTTTTCTGAATAGCTTCCAAACTTGCCATTTCCCCTTCAAACATTTTTCTAGCCTGTCAAGGAATAAGAATATCCTTGGGCTAAACTATGGATGTCTGCAACAAGTACTTTGGAAAAAATAGCCTTGTTTACAAAGTTAAAAGGAGTTAATCTTGATAAAAGAATGTAGCTGCAGCAAGGTTTCAGTCCACACAGGGAGACTTGAGTACCTTAATTCTAACTTCTTTTTTTCCCCCAGATTCATTCCAGCGTAGTAGGATACATCACATTTCCCCATGATTTCCAGCTGCTTATGGAGATACCAAACTACTCAGACATAACAGTATCTCTGAGGATAATACCCAAGACCTCCTCCTACAAAACCACAGATGATCACTACTAAATGAAGTAAAAGACTGAATCCTTGAACTGGTTTGCCTTTCCCTGCAGACCACCAGATGGAGACGACAGTACAAATATTAAGCCTGTACTCTGCATTTTTGAAGTAAAGATGCTGCTCTTCACAGCAGTTTTAGGATGTTTTTGATATTGTTAAAGCAAATTTCTGATGCACTGTGGTGTTACAAAAAGCAATTGAGTATACATTTAGTAATAGAAAAGGCAAGAGCTTGGCCTGAAACATTGCAAGAATCTTTCTGCTAGAAATACAAAAGGCAATGGGGAAGTTTGAAACCTCTGTAGCTTTAAAAATAATACATGAGTTTTAGCACTGGCACCCTGTTTCCTCCCTCCCTCCCTCCCTCCCTCTATTCTATCCTCCCAACTGAAACATGAAAACAAATGCAGTGAATGCAAATTCAGCTTTAGGCTTTTCCAAACTCTAAGTACTACAATAACAGCTCTGTACTTAGCCTCCTTTTTACATATTGCAATGCCAATTCCTGTTGTTGAGGGTTATCACATTGCATTAGATTTCATTTTGCATTAATCAAAGCTGCTGCATTAATACTTGCTATAAAATATACTACAGCTTTTAAAAGAAAACTCAAGGAAAACTCAAAGGAAATAATTAAAAGTCAGCCTGAAAATGAAGAACTCTAAATTAACAATCAGGTGCTTTTAAAAGAAAAAGCTGTCTACATGCAACGATAATTAATAGTTAAATTATCTGCTAGCATTAACCTGAGGTTTGTGGTTGATTTTAACAAATACTCGTCCACTGTCTGTTTCATAACCTTGGCTTTGGCTAATGTATCCTCCTCCCGAGCTTCCAAATGCCTTCAGAACAGAAGTTTTCAATTCTGTTTTCAGGATTTTTTCCATGGTAATTTCTGGGCTGCTGCAGCTGCTTTCTGCTCAATCCACTGCAAAACAAGATTAAAGGTTTGGGTCCTTCTTTCACTGTCACTCTGCTATGAGGTAGAAAGGGCCACCCACCAAATAAAAAAAAAAAAGCAGCCAAAAAAAAAAGAAAAACAAATCCAGGGATAATGTTTCAAAATGCTTTGTTTCCCATGGGCTTTTATAGCTATATATGAAAAATAAAAATCGTTACAAATATTTTCTAGAATAAAATTCAGAGGCGTGTCCTGGGTCCTCTCTCAACTGTGCTGAGAGCTGCTGGTATTTGTAGTTTGGACCCGTTTTTCTTTTTTAAGCTCTGTGATAGCATTGGTAGAAGAGGTCATTTTTAAGCCGATCCACTAGAGGGAGTTTAAATGCAACAATACAAATTGCACACATATGTTGTGTTTATGTAAGATACGAAAAACAAAGTTGCAGTCCGTAAGGATGCAATTAAATCATGCTGCTGACCATAAGTCAGCCACCAGAAATACGTGGAAGGGTTGGTGGCTTTTTCTCTGCTTGTAGTTGCTTTGTGTGGACTGGAGATCTTTAGAACGCTTTCCCTTCTTGGGACATAATTCAATCTCTTGTAAGAAAGAGTCAAAAGATTTTTATTGCCTGAAAGTGCCCTCAAGTCAGTGAGATAGTAAGGTGCTCAGGGCTGGACATTATCAAGAGAAAGTTCATAGTAAAAGCATCAAGCTGGTAATAAAGAAATTTGGGATACTGTTCCTACATGCTTCTCCAGATTTAATGTGATCTTTAGGACATCATTTCACCTTTTTATCTCTTTTCACAATCTGTAACACACAGAAAGAAGATCCCTTGGTTACTACTGAATTTAATCGCTTCATACTTGCAAAGTGCACTGACACCCTCAGGTATAAAGTGTTAAACCTTTAAAACACGTTATCATAACCCAGACCCTACAATATTTGTTTTAATAACGTCTGTATAAAGATAACATATTTGGTTGGGGGGCTATGACCGATTCCTAGCACAGTACAATCCATGGAAAAGGCTGCAGTTCTTGTTCTCACCTGGAGCAGCAATGCCTACCATCTCCCCAGGGAATTTCTGGATTCTGTTGCCACTGTTGCACTTTGCTTTCAAGCATTTCTCTCTCTTTTCACTACTCTTTGTTTGCATTGATTCATATAAGCTATTTGGTTTTGACAGAGAAAGGAATGATTGCTGGACAAATACTGGCTTCATTCAGGTAGGCTTTTCACTACGTTCACAAACATTCCAGTCCTACGTGGAGCAAAAAATACTGGTACAGTACAAGTTATTTCTCAAACCAGTAATTTCTCAGAACACAGCTCCTTATGATACACAGAGCAGCTGGAACATAGCAGACCTCAAAGGGAGAAATTGGCTAAAGAGGAACTTTTCTAACATCCAGATTTATTTGAGCAGGACATTGCTTACAGAGTAAGAGCACAAGCTGGAGAAGTGCAGCTCATGACCTGGTCTCAGAAACAGTGATTCAAATACAGAAGACTACTCAAGAACAGCAAGAAACCAATTTGAGATTACGGATCTTGGTTGGACCATTGCATTATATGTCTAAAGTAACGAGTAACTGCTTTGGCAATCCTACAAAGTCCAGCTGTAATATTTTATAACCGCCACATCACATACTAACTGTAAAATAGATTATTCACAAAATAGAGCTACAGAAAGTAATGTTGGGGAGAGGTAGAGAAGAGTCAGCACTTACTGTAGGAGTCTCAAGTAGTTTGTCCATACACTCTCACGGAGCATTTGTGCCTAGAAAGTGAGCCACAGCTGCTAAAGCAACTATGCCCGGACGAAAGAAAGCTTAAAGCATAAGGGCTCAGCCTGTACATTATTAACTCACAGTAAACCAGTGCACATGCACTCAAAGCGAATTGATTATGGCTGTAGATCTTGGACGGTTTGAGGCAGTTAGTTAATATGACTTATATGACTGATATATAGATAGCGAAAATGCCAAGCAATTTGAATGTCAGGATATATGAAGCCCTAAAGAGTACCCTACTATTATAACGATGGTCTCCAACTGCTGAAGGGAGGAGAATCATACCCTAAGTTGCAATGGAACACCTGGGGAAAGGAATAAAGTGTTTTGGCAACAAAAAAAATGACAATGAGCAGGGAGCCTTCTTTCTGCATAGCAAAAGATACCCTAATTCATTTTTCTATTTACCTGTTAAGGAAAAAAAAAAACAAAAGCCCCAAAAACCAAAACAAACAAGGAGAATGGATCTTCATCCACAATATTACCACTGAACCCAAAATTTTTGCAGTCTAGTATGCCATGGACTTCTCTCCAATTTCCAGTGAAGATGCCAATAGTTACTGACTGTAACACTTCTTTCAGCATTCTGACATTTTACTTTATTTTTGGTTAAACCGGAAACAGGACTGTGTTAATCCAAATATATTGCATCACTTCCACAGTAGCCAAGAGATAGGAAAGCCCTCTGTTTGCTTCCACGCTGGAGCAATATTTAACCAGTAACGCGGAGGTGAAAGGCCTGGTTTCCTAACATTTTTGTTCACGTTATTTCCAGTCAAGCAACTTCAAACAGCATCATTTCAAAACTGGAAGTAAAACAACTCAAAAGCATCCCAGATGGGCTCGAAGGAACCCAGTGCTTGAAAATACCCACTGGTAGGTCAGTGAAACCTCCTACCACCACCAATTCAGCACCATGGCCAGATCAGAAAGGAAAACATTAATTGCGTCAGCGAGCTGTGAGGAGACAGTGAGGAATTACAAAGAACTATTTATGTGAGTGTTGTTGGGCTCCTGGTTTAAGACCTATCCTCAGGGTTACGCTTGCAGTGGAGTTTGTAACTGTTTAGTTTCCCAGCTCTTTTCTTCTTGTTTTGCTCACAACTGCTTCTAATATGTTTGTTTTCAAAGACTGCCCAGAAGACATGCCCCATGCACACCAATGAGAAAAAGATTGTTTACTTCTCCTTTGGGAGTAACAGTATCTAAGGAATCACAGGAAACAAAGAAGCTATATGGAACAGTGTAAGCCAAGAGCAAGAAAAGATGACCTATCCAAGGACAAATAGTTCAGAGCTCCTTTAATCCTATAGATCCGATCTTCAGTATAATTGCACAGGCTGTAGCTCTGTATACAATATCAACCATGTCTTGGGAGATTTCAGTGAATTCTGGGAGATTTCAGTGAAAAATGTGTTGAAAAGTAATTATTAGTTTACAAAGAAAAATAATAAAGCTATTGTGATTCTGGTGTGGCTTAGTTACCAGAAATATATTTTCCCCTTAAATCTTTTGTCACAAACAGTGCCTACAAGACAAGCTAACTATATACCACTTCCCACCTGCTTTTACTTCTGCTAGAACAGTCCAGCATCAGTTAAAATCACCAGATCTATTTTGGAACAGAGAAGATGAAAAGCAGGAAGTAAAACAGTACTACAGTGCAGCATTCGTATCTGCAGGCAGTTTCTGCAGATGGCAGCAGTCTACGAGAACAAAACAAACAAAAAAAAATCATACTGAAATGTAGGGTACATAAAGTATAAGCAATTCAGCAGAAATACAGGTTCTTGCAGAGAGGTTCAAAATGGATGTATTTTCACAATAAGGACAGTCAAGCCATGAAACATGTAGCCCAAGAGAGGTTGTGCAGCCCCCATCCTCGGAGGTTTTCAAGACCAGACCAGATAAAGACCCAAGTAACCTGGCCTGTCCTCACAGCTCATCCTCCTTTAAGCAGGAGATTGAACTAAGCGACCTCCTGAGGTCTCTCCCAACCTGAATTTTCCTATGATCCTCAGCATTGAGTCCAGATTTTCAAGTTTCCCTTCCCCTAACTCCTCTCCTAGGCAAAGTTGATGTTATTAAAATTATGCACAATCATATCCCAACCTACTAATTAATTCCTTAAGGTATTAATTTCAAAATTCAGTTTAAGTTAAGAAAAAAGATAGCAAGAGATCTGGTTTTCAAAGTGTTAAAAATAAATGCCTTGAGATGCTTTAGTCTACTTATGCCATACGTGTATTGTGATCCACCTTGAGAAAAGACTTAGAAACATCATGAAAGGATATTACAATTTTTTACAATATACAAATACAGGTACACTGTATATTTAAGAAAAATTCAGTGGTTCTTTTACCCTTTTTCCTTGTACAAATAAGAATGGAAAGTCAGCAAAATTATGATACAGAACCAGGAAATATGGAATGAGAGCATGGGTACAAGGAAACATGCTCGCCAGATTTAGAATGCACAGAAGGAGCCAAGAGGAAGAAATACATGAGAAGGAAAAGCAGAACACGTTAGCTTTGAACTATGAGAAAAAGAGATAAAGAATAGCAATGGCACACCTGGAACACAGAATGCAACAAAATGATCACAGAGAATTCTAAGAGCAGTGCAGAACTATGCAATACATAAGGAAAAAAAAAATACCTTACAGAACTGCAGCAATTTCTTCTTAAGGGTCCACCAGCAGCTTGCCTTTGGAAGAGAAGATTTCATCCCCTTCTCCATCCTCCGATTCAACTGCTGTCTATAAGAACTCAAAACCAAGGGATCCATGCTACAGTAGAGCTTGCTATTACAATCCATTTGTATTCCTCTCTACACCACTTCCATTTTCAGTTGTAGCACAAAATGGCTTTGAAAAAGTGAGCATAATGTCCCTTAAATTAAAACTCTAAATACAGTTGTTTCTATTTACATAACTGCATACAACACAAATTTTTTTTTTTTTTAGTTCTATTGGGAAAGGTGATCTTTGAAGACTTACTGTTTATCCCTCAAGTCTATGACTGACAGAAAATCCACCTTCATTATCACTTTTCACCTTCTAATGATAAAAAGTATTTAGGTATTTTAGCAAAATAGACATGTTGATTTGTTGAAGATTTGTAAACAGAATGAACTTGTTAAATAACTTCTAACTTTATTATGAAGGCATAAGGAAATGAACAGCTAAAGGATCTAACCAGACTGACTGCTGGCTAGAATTCCACAGCATTTCTTCAATCAGCTGCACTAAGCAGCGTTAACTTTGGGTGAATGGGATAAGGATATGGGCACGGACATAACATTTCATCAACAACATCCAAACAGCTGGTACAACACAAAGTTTGAAGGCACAGATAGGACCTCAAGTGATACTGTAACCAAACAACATGTAAATTTTCTTCAGTGACACACTGCTCCAGATTAAAATCCATGACCATGTTCCCATCAACACCTTTGTTGACCATAATTGCCTAACAAACTAGTGACCTTTAAGAGGTTAGAGCAAGTAGCTCCCCAAGAACGAACGCAAGCTGTAAGGTTTTAATTCAGAAAACAGAGACAACAATAATCAACTGGGAAACTTTTTATTTAAGCCACAAGGTAAAAGTAAAAGCTATTCTACCAAGCAAGGCTTTAAATCTTTTTGTAGCAAAAGTTAAACAACAAGTGAGAAGAGTAGTAGAATTAAGGAGAGAAAGTTATATCAAGTGATAGTCTTCTCCAAACTTGCTTCCAATTCTCATAACTGCAAAACCAGCAACTAAAAAAAACCCTCAGTAATCTGCCAATATCCAGTGAAAAACAATTTTAATTAGTTAAAGTCATTCCCAAGCACTCAAAATGCATGTTAGGAATCATGCATCTCTCTCACCTACCTGGTACGCTTGCACTGAAATATCATTACCAGCCTACATCAAAAAGAGTACAATTTTAGTATTACCATCTTGTAGGTACAAGAAACAGCTAGTCTGCAAAGCTATCGTTACAGAACTTCTGACAGCGGTGTAGAGCTGCTGTTCTGTGAGTTACATTTTACCTTCCTTTGGTTTCATGTCTCTTATCCCAAGAGCTACAAAGTACACTTAGTGGGGACTGAAGAAAAATGTTATCTTATGGCACCTGTAGGCTAACCTACAGAAAATTTACATGAAGCCTATACCGTGACCAGATGGCATTATCCCATGGGCAATGACAACAGTCAAAAAGTACATCTTCTCTTTATATTAGTGAGAGTGTACATCTTCACAGGATTTGTACATGTAAAGTGTCTTACCTGAAAAGATCTTTAAGAATGCATGCTATTGGCCAAAAGCGTAATCCAAAAAAGAAAAAGAGAGCTAGTTCTAGTGAAAAGAAAATTACTGTAGATAAGAGCCCACTGACTGGCAAGCACAGAACAGCCTACAAGAATGCCACAAGGCACCACAATGCAAATGCCAGAAAAAATTATAAGCATTTTCACAGAGTTTTGTAACAGAACAGGAAGCAATCTCCATCCTATCAAATTGCATTAACATAATGAATAGCAAGTCCAAATCATTTTTCACAGTTCCCATTATATAATTTTCTTGCTGACTTTCAAAATATTTTGTTAACATTGTTTTCATGCACATAACTGGACACGAAGAGCTGAAAGAGTCTGAGCAACCTATCATAAAGGTGGCGGGGGAACAGCAAAAAGCAATGAGCAACTTCTTTAGCCATCTCCTCAGCGACTGAGAAAAGCAATTTTCCATTTCACAAACACTTCTCTAATGTTTTCCATTAGGGTGCAAATGCCAACCCTGGTATTTCTCTACTCTGAAGCACAGCTGGTCCCCAAGAGAGGATTTCTTCCAAATAATTTACACTTGAGTGCTTGATTGGTATTAACTTGCCTAGTCTCAAGCATACAATGCTTTCTTGACACCAACAGATCTTTTGTGCAACTGAATAAACTCCTTCCTTAGATATTCCCTCATAAAGTTACTCCTAACTATCCTAAAAAGGGAT
>NW_008824010.1:1492803-1498988 GCF_000699105.1 Pygoscelis adeliae
ACTCACTGATTCTAGGTCTTTAGCTGTGCAACAAAGTCAAGGGTCTAGTAGCTTTTTTGAACATTACTACTCCTGTAGTTGCACCGCCAAGTATGGGGGTTTCCAAGCAACATAGGAAGTATTCTGCTTAAGCAGAAAGTCACTTTATAAGGTTTCTCATAATGTTTACTGAAGACCCTCTGTACCCTGTACCAAAATGGTTCCAATGGTTCATGTAGTGAAAAAGCTGATAAAGCTTTAGGCGTTTCTCAAACCCTGCAACTTTGGGAATTTTACTGTGGTAAGCAGAGTAAAAAGAACTGCTGAAGCCACCAAACATTCCAGCTATTGCAAGCTCATACTCTGAATGGCCGTAGAAAGAAGCCGGATCGAAGATAATTGGACCAGAATCATCCTCAGCTACATTTCCTCCCCAGAGATCGCCATGCAGGAGAGCAGGAACAATTTCTACGTCACAGAACAAACTGGGTATCTTCAGCTGCAGCGGGAAAAAAAGCAAGACATGTAAGTACTACATTTTAAGGTGAATGATTACAGAGTTTTATCTGCATACATGCAGAGCATGAACTGAAACTTCTTAAAAGTCCGTTAAAAAAACCCGTAACTTGAAACAGCACAGGACCTAGTCAACAGAGATGCTGAGAAAATCAAGAGGATTTCTATTTTTCATAAAAGCCAGCAGCTGAAGAATAGTCATCCAAATGTTTTTTAGCACTAAGAAAATAAAAAATTAAAACTGCATTCGGTGCTGTAATATTGACCAGTTTTAATAACAACAACCACCACAACCATCTACTTCATCATTAGAAGGCTCAGGAATCTCTCACCAAACTTTGAAGGGATTTCTGTGAAGTGCTACCCAAATAGCTAATACTGCAGTCACTTAATCAGACGCAAACCTTAAGTGAATAGATGATGTGCAGAACAGTACTGCTTATATACATTTCTCATCATGAACATGTTACAGGGAATGAGAAACGTGAACTTGATCTAGTATTTCCCAAACAGGAAGGCAAAGTGCTATTTGGCACACATTCACTTTGGAATATTAGCATAGGGTGGTGTGGCAAAAGCCATTATACCTTAAAATAAAGGGCATTTTAATCCCTAAAAGCTGGAGTCCCTTACCAACAGAACCTGGAGCATACCAACAAACAGGAACTTTGTTTTATGAAAAGAAAATCTAAACAACTGATACCTAGCTATCACTATAATGAGAACTGAGAGAACTTCTCCCACCTGAAGTTGTGCCCAAAGTTCTCTTGCTTCCCTGTCTCCTGAATTCTTTTCAATCATGTCCATCTGGGGCTGGATTCTTTGCTTGGCAAAGAAAGTCACCCAGTCATTCTGCCAGTCATTCACCTGAAGGAAGAGGATTGCAGATGTTAGTTCTACACCATGCAAGAGTCAGATTTTCTTCTTTTTCAAATAAAGCTTTTGAGGATTATACAGCCTTTGTGCCGATACCATCCAGGACAGTAAATACTACCATTTAATAGAATGTTACCTTAAAACATTAAATTAGGGGAATAAATAATTTTCTCTAAGTGATAAAAACCAAGAAATTGAAGAGCTATGAATGTCCAATGCAGCTGTAAGTGCTGTCCAAAGCACTACTTGCCTTAGGAGGCTGAACAATGTTTTTTCTTTTTATGACACCACAGAAATAAATCAATTTCCATTATGATAATTGTGGCCCTTTGTGTCACTGAAGGGAAAATAAGATAAACTTAAAATTCTATCAGTCTGATGAAGTACAACCTACCTGTGGAAGATAGCCACAGCAGGTAACTGTATGAAAGCCAAATTGATCCACAAACTGGACTTCCATTTGCCCTTGACCTTTACCTTTCAAACCAAAGACAAAAATCCAATACTAATGACAAGATTCTAAGTATCTACAACGCAAATGGACCTTAAAAACTACGCATGGGTACAATGCTGCTTCTAAAAAAAATTGCACCTTAATACTCTTTTTGTTACAATGGTTGTTGCTGTTGGTTTTTAAGTTTAAAGCTTGATGTAAAGCAGCTATACTATAATCTTCATAATCATATTTTGAGGTAGTGTATCTCCTCTGATACCATTTCCTTGCAGAAACTGTGGTTCGGGATCCCAAGGGTCCCAAACTGAATAAATGTTTTGCTTACAGAGATCCAAACAGAGCAAACAAAAGCAAAAAGAAGACCCCCTGCCTGGGTGTTTCGTCCAAATCTATGTTCATAGTATCTTTAGTGGAAGAAGATGAACTTATCCTGAAATAACAAAACCTATTTTAACTATTTTGTAGATTATTATTGACTAGGTTAAATCTGCAAACAACTGTGTATTGTACCAACTGTGCTCTCTTCTTTCTTCAGCTTCTCTCCAAGTTGCTGGTTATGAAGGTGGAGATCAGCCAGCTGTGTTCCAAGCTTTGCTGGATGTCTAAGAAACAAAAGTATTCTTAGCAAAACTGACACATGAATGAATCCAGTTCTTGATATTCCAGGAGTTACTTGAAAAGATTTATCAAGCAAGTAAAAGAAGTTCTGCATCTCTAACAAAGTACATTTTCAAAACATTCTGGTTATAAATACCTCCTCTTCCTATAAAGATTACGTATTAACATAGAATAAAATGCACTTACATGGTTGTTTCTGACAACACTATTAAAAGTGAAAGTGAGCAGCAATCGTAAATTTAATAACAATGAGAAACTATCAATTCTAATTTCTGTGTGATCTCTTCTATATGAACTTTCAGTAAGATATATGTAAGAAATGCATGCACAACATGTTACGGGGTTTTTTGTTGGTTTGGGGGGCGGGGGGCAAACTGTCTTTGGGAAATAGAGCCAAACAAGACTCAGCCTCTTCTTTATAGCTCTGTCTCTCTGTCTCCAGCTTTTCCTCTCTAAAAGGCCTAGAAGATGGAAGAGGCACGTGGGCCTTACTTAATTATCTATTTTTGATAAAAACTTACTCTACACAGTTCAGAAAAGTCTTGCAGTAATTACAAACAACTCTTAGAGCCAGTTGCCTCCCATGTTTACAAAAGTACATTCCTTTTCCTGTCTTTGACCTCTCTCATCTTTCCCTGCTCTCAAGGCACTGTCATTTAAGGCAGAGTTATTTCTTCATTTTGTTCCTGTTAACACAGATTGTAGCTATCCTCTGAAATTTGTATGCCAAAGGTTGCATTTGCACTCTTTTCATCTCAATCAGCCCAAACACAACAGGATTTCTGCTCTTAGAGCTCACTGAGGGCTCTTCATGAGCTAGAAACTCTGCAGATGAGCAGGATGAACTGTAAGCTGGCTGCAGAAGTTCTGAGACTGGAATAAGAAATTGGTCATGCCCACCTCCCTAACGGAATCAGACAGTAGTATTCATCATGTTTTAATTTACTCAAGTGTTTCCCACAGAGAAGGGCCAAAAGTTTGAATCTATCAAAATCAAGGTGAGAGTTGTAAAAATACTGAAATCAGGATTCATTTACTTGGGGAATTGCCTCTGCATACTCATGACAAGCAATATTAAACACTGGTTCTTATATCAAAGGCAAGTACACAAAACAGGTGATCAGGTAGGTCATTTTCCTTACTGTAAAAAGGAACCTTACTGTAAAAATCACTAATTACCTAAAAAAACGAAAACAAACAAAAAAACCCAAACAAACCCAAAACTAAACAAAAAACACACTCACTTCTTGATGTATGACCTATTTGCTAGGTGAAGCATTATGAAGTATTTTATACAGTTCTCTGCTGTATAACTTCCCAAATGTATCTTGACTTTGGCCCTGCCCAAGGCAGGAGGGTTGGACTAGATGACCTTTAGAGGTCCCCTCCAACCCAAACTATTCTATGACTTGCTTTAAAAAAAAATTAAAACAACTTTCCCCTCTGAAAACAAGTGACTTAATTGTCATAATAGTCAACATTTCTGGTTAAAGGATGCAAAGATAATACTGTGTTTCACCTGTTTAAGCCTCTCATTTCCAAATGTTCCATCACAAACAGAGTACTGACCCCAGGCAGGTCTATAACTTTGATGGGTTTAGGCACTTTTATCGTCTGCGTTTTCAAGATGGCTTCCAAACTTGCCATTTCTCCCTCAAACATTCTTCTGGCCTGCCAAATATTAAAGGAAAGCTTTAGTCTCTATGAACACCAGTCACAGGTAAACAAAGCTCTTTTACAAAACCAATCAAGGCTGTAAACGTTAAATAGAAAGCTTGGAGCAAGTGGCTACTGCACATACAAGATACAGATAGATCCACACCACCAGACTTGACAGTAATTTTACAATGACAGAAATTTCACTTCATAAACCGACTCTGTGGAAGTGACTTAGGTTCTAGCATTCTCTGTAATTGTAAAAATAATTTAGAAAGTCTGTTTACGATTGAGGGAGTGCAAACTGCATGTATATAAAATGTAAGCAGTATTTTATTAATGGATTATGCAGCGTCTAGAAAGCTATGGGCACTATACATCAATTGAGAGACTAGAAGAATGGTGCTGACGTTCATGATCTTCATGACTTTCCTGACAGAGACTGCTTAGTAATACAGCTAATCTTCAAAATAGTCTAATTTGCAGTCACAGAATGATTTTCCCTGGCCTATTTGTTTTGCCTCTTGGTGGGGGCCAAAAAAAAAAAAAAAAAAAAAAAAGAAGAATATCAATGACAGCAGCCAAAAGCCCCTTATGGCACTTGCACACAGAAGCCCTTAGAACCCAAGCCACTACCAACTGCATTTGCTTTGAAGACATTCTGAATTTAGGACCTATTTCTGCAACTGTTATCCACACCGAGTAAAATCTATTCTCCGCTGACATCAGTGACACTAATCACACAAAGAAATGCTACTCTAGAAGAGTTAGGCAGAGGTTGCAGAAAAAGGGCACGTGGAAAATCTACGGTATCTGCTAAAAGCAAAAGCAAGGAAATACAATGAGTAAAATAGAAACAGAATACTAGCCCTTTAGTACTGATACATGAAACGGAGTCAAAGGACAATTTGCAATAGACATTGACTAAAAATTCCAAAGCCTACAAGAGATCAAGAATGAAGAACTGCTGAATTACTGAGCCATGGGATAGCTTTGTTCAGAGGAAATCAGTAAGTACTGTATCTCTAAAGCATCATACTAGGTTAAAGTCAGCTGTTAACTTTAATAGAGTAAAAACCACAGTGTTTTCTACAGAACTTTGTTTTTCTAAAGAAACTGCTGATATACACCCACTGCTGCACACACAGCACAGCATTATAATACAGTTTGGCAGAGTTTGCTTTAATCAGCACTCAGAATCCACACACAGGCAAAAGCATAGAAAATGAAATGATTACTGAGTAGAATATCTATCCAGATCTTTTTTCCCAAGCCCTATCTTGTAGCTAGCTGGATTGTATACCTAAATACACAATTAACAAAGGCCTAAGCAGAAAGGCTATCTTGCTATCAGTTCAAACTATTTTCAGTCTAATGTAAAGCAGGATAACCTTTCTGTATTTTCCCATGTTACCACCTCAGTGCATCCATCCAGCTCCCTGATATGATCAGAAAGCATAGACAAATTTGGAATGGATACAGTTGCATACATGCTTTCAAAAACATTTGTTTGCTATTAAAGGCAAATACAAGTTCTGCCTTTTGTTCTTCCAGTGAAGCTATTCATTTGACAGACACAAGTGTAGAGTACCTTTAAAGTAAATTCTACCTGATCTCTGCTTTTGCAAATAAGGATGCCATCCAGGTATGTTGCATTATACTTATCTCTATCAAATGCAGATATTCTACAGATACAGATTCGACAGATATACTTCTACAGTAGCTGGTACCAGGTATTGAAAGGACGAAGCAGAAAATCTTGAACAACAATTGTGGAAAAATATCATTTATTGAGAAAACCTTCTTATGTGCAGAGAATTATTGGTTTTGTTACAACAAAGAAAGATGGATACCCTCATTAAATAATTTTATACCTTCTAGGTTGCTCCAGACACTGTCACAGCATATGCAGCCACAGTCATACCACTGCTACCCCAGCCGTAACTGACAACAGCACGTCATTGTACTGCATGCCCTGGACAAATAACACTGATACCGCAACCGCGTCCCACCAGAAATGCTGCTTCCCGTCCCAGTGCCTACCCTCACCGCAGCCTCCCCACCCCCGGGCACCCCCCACCACAAA
>NW_008824010.1:1499714-1501085 GCF_000699105.1 Pygoscelis adeliae
GGCTGCCGCGGCCTGGCCTCGGGGGAGGTGAAGGGGCTTCCCCTCCGCATTGCCTCCCGCTGCTGTACCCGGGCAGCCGCACCTGGGAGAGGCCCTCGGCCCGGTGATGTTGGGCAGGATGCTAAATAATGCCGGCCGAAACCCCAGCTCCTCTGGGTTTTGTACCGCAGAGAGCCTGTAAATGATTCTATGATTCTAAATATGCGTTTGTTTGAACGCATTTACCTTGGGCGTGTGGTGACTTCTTCCCTACTGTAAATGCAGAGGATGCACGTGTCAAAGAAAGGGTGTCACAGTAGGGCAATATATATATATATATAACAAAGGCAATGGATAGTAATTTTAAAATACTTGGATTTAATGTGCTTTCTGGCCATTATAAAGGTACATGCTGGAATTCATTCTGTTCTTCAACAATAACAAGAACGGTTTGGTATTATTGGACACTGGCCAGTGTAGGTCTGAAGTAAATTAATATGTTCTTTCCGATTAGAATTTATTTCTTTAGCGACTAACTTCTTATTTAAAATACAAATTTTTGAGTGTAGAACCTGGAAGAGTTTCTACTGATCTTTTATTCATTTCTTTTAGTGCAAGATTGTATACTTTAATCTACTATTACCTTAAACGTCTGTGGTCTCACTGGTTACAATCACTAATTCATCTTTAGTTATTCTGACTGCCTCCCTATTCATTATACTGATTTGTCTTGCTTGGGGTTTTTAAGAGTATTACTGTGTGCTGCCTGAGTGATTTAGACACCTCTGGCTATATATCTGTTTCTATATACTAGTTTATGCAAACAGCAATTAAGATTAATTTAGAGTTATTGATGTGTACTTTCAAATTTTAAACTGGATTTTGCTTTGGAAATTTTCTTTTGGGGGTTTAATGCAGGAGGATTACACCCAAGAGCCCCCTAATAATTCCTGTGCAGCAGCAAAATAGCAAGTGATGAAAAGACTGAAGTTCTTTATTTCCAGAAGCCTACGTACCTTTCCTTTTCAAGAGTTTCCATACAGATTTATTTTGTTATTTATTTATTTATTTATTAGTAATGTGGACTTTGTTCATGTAAAACTGATATTTTGAATTTGGCAGTGTTGTGGTTTAACCCGGCAGGCAGCTGAACACCACACAGCCGTTTGCTCACTCTCCCCGGATCCCCCCCCCCGCCCAGTGGGATGGGGGAGAGAATCAGGGGAGGAAAAAAAGTAAAATTCATGGGTTGAGATAAAGATGGTTTAATAGGACAGAAAAGGAAGGGAAAATAATAATATTGATAAAAGAATATACAAAACAAGTGATGCACAATGCAATTGCTCACTACCCACCAACAGATGCTCACCCAGTTCCCGAGCAGCGGTCACC
>NW_008824010.1:1501192-1503248 GCF_000699105.1 Pygoscelis adeliae
CAGCTGTCCTGGCTGTGCCCCCTCCCAGCTTCCCGCTGGCAGGGCATAAGACGCTGAAAAGTCCTTGCCTAGTGTAAGCACTGCTCAGCAACAACTAAAACATCGGTGTGTTATCAACATTATTTTCATGCTAAATCCAAAACACAGTACTGTACCAGCTACTAGGAAGGAAATTAACCTTATCCCAGCCGAAACCAGGACAGGCAGGATTTCTGGATCTACAAAATCCAGGCAGACTTACCATGAATATTTTTGCTAGGCCTCTCTGTATCTGGCCATTTATAGAGAGCCTGGACAGATCATCAGTGTGCTCTGTTTGCACCAGTTCCACAACTGGTGAGATATATCAGACTTACAAGATGTGTTGCACAATCCTTGTGTGTGTGTGCGATGTATTTACTTTCTTGGAAAGCACTTGATGGGAACGTACTGTTGGGAGCCAATGAGCTAAACATTTTGTGCACAAGAAATTTCACATCTCAGATTTGTCAGATTTAGTGCATGTACCAAGACTATTTACGGAGCAGATTTGTAACAGAATCAGTGCTTTTTAGAAGCATACATTCACTGTCAGTCTAAAAAATCCTGAACTGCCACATGATAGCTGCAGCTTGGGCTTTTAGCCACTCCAAATATGTCATGAGCGTGCTAAATCTTGCTTGCAGAAGGTTGGTTGGATGGTATGTGTATTATCTTGCCTTCTTGTGTAGCAGAGTAGGGATTTCACTTAACAGTATTGGCTGTAGAGGGCGTTATAATTTGTGGATGTGACAGTGATAGTCTAAAACCCAAGAACCTGTGGCTTATTGAGAACCAGGGAAAATTAGTACCACAAGAGTATGGAAACACAGAATATGTTTCTGTATGCTGGAATCTGTTTTCTGCCACATATTGGCTCTCCTGACTCTCTGTGTAAAATTAGCCTTAAACCCATGTTGCAAAGGTTGGATTCAGATGTCTGCAATGGTTGATGAAGAATGATTGAGATTATGCTGAGGAAGACTTTCGTTCTCCAGTTGGAGTCTAGGAGTCAGCAGCAGGTGCTATGGAAAATAATGCTGTGAGTTTTCTTTGAATCCTCTTTTTTATTCAGAGGTCAAAGGAGTAATGTCCATTCTGAGATTGAGGAGATTTGCCTTCTCGTTTTGTAGTTTCTAAAGAACTATGAGAGTAGGAAGAATTAAAAACCCACATTTTTATTAAATGACACTTCTGCAACTCTTGGAAAATTCCTGTTGTGTCTGATTTTTTTAATTATTTATTTATTCTTTTGACAAAGCAATTAGAAACCAATCAGCACTTGTTAAATAGATTTAATGGAGTTAAAATAGAATGAAATGTGTGGTTCAGTCTTCAAGTACTAAGTCGTAGTAGAATATTCCGTACTGTCAGTCAAGAAGTTTTTCATGCTGCACTAGAGAACAGCATAGTGAATGTTGTAGGAGTAGAGAGCAATTGCCCTTAATTCCCTACAATTTAATTGGATTGTACTTCCTTCTGATTGCATCCGATCAGGCAGGATGTAACAGAATTTTGGCCAAAATTGTAATGTCAAGCTCATTAATTACATGGTGGACATAATCTGAACGAGGAACCGTCAGCTTTATTTCCAAATTAGAGGTTAAGTGTTCTGGAAGAAACTCGGCAAGAGCCACAAGACACTGCATTCCTAAAAACGCTACAGAGCATCTGTTTGCAGGAGGCATGGGCTCCCAACTCCTGCAGACATTGGAGCTCAGTGACAGCCAGGATTTGGGAGCTGCTTTTTCACAGATACCCTTTTCAGTGCAAGTTCCGGCTCCAAGCCCTCCCTAAGCCTGCTGCATGCCATTTTTGGCCTCTGTGCCATAGATTACGGTTCCCCATTTGAAATAAACTATTGAGTCAGGCCCCAAGTGTACTGACAGAGGACTACAAAAAAAAAAAGCTTAGCCCTATACTGAAGTTGTTCATGCAGTGCAGGTCTTGCCTGCTGTGTGAAGGCAGTGTGTACCACAAAAGGCCATGTGGCAGCGTGGGTTGACTTTGCGATAATCCTTTCTTCCCTGCCTCCACT
>NW_008824010.1:1503280-1507297 GCF_000699105.1 Pygoscelis adeliae
TTTGAGTATTTTAAAAAGCTTGCGGTGTGCTATTGGAACCACCCCCTTTCCTCTGCCCTGTTGGGGTTCACCAGCAATGTTTATCTTGTTCTGATGCATGCTGGCTTGCCTGCAAGATCCACAGTGGTTAACTTTCTGTTTAAAATAGTGTTTCTTTCTGTGGAGGAGGAGACAACTGGCATGCTGGGCTGCAAATTATTTGGTGAGTCATCAGTTAATATACACATCCTGAATAAAAAAGCACTGCAGCTGCTAATTTCTGTTTACTGCTTGACAGTATGTACAAGAAGGGAAAAGGTAATTGGTATGTGTAGCCTTTTATTGGTTGGGGTATATATATATATAAATGGAAAATATGCATTAGGGCTTTTCAGGCTCCAAGCCTCTATTTGTGTGAACGTATGAGAAATGCGCTGTGGGCTCTTTGTCCTTTTTCCTCTCCCACATCCATGGATAGGCCAAGAGGGTGGATCAGGAAGGATGTAGGACTTTCCATTACGGAAAGAGATGATTTATAAGACACTCATTGAGATTTGGTGTTAGTGCTTGTTTTTCTGTCTCTTTCCTTCAACGTAATTCGCATAAGAGAAATATGTTGGTGTTTTTTTTAAATTCCTTGGGTCAGCTGTATGAGCAGATAAATGGAAATGGAATGAGAAGTTCCAGTGTCAAAATAGCAGACTGAGATAGAGCTTAGGAGCAGAATTTGGCCACTGTTCTGATTATGCGGAGACATTGGAATCAGAGTCATTGATGTGTCTGTTCATTTGCAGAGTTAATGCCTTCATGGATTAGTTTTCAACAGTTTCTGTAGTCATTTCAGGGGCATAATTTGGGGCAGAATCTGAATGAAAGTGTGACCAAAGCCAGAGGACTTGTTCTTGCTTGTTGCAGAAACAGAAATCAGAGAACTTTTTTCCCAGAGTTTACTGGTTTGACTTTATCTTCCTCTCTTTGATACAGACTATGCCAGATTACCAATGGGTTTTGTTGTTCACAAACTTCTGCCCATCAACAAGAAGTTCAGGGGGAATGTTTGGTTTTTTGGATCATTTTAGTAATAATGAATAAGAAATTGAGTTCTTTGTGAGGGTAAAAAAGTGTGTGTGTGGGGTGTTCCATAAATATAACTGTTTGAGAGTCCTTTTTTTTTCCTGATCAAGAGAAAATTATTATTATTTGTAGTTCTGACTTTTGTTTAGCCTAGTTCTGTATGGCACAGTAAGAGAGCAATATACATGTCATTATTTTTCCTTTCAGCTGCCCCTAACCAGGTTATCTTAATGCTTGAAAGTGGGTTAGCAAATGCATTTTCTTTTATATTATTCAGACAGGTGATGGGTTAAAGATTTGTGGGCGTATTCTAGCTCACTAGTTCCTGTATAAAGTATAACCATGAGCTGCCCTCAAAATAAACCTGGGCTTGGCACAGATTTATGTTCTAAACATGATTACACGTAAATGTCAGATAAGTGGAAATACTCAGGAAAGTGGAAACATTCCAGAATTCTGCTATTTATGGCATCAAAACAGACATCTGAAAAGCATTAGTTCTTAATTTTCAACAACTGAAAACCTCTTCATATTTTTTAATTTAAAAATAAGGGCAAATGACCTTTAATTGCCAAGTTCATTGTTATGAAAATGTTTGGGGTTTTTTCTCCACTCTTCCTTAGTGAACTTAAGGAAAAAATCGAACACATACAATTTCAGTAAAGCAAGATATAATGATTAGTTTGTACTTCAGTGTTTTTCTTACGGCATATCAAAGCACTCCACTGAAATTTGTGGTTAAAATCCCGTAACACTCCTTTGTAAAAGATGCAGCAAATAGCTTTGACAGGTCTGGAAACGTGAGGCAGAAAGCATTTGAGTAAGCTGGCCAAGTTCGTAAAGGAAGTCTGTGTTAGAACTCAGATGAGAGCACTAGTTTCCTGATGCCCAGGGCTGTACTCCAGCTGTCTAGAAGTTGCTTCCACAGGAAAAGTACAAGTTACTACTACAACTGCATTTAGCCTATCTCAAATTAAAAACTGAAATAGAAGCTCTGACAGATGACGCACCTGGAAGAGCAGCACATCTCTATCTATATGTAGACCTTCAACAGTAAAACACTGGAGCCTGTGAAACTGTAGTTTATTGCTGCAAATTTATTATCCCACCTCCAACAGGACTTTGATTCCATAAAGTGATGACTGGATTGTAAAGAGGTGCAATTATTGGATGCATGAGTATGCTAGAGGGAAAATTGCCTGTCTGACAGTGGAATGTGGTGCTTTGATGTCCACGGGTGAATGCTACAGGACACTTTGTACTCTTCTGTTTGCTCTGGATTAAAATTACCGAGGAATGATACAATGGTATTCATGAGTTCACATCTTTCTTTGCAATCCTGAAATAAAAATAAGCATGTTGCGACTTCTTTTTTTCCCCCAGAGACCAGTAAATTGTCATTGCGTCATACCCGTACAAACAGACGTTATTAGTCAAGGACTTACTTGTTTTTCTTTCGAGTAGAAATATAAGGTATAGACATATCTCTTCCAGTTTAGGGCTTATGTTTGGCTGCAGATAATGCAGAGTATGTCCTATATGTGTGGTGTATTTATTTCCTCTGAATTAGATGTGCTTTGGGCAAAGTGTGCGTATGGAGTGGGGTCTGGTAAAACACAGACATAAAGACCTTTCATGAAGTTGTAATTTTTATGTGGAGTGATACTTTGTGCATACAGCACTATTTTTGACGTTTGTTTCTGTCTGTCTTTGTACAAATGTATTTTTATACCAGTTTGACACTACTGAATTTTCTCTTCATATTTGGGAATTACTCGGGGTTAACAAGATATTCTTAAAGAATTATTTTTTTTAAATTGTATTTGCTGGCAGATATGCTACAAGCAAAGGACAAGAAGGTCATAAAGGGCCTAGCGCAGAGCTTAGGCAGTAAACATATGCATTAGGGTAAGATTTAAGAAGTGAGATTTTCCTGTGAATCTTGGTTCAGTCGCTTGCAGTTTCTCTCGCGGCCCAGCACCTGGGGTTAGGGGTGATGCACTGATGCACCTTGTTTTAGAAACTTGCCGAGTTTATTTTAATGGCACATGAAGAGCGAGCATTTACTCCAGAGATGACCCCTTTCCCTCAGCTCCCTACCTACTGTATTTTAGTATATGTTTTGCAGTATTGGTAAGGGTAGGCATTTGGGTTTATGTGCTTGTATCATCAGGCTGGATTACAGGACCAGGTGGAAATCTCAGTCTCATCCCCATTCTGTACAAATGCACAGTAATATTTGAATGTGGATAATGAGAGGGCAAAGCCAGCCATCACTGGTGTGGATATGATGAAAGACATATCTCTTCCGGGTATGAATATCCTAAAAGCAAGACTAAGGCGTGCAGAGTGAGTGACTTCCAAGTCCCACAGCTACGGCCAAGACCTTCCGTCTGCAGGATGGTTGTGTGGTTCCCTGCTTGGGGCAGGTGCTGGTGCAAAGTCCAGAAATGTTCCTTGTCCAGAAACTGCTACCAGGCCTCCCCCCAACCGTTTCTCCACCACCCTACCTGAGTCCTAGGGCCCTTTGTCTGCCTGCGTCCGCTGTGGTTATTGCAGACCCGGGAGAGGAACCCGCAGCAGTCGTGGCTGCGGGGTTCCGTCCCTGCCGGAGGGGCGGGGGCTCGAACCCGCGGCCGCACTACTCCGCTCCGGGCGAACGGCTCCCCTCCAGCGGGGCGGTGCGACTGAGTGCGATTGACGGGGGAAAGAACCAATGGGCGCCCGGGGGCCCCCTGGCAACTCAGCCGCTGCGTCCCGCTGGGAACACGAGGAAGGGGGCTGTCGAGGTTTGCCTTCCCCCAATGGAAGACGAGGAGGGCGGACCTAATCCTTTTTTGGTGCACCAATAGGCGAATGCAGGGAGGGTTGCAGCTCCCTCACAGAAGGGGAGGGGCGGGGCTACCATTTCGGCGCGCCAATGAATGCTGAGGGGGGCGGGGCCGGAGGCGAACCGCCCACTAT
>NW_008824010.1:1508215-1530357 GCF_000699105.1 Pygoscelis adeliae
AACAAACAACACGGCTTCCGGGGGCTCCGTGTGATGTGTGGAGCTCCCCGGCAGTACCGAAGGAGAAAAAGGGTGCAGGCAAAGACATGCTGAATGATGTTTTGCTGTACATAGTTTTCAGAAGGGAGGTAGAATCGTTGTTGGGGTTTAAAATCCCATGCAGGTGATCTCATGTGCAAAACTATTTTTGGAGCTCAAGTTTAAGGGAAATGTCTTAATACACAGAATGTATTGATCAAGGTGATAGGATTTATCTTCCTAAGCAATTATTTTTCTCTTGTTATCAGTGAGTAAAGGGAAATACTGATAAAAATATTTTTCTAGTAAAGGATCTTTGTTAAACAGCAAAGGTATTTGCTGTGAAACTGCTTTCACTGAAACAGCAGAAAAGGAGATTTTTTTTTTTCTCCCTCTTTTTCACTGTCATGCTCTTACTATCAGAAGAGTAGCCCTTTAAGATCAAAGTTCATGTTTGTAGTATGTTCTTTCACTTAAGCTTTTTAAAGGGCAAGACTGAAGAGCCTTATCCATGCCAGATATATTCTGCCTGCAGAATAGGGAGTTGTGAACATTGCAGACTGATTTAAAACTAAGCTAATAAATCAGGGAAAAGGGGATTTCTATTTTCCTTCCCTCCCATTCTCCTCTTTTCACTCCCCCAATCTTGTTTGCCTAGAACGTACTCTAGTTTCACTTCTTTTTTCCCCTCATGCAAATCTATCATGTGGCATATTAAAAAGCAAATTATCTTGTAAGTTACCCATTGCTTTAATTTACTGCCAGTCTGTGACTAGTTAATTCACTGGAAGGCTTTACATTGATTTAGGATCTGTTATTATGTTGAGTTCATAGTACTGATTCACAGCGAAGAACTGGAGGGAGGGAGGAGAGTTCTCTGTACCATTGCCTATGAGTCAGACTGTACCTTGAAGGCATCAATGTACATTTTAAGGTGTTTGCTTAATAGTTTTGCTAGATTACTCCTTGGGGTGTTGCAGTGTGTTTATTCTTCATGCTCTTCAGGTGGTTGGAGAAAAGGGACAGAAGGCTTGGGGAGACTATGCCTAGTCTGGCTCTGTCCTGTACGTACAATCTAGTTTACAAATTCTTACGCTGAAGGAGCACTTTAGTCTCCAATGTGTCTTGACATAACTGAGAGAGAATGTTTGACCAGCTCCTGAGCTCATCAGTCTTACTTCAGACTTTTGCATGTAAACCTTGTGATGCTCGTGGTTTTGCTCTTAAAAATATTTAAATTGTGTGGCTAACACTATAACTCTGTGAATAGATTTCTCGACAGCCAAGAAATACAAATATTCTTTTTGAATTATTTTGCAAGTACTTAACGTGCAGCTTGGAAATTCTTCATCACTACTACTGACTTCAAAAGGTATACATACAGGGTTGTAAGTTTTATGCGCTACTTCACGGATTGTAGTCTCTTCACCAGGGTATTTATCAATCTGAACTATACAAGGTTAGGCAAATATGGTAATTCAGGACCTCACAAACTCTGCTATGCAAAGGCCACTGTTTCACAGAGACTGAAAGAAGTTCTCAGCCCCGAGAAGATGAGCATGTCTGAAGAGAGGGATGAGAGTTACAAGAGGAGGGCAGGTATAACAGATGGCATGGTAGTAAAATGTGGAAGGAATATAATCTGATTTTTAATTTTGTGCAACTGGTGTCATAATTAAGAATATTTGTACATACTGAGCCTCAGTGTTTCCACAATCATAGTATACTGTCTAGGCTCACTTAAGGAAGGATTTTAACTGTGAAAGTTCATTTTAAAAAAATCTTTTCATTCTCCAGTCTTCAATTTATAATGTTCTTGAGTGCATCAAACTTGAAATACTTTTGAACACTGCATGTAAGCTGCTCAGTTTCTTTGGTGGTCTGTATCCAATATCCCTTCTCTGCCTGTATCCCCTCAGACTTTCTCACATCATCTGAGCGTGGCTGCGTAGGATGCAGCTGTGAGGAATCTGTGCAGGCTCAGGGACTATGAAAATAGAGATGCAGGGAGAGGGATAGAGCTAAACATCCTGTTGGTATTATGACTCATTTTCTAATTTAACTTGATTAAAAAGCTTGATAAACACTGACTTTTTCACCATTTTCAAGTCCTTAGTTACTACTAGGATCTACCGCTTTCATAGTGCCAGCTAGGTCTCCGAGTTGGAAAGAGAAAGTCTAGTGGTATGAGATTCTGTCAAAATATGCCACATGTATAAGCTTTTAAATGACAAAACTTTGTTGTGGAGCTTGATGAAAGGGAATAGCTTTGAGACTACAATGGAAGAGGAAAAAGATGATGTGGTAAAAGACAAGAGCAGTTGAGGAGGGAGAGGAAGAGCACTGAAGGACCTTGAAAATGAGAACAAACAAGTTAATGTGATGAAGCATGGGAATTTGGGCAGTTGTTTAAATTTGTATATTCAAGAGAGACAGAATATGATGTTTATTGCAACAGGAAAGAGGCTAGTCCCGCTGCTGAAATTTAATCAATTAAAGGTGGGAATATGAATGTTGAGAAGTTTGGAAAGAATGAGCTACAAAGGGTGATCGAGAGGAAGGAGAGATGAGGCCTTGAATAAGACCGGCTGTTCAGAGAGCTTACCATGGATAACATGGAACGATGGCCGTGAAGTGACAGGGCTGGTTTCAGAAAGGACAGCAGTGCATTAGAGTTGAGGAAGAAGAGTTAGAATTTAGCTTTGATATAGGGTTCGCTCTTGTGCTAAACAACAGGAGGTATCACTAAGATGCACTGCAGTGCTCTAAGAAGTAGAGAGACAGATTATTTATAAAGGAAGTATGGGGAAGGACAAGGTGTTGAACAGAGTGCGAGCCCTCCTTTGGGAAGGAGGAGAATCTAAACGAACCCCATGGGATATTAAGAGAGGTGGAAGAAAGGCTGAGTGAGGATAGACTCATCAGCAAAGAAGGATCAAAGAGCTTTTGGTTGGTTGTTGTATCCAGCAGCACCAAAGACAGTTAAGCAGACAAGAAGAATGAAGGTAAAATAAAACCTGGAGTTGATTAGAATGGTGTTGGGGGGTTGTGGTTGCTGTTTTTTTGGGTGGGTTCTTTTTTAGCCATCAGATTCCTGAAGGCTTTATGTGCAGCTGTGTAACTGTCTCATCTCAACTCTATGGGCTCAAACGTTAATTGTATAAACCACAAATTAGTTTTTCACAGGCACTTTCTTAACTATTCAAAAATAAATCTGTTATCTTTCTCACTCCCAGGAAAACACAGGAGTCGTATGTCTTACTATTTTTTGTCAGTACACAAAAATTATATGAAATCTGGAGATGGGAAGGAAAGCCAGCATCGTGTGATCAGTCAAGTCCCTGCAAGCTGGTGCTGGTCCACAAGCCGTGGTTTGAAAGCATTTGGCATAATTCAGCTATTAAGAAGGAGTACAATCTCTTGGTCTCTGAATTTTTCTTAATGACCAAAGGGATCTGGGTTGGAAAGAAGAAGGGAAGAAGCTTTATTAACATTACAAAGTAAGGACTGCCGTGGAAAATGCATTGGTAAACATGATTCAAGGAGATAATTGAGAAAGCAGTTATCCTGGAGATGGGCAGTTAGGCAGTAAGGTTAGCTGTCTGGGTAACCTGCCTTTATAGTTCTGCCACATCTTGCTTAAAACTGAAATTACAATAGATTGGACACGCTTGGTCTCTAACCTGGTAAGAAAGACTGCACAAAAATGATCTGATAGAGAGCTGCAGAAACTTTGCTTCTAACCATTGTTAATTTCTCATCAGAATAAATTCAGAGGAAGTAATTGCTTCTGGACTAGAACATAATACCTTAGGTGTGCTGTCACTAAGTAGACAAATATTTTGATGTTTTGCACTAATAGATTTTAATCCAGCTGCATTCTGTTTTTGCTTTCATCCTAACAAATGCTTGCAGTGGGATTGCTTGACACAGGGACTGAAAGGAAATGATTGTTCAAACCTGTGTACTCCTACTCCTTTTCTTGCAGGAACATCAGGTTTAAACTGACAAATTCTCTCATCCTTTCTCACCTAGCGACCTTTTTATATCCTCTTAAGTTCATATCACAGTTTGCCTTCCCATAAATTCTGTCTGTTCTTAGATTGAGAACTTCACTGGGGTATTGATTGTCTTATCTGCATGCTTGAAAAGATCTTGGTGTATAATAGTTGTGGGTGTTAATAAGTGGTTGTCTTGATCTCTAAGTGGTTAGAACGCAGGCCTGGAGCTTGGATGGCCCAACCTCAAACAGACCTTAATGGGGAGAGCCAGATTACCTTATACATAGGGAGCATTTAGACTGGGGTAGTTGTCAGCTGCTCGCATCCCAGCAGGCAAACTTACAGTTCATGGTGGCTCTTCCTGATAACTTAATATGCAGATCAAAGCCATTCTTAGGTGTAAAGCTGGTGTGAAGAGGAGGGAATGGACCCTAACTAAAATAAGGAGGGGGGGGGAAAGAAATATTGTTAACATGAGAAATTAAAAGACTTGGATTTGTGAGCTGGCTGTGGTTTCCTCCCCTCACCCCCTAACAAGACCAAATACAGAACTAATGGAGGTAAAAGTTTTACTACAAAGATTTGATGTTAAGTTTCTCTGTTCTGTCTTCATAAAACTGTGTTTTTGAAAATGTTACTTGGCTGAAAGGAAGGGGAAATAAAATTGTTTTGTTTTCCTACCTGTATAGTAATGAGTAGGATGGGTTGCTTATCACTGGCTTATTTTGAAGCCATTACACAACATGATCTAAAGATTGCAATACAAACGAATGGCAACGTCATTACATCTCTGTATTTCTTTGCACATAGCACCAGCTTTTAGGGACAATCTTCAGTCAATTCTACTAGGATTTCTGCAGCAGAAGAGTTACTTAAAGTTGCTGAGCACCAGTGTCTATGAGTAAATAAACATCTTTTGAGGTTAATTATGCTTGCCTATAAATAGACTAGACTTTATCTCACAGCACAAGGAGAGCAAAAATTGATCACTCTTAGCTGTCATGAAGTCACTTTTCCTAAAACGTTGAATAGGCGTGCATTTTTTCCCCCTTGAATTTTGTTAAAATCCAGTTGTATGCCCATTGATCTCAGTTTAAAAGGATTTAAACTGCATTCTTGTACAAGGAAAAGCAGGTGAGGTTTGATTTCTTACGCCAAGTTGAAGTGCCTATAAGACATCTAGTGTCTTAGCTCATTACTGTAGGCTTTCATGGCACTGGTGGAAAGAAATAGTTGCTTCAAATAGGGCATCTAACCTATTTTGGGATGAGTCTGTAAAGCAGTAATAGATCCTACTCTAAATAGGTTAGTTATGACTACCCCTTATTATCTTACAAGACCTGTGCTTACTGCTGAAAGACTATATTAATTTTAAATTGTATTATATACTGCATGTGAAGAAAGTTCAGTAAACAGAAATTGCTACCCAGTCTGTACTTGCTCTTCCCCTTTCACTGTGTTTAACAGAGAAAAATAGAAATAATTCTTCCCTGTTCCACCACCTATAACAGCATTTTTTCTGTTCCAGGTGATAGCACTGTGGAGTAGCAATTCTTCTTAATAGGCAGTCGATTATGAGAGGTGTGTGTTAGCTGAAAATGTGGATCCTGGTTTGAACCGATTCCCTTTATTCTTGCCGTACTTATGACAGATACGGGGGGGGGGGGGGGGGTATGGTCTAATGCAGATTGGTTTTGTTCTTTGCTTCCATTCATGCGCCTTTCCCCCATCCCCAAATCTCAGGTGTGGAGTCTCACGCTAACTTTGTCATGCTAAGAATTGCCCACCTCATGAGACCAGTATGTCGTGTTTTCTTCCCCGATACATGGCAGCATACTTGAGTGACACCTTTTTTACCTCTTTTTCCATATTCTTCATAAACAATGTGGTAAAGGATACTGTCGCACTTCCTGCCCAGTCAATCAGCCAGTGCTGAGTTTTGTATTTGTTAGCTGATTTTGCACATCTGTTGAAACAATGAATATTCACCTTGCTTGATTTAATGAAGCAATAGAAATCCTAGGCCTGCTTGGCAGTGTATGGTTTTTCATATATTTCTTCGAACCTTTGATAAAACTAGTTTTGCTTTATTGCACGCTTTCTTCTACTTGGCCATTTTTCTTTGGTTTAATATAGTAATAATAATATTTCTTTGTTTTAATACTGCTTAGCAGCTCAGGTGTCATGCACTTGTATCCATCTCACGGACAGAAGTGACACTGTCTCACAATTTCATGAAGGTCAGAAGCTAGGTCATCTTACAGTGAGGTTTTGAAACCCACTTAATCAATAGGCTTAAATTATTTCTCTTTCTAGCTCTCTCCTCACCCAACCATATTGGAAGGAAAAAAAATCAAAACTGTGTGCGCATGCACATGCTCAAACCAGATATTTGTTTACCTTGTTCTTTTCCAATAACTGGCCTTTATGTTTCTTAACAAGGCCTATTCAGCAACAACAAAAAAAGACCAAAGAAAAGACCTAAATTTTAGTTGAGCATATTATTGTATTGTACAGTTTCAGAATGAAGAAGCCTTGAAATCTTAAGATCATGTGAATGTTTTTCAGATTCATGCCTGAAACCAACCTGCACACACTTGTCTGAATTTGATATCTGCTATTGCTACAAGTAATACTTTAGATTGTTGTGGCAAAGGAGTCTACAGCAATAGCTTACTTTCTTCTTTGTCTTTCTCATGCACATTCAATAGCACTATGTACCGTCTGTCTCAGTTTCCCTTGGGCTACTGGTGTCTTCTCCCCCCCCCCCATTTTTTCATAGATATGAGGGAGTAGGAGAGTGACTATGAAAACAAAATTACTGTGAGGCTCCCAGGCAAGTGTGCAACATGAAAGACAAAGTCCAGGTTATTTTGAAAAGTGGTCAGACTTCAAGGTAATTGAGACCTTTTAAGCTGCTTTGGCCTAACCAAAATTGTGTTTGCCTGTGCCAGCATTAAGTTTTATCCAATATGTTTGTTAAATTACATTTACATATTGCTGTAAATTTGTTTTTGTTCTGAGAGCTAAACAAGAATGGAAAATGGGATTAAGGATAGAAATTGGCTAACTTTAAAAGTTTTGTTTGTATTCCATTTTATTCAGCTCTTCTGGATTTTGTTTAATATGAGGTTGAAAATATGAAAAAATAATGCAATATTTACACAAAATACTCGACATGGACCAATGTTTGTCACGCTAGTGTTATTTAAGGACTATCTCAAATGTAATACACCAAACAAGTTTGGTTTGAGGTTGCTATGCTTTTTTCATCCACATCTAAATCTGTTGATATAGTGGAACACATCTGTATGAATAATTGTTCCTTTCTTTTGTGTCTTGATGTGTTGTAATATGCAAGCATGAACTGGGCAAACTAAGTAGTCAAATACTCCAGTTAGAGCTGCAAGTTCATCAGGTAAGTGAAGCTGTTATAGATCAAACACTGATTTATCGACATATACTGTATATTTAATGTCCAGCCTTTCAGAAAGGTAAGATAAAATCCTCTGTCAGTATTGACTGTAATTTAGTACCTACTCAGGGCAAAGTCCACAAAAATACTGGTGTTCACAACAGCTCTTTATGTATCTAAATTGTCACTCAAATCTATGGAAAGTTCGAAAGCTAATTACTAGGAAGTTAGGATGTCATTTCTGCCCAGGAATGGAGGGGGTTTAAAGGTCCAGAAACGACCTTGCTCACATCTTTACAGCAGTTTGTGGCATCTAAGAGAGTATCCTCTTTCAGCTGGGTGGGGTAAGCAGAAAAGAGAAAGAGAAGGTATCATAAATAACGAGCTGTGCCAAGTGACAAAGTGTGTTGAAGAACAGCTGCCTTAAGGCTCTAATATAGTAAATACCTCCTTTTGGTATAATTACATTCTTGTTTGATACATTAACTAAACTGCGTATTGGTAAAAGCAATATATGTGCTGTGTTCAGCTGAGACTTACTGGATCTGACCGGTGATTCTTTACAGGAGGCGTGGGGTTTTTTTGAACCCTAAAGGATATAAATCTCTGAGGAAGTGGAACATAGTCTGGTTCGTATAATGTTCAGACTGGCTGAACTGAATCTCTGAACTGTGCTCAAGGCAAGGTAAGAATCCTCTCTAGGACAGAAAAGTAACTCTTCTCCAAGTGGGGGAAGGACAGGTAGGACCTAGCAGTGAAAACACTCTTAAAAGCATACAAAAACATTTCTGTCAAATCAGTAATTTTTTTGACTGATTTGTAGGCATGTAAACAGTGAAGATTAAGTATTTTGGAGTCATGTTTGTTGTCAGAAGCAGAGAAAGCTATTTATTGTTCATGAGATGTAGTTTTGTGCTAAGCTGAAAGCCAATGTAACAGCTTTGCTATTTTTCTTTGTTGCGTGGGATTTGCCATTGAAGGGTGCTGATATGAAAGCACTGTGTGAAATCACAAGTGGTGTCAGAAGATGGAGGTGATTAAGCAATAGCTGGTGAGCACGAGGAAGCTAGAAGAGCCAAGGCTGTTACTCCAGGGTTATCATCTTGGACATTAAAATTATTTGTGCAACGTTGGATTTCAAAGCAGAAGCTGGTAGTTTAATATGCAGAGGTGGAGTAACTATGATGAGAATTTCTGGAATGGAAATTTTCATGCATTTTAAAAAGCAACTGACTTCTAAGTTAAGAACATAAGAAGTGTCGTCTTGAGCTCATTTAGCCTAGCACTCTGTTAAAAATGGTAGGAGAGATCCTGTTTAGGAAGAACTTGCAAACCTGGCTGCTTTCTGAGGTCTGCTTCCTTCATGCACCTGCCAACCTTCCTCATCCAATATTTGGAGATTTAGAATTCTTTGCAGCTACTTCATTTATGAAAATGGGTAATCTGTGTGCTCTTTTTTAATTAAAATTTATAGTTGCAACTTTCTATGGCTTTTTCCTAATTTATATAAAGAAACCATTTTGCTATGCATTTCTTTTCTCCTGTGCTAGAGTAAGTGGGATTCCGTGACCTCCTTTGAAACATTCAATACTGATTAGTGCAGACACACCTCTGGACTGCTGTGAGCCCTCCAAAAAATGCAGCTTTAAAATAAGATGTTGGCTGATGCAAAAGCAAACTATTTAGTTTCCCTCAATAAATTATTTTTGGGTCTCGGCTTCATGTTCATGTAACATAAACTCCCAATGCCATAAATGCCTGTTTTAATTGTGTCACACTGAACATGTGACAATGTTTAAAAGTGAGCTGTGGTCCAAGAGTGACACATTTGCACTAGATGAATTGCAGCTGATCTTTCACACTTTCAAATGCAGTCCAATCACTTGTATTTAATAACCGTAATTTGTTTACTGCGTGGTGTGTTCCAGGCTTATGATTCAGATTTTACCTCTTTATTTTCCCCCAGTTTTTATATTAGCTATGTTGAGCACATCTTGGCAGTTAGTAACTCACTGTTATGCTCCTGCCATTGCTCTCATTTTTCCTCTGGGCTACAACTTCACGCAAAGAGCCCAACCCTGACCTTACCGACGTATGTTTCCTTGTAATCCCACATAAGCAAAGCTGAAATAGCAAAGAATGCTTATGTACTCTGAAAGAATACATTGAAGGAGCAGTCATAAGTGTATTTGAGGATTGTTTGTTTAACTTGTCCATTTTCATAGAGAATGAGCTATTATAGATGTTTGGATGAAACAGAAACTATTTAAAAAAAACCAACACAGTTTAATTAAAAGAAAGAAAAAGGGGGTTAGGGGTATTTTAGTCCATAGGTTTTGAATCAAAATAACTCATCCCTTCAAAATTCTAGGGACAACAATGTGTTAATGTATCTCCTGTGCCCTTATACTTTGTTTGCAAGCTGACTTTATGCAGTGCCTTAAAATGGGATATTTAAGTGCATGAAATATGAAACTGCCAGCTGGAAAACCCAGAAGAGACCCAGCAGGTCTGGCAGCCTTTTTAATACTCTCTCAAGACTAGCCTGAGGAAAAGAGGCTCATGTAGCTGATGCATTCAATGGAATGATTGAGTCAGTATACGGAGAGTCTTGTGGTGCAAAATTTTTAACATGGGTATCTGGATACATATATTTCTTTTCTAATTGTTTTAGCAATCCCTATACACAGTGCCTGATCTTAGTCAGTCAGGACTCTGCTCTTCTGATCTTTCTGCCTGTTTGCTTCGGTAAATATGCTAAGTGAAGTTTGTGTAAAGCACAACCTTGACTTTTCAAACCACTTCTGAATTAGTAGATTGTGGCTTAACTGGAATACGTACTTTATCAAATAGGAAGATGATAAATGGGATTTTAAACAAGTTCATAACCTCTAAACTTTTAAATTGATTTTCTTTTTCAGTTCAGACAAGGAACACGGTTCCTTTTAGAATTATGTTAGTCTTGGAGCAAGAAGATTCTAGAGTCCAAGAATACATGTGGTGTAATAATTTTCCCATATAAATTCCAGGTTTTGTCTCCAAACAGGAGTTTAATCCAGTACTGTTTGAGAACTATAGTTTTATAGGCAGACTCACTGATCAATCTACACTGTATTTGTCTTCAACATCTGCAAGACAGGCTAGTTCAATGCAGAAGAATACAGGAAAAGTAATTACATAGTTTTTAAGTGAAGAAAAGTCTGCAGTTCTAACGACTTAAATAAAATTTGGCTGCAGACTAATGAGTCACCTCTCTGGAGAAGAGAGACCTCTGGGGGGGTAACCTAAGAGCAGCCTCCTGGTACCCATGAGGAGGTCATCAAGGGGACAGAGTGAGGCTCTGTACATGGTGGGACGGTAAGAGACAACTGTTGTAAGTTGAAACAAGAGAGGTTCAGAATGGGTAAGAGGAAAATCTTTTTTACCATGAAGACAGTCAAGCAGTGGAACAGGTTGCCCAGAGAGGTTATGCAGTCTCCAGACCTCATATCTGATCCTGTTTTGAGCAGGAGGCTGATCTAGATGACCTTCTGAGATTGCTCCAACCTGAAATTTCCTTTGATACTATTCACCTGAAATCAATTTATTTTAATTTCTTGGAAAACTGAAACCAACTAAATGATGAATGGAACAAGAGCTTTGTATCAGTAATGTGTGGTCTGCCTTTCTCCTTTAAATCCTAAGAAAGATTGTTTGCTAGCATTTTGTGTTAATTTTTTGTCCTGGAAAAGCCACACAGTTATAAGTTTGGCAACTCTTCTGCTGGAATAGCTGGGGAGGAGGAGAGGGGAGAAGTGGAAGCATAATCGAAGCCAGGCTTAATTTCCTTCATTTTTCTAATGGACGTATATGTCCTGAAGATATCTCATGACTTGGGAATTCCTTGAGTTAATGGTCACATTATCTATAAAGCCCATTTTACTGCAGGATGTGTTTCACCTGTGTCGTGGTTTAACCTCAGTTGGCAACTAAGCTACCAGCTACTGGGAAGGAAATTAACTCTATCCCTGCCGAAACCAGGACAACCTGGAATTTCAAATTTAAGAAGTGCAGTTGGTCTTCTGTTGCTTGGTTTGGAAGTTAGTTTGAAAGCTCTTCCTCTTCAAGTATCTGTGCTTTGGGAATGATGGTTTTCTGAATAGCTTTTAAGCCACAGTAGTTTTTCAATAATGATATGAATTTTGCTCTCTGGCATCTTTAAAGCAAAATTAATGCACTTTCACCTACTTGTGAATTCCCACTTTGATCTTCAGTACATCATAAAGACAGAATTCATTACTTGTTCAGCTCAAAGAATTATTTTTCAAGTAATCTTTTCTCCTCTTTTAACAAGCAGTGCTTCGTGGGGTGCAAAAAAAAAAAAGTGCTTTTTTTCTTTTTACTACACTTGGTGACAAATACTGCTGTGACTTCTGGGAGTACTGATGGCATCCTGGAGCAGGCTTTTTGGATTGTTTTTTGTAAACTTTGGTTATATCTTGCCATGTATCATAAGTATTGCTTACAATTTCATAATATACAGGAATATGCTTATGAAACAATTCAGATTTTTCTAACTGCTATGATATATTGATATGCTTAACTGAAAGTGGTGGTTTAATTCTTCAGAATCGTTTATTTGAGACTTGATTTAAAGCCTAGGGAAGTTTTGGAGGGGTTTGCAACGGTTCTCAGGGAGCTCTTAGGCCTATAGCTCAGAATAATGGTGGCTGGATGTTCTTGTGATTCTTCTCATGCCAAGTATTTTTGAACTGGTTTACTGCTAATGAAGTGTCAAGACATAAAAGGTCATTGTTTTCTTTTGGAAAATATTGTAAAATGTGAAATATAGCATCTGTTTTTAATATTCTATGGTAGTTTTGAAGCTATTCTCCCTTCCAGCTTCTGGCCATATTTCAAACCTAGTGTTTAAGATATAAGAAAGGGCAAGTTCTGCATGGCTGCATCCCATTTCTTTCTCAGTTTGTAGAATTTGTAAAAGATACGTACCCTGCCTTCTGGTCTTTTCCTCATGCAGCAGGATTTGACCCCCACTGTTAAGCTTTATGATAAAGAATTATTATACCACAAAGATATCCACAGCACTGAAAATATTGGACAATCAACCCTTATATAAAACTTATTCCACTGTTTTTGGGTCAGCACCTGGCCTGGCCAAGCTTCCCTTCAGTGTACTTTCCATGGATATGTAGAGCACCACATCATAGCTGTTGCTTGGGATGCATGTGTATCTCAAAGAAGGTGAAACAAAGAATCATGTTTGAAACTTTATTTAATTGCAAGGAGTGTAGAGGTGGGATTGTGAATGAGAGGCCGCCCTTCAGAGCTGATGCTCTTTGAAAAGAATGTAACTGAGTTTTTTAGGAAGATAGGATGCTTGTTAACAACATGCCTGACGTATGCAAAGGAATTCTTCTTGCAGTCCAGCTCATCTTGTAGGAATTGATGAACAGCAGCAGTGAGAAGATGGTATTGTAGAAGAATATTTTTGTTCCCTGTACTTATAATAGGGGTTAATTTCTAGATCAAATTCACTGGTGCTAGGTTATGGTTATCTTTACTTTGATATTAAATGGACTAAAAGTTGAGGGCAATTCTTTTTATAAGATGCAAATCTTAAGTAGAAAAGAGGCGTTTTAAAATACTATTGCTGTTTTATAACAATTACTATAAACTGGGAACTTCTTGATGTTACGTTTTTTGTGTTGAGTTCTGTTGCAAAGAATTTGGAGAGACAAGCAGGGAAATCATAAAGCTAATGTTCGTTGTCTTCTGCCAAGAGTGTGTTCCTTTCCCAATGTAGGGAACTGAGTGATCCACATTCACTCTTAAATCATAATCTGATGTTATTGGCTTTAAATAATTATAAAAAAAACTTTGGGTAATAATTGCTACCAGTCAATAACAATCCTATCTCAATCCACCTCTAGAGCTGTCAGTAGTTTTGGGGATCTTGTCTTTTAATGTGAATTTTCTAGTCAGAAGTGTGAGTTGCAGTGTTGTGCATGAGCAGTTAGATCTAGATGCAGGAGAATATAGATCTGCAAGGCACCAGAGGTGTTCTGTGACCACTGATCAGCCCGAGTTCTGTGTTCCACTTGGTTCTTTCACTTCTGTGGAAAAAAGGGTCAAGGAAAAAACACCTCACTTACAAGATTGCTGGGACTGATATATTAATCTCTTCCCAATTTATTTCAAGTTTATTAATAAAATGTGCTGAAATAAAGGAAGGACTTTTTTTTTGTCAGCAATGCTAATAACAACATTCCCTTTTTGTGCAGGGCTACTATTTATAATGAATAACATGTTTATATATAGCAGCTTTCATCTGAGGATGTTAGCTGCAACTTGTAGTAAACATCTGAGTTGACAAGCTTACCGTATGCCTCCGATACCCTTCTCTTTCAGAGTGGAAGAAAGGAAATGATGAACTGAAGTGCATAGTTCCTGCTTCTTCCTGACCTGGGGGATGGGAACAGTTCACTTTCTTCTTGTAAAATAAATTTCTAAGGCCTTAGATTGTAAAGAGGCTATTTTATTGTTGACAAGTAAATGTTAAGACAGAGGAGAGAGAAATATGATCTTAGGATCTTTATTTCCTTTCCTCTTAATGTGAATGGAAATGGATTGTTCACTAGTTTTCGTTAAGTTGATTATTAGCTGATGTCAAATAGTTTTCTTTCCAAACAGTCATCTGCCTTGAATGTTTAGTTTTTATTTAGCCATCTTAGCAGAAATACTGCAAGCTAAGGCATGATTAAAGAAAACATGTACTTAACAAGTTGTTTGCATGTTCTTTTTAGGGAGGGTGTGAATTTAATATGCAAAGTACTGGCTTGTTTATTTTCTAATGCTGATAGTAAGAGGATGAACAGAAACTTATTCAGTTTCTGCTTCTGTAAATTAGCAGCCTGACTAATTAATTTTTGGGGGCTTATATAGGTTTTGGAGTTTCAGTTGTTAATTTTGTTTTCAGATTAGTATTGCAAGTATGCCATAAAGTTGTGTCAAACTTCTTACTCCCATACCATTTGCTTTGGTTCTAAGGACAACAGTCTGGACTAGAGCCAACTAGAAGTGCTCGGAGATCTTCAGACTTCAACCTGGTGCCCTAAAAATTTTGCAACTATAACAATTACACAGAAGCTTTTCAAAGAGCACTTTTTTTTTTAAGGGTAGATTTCTTGTAAACTTAATTCTTCTAAATATTTAAAGGAAAACAGGTGTACTGAAGGATAGATTGTGATATTGGCATGTGTCTGTGACCATAAACAAAGCTAAATACAAAGCTGAGCTTTCTGATACAAATAGCTTCTTTTTAAAAATGGGAAAATTGTCACATCATTGAAATGAGCGAATTATCTCTGAGACTTTGTAATTGTGGTTTATGGCTTGATTAATGAGGTGAAGAATACAGTCTAGATCTAAAATTTTAGTGTCTCTGTTTCAATATGAATAGGCAATCTGTGCTTTTCAAACAGATGGCTTTTATTGCAGTAATTAAGTGTGATGGAAAAGACTGGAACTTGGAAAGTGATGTTTATTCTGAAACGGCAAGCAGAAGGCGAATATGACTGTCGCATAACCTGACCTTCGTGCTTACATATCAAAAGATATAGTTCAGTTTTATTGCAAAGAGTTTACATTTTTGCAGCATGATACTGAAAACACGGGGCTTATTTTTTAAAGCTTAGTTGAGTTTTGAATCAAAAGCATGCTGTGGGTCCATTTGCTGTGAATAAGTGAATGGAGTTGGAAGTTGTGTCACTTGTCAAATATACTTGAAACAGTTACAAATATATTCTGAAGAGAAACTTTAGACCTTAATTTTAATGTGTATATGAAAAGCTAGACAGCTGAGGAAGCTTAAAGTGGGAAGTGATGGGACCATTGAATTCTCATCATGCCTATGAGAAAATGGTTTTAAGTACTCTCTGAAACCTAAAACTCTGTTTTGGAAGTGCAGTCAAGAGTCTTTGAACCTGAAGGATGTTTTCAGTGGACTTTGTTAAATATGGGCCCAGAATCCCACTGAATATATATATTTATTTGTAGACAATTATTGGCATAGAAACAGACAGCGGGAAGGAGACATTAGTATGTGTCTGAGATAACTATTATTGAATGGTTGATCTGGACAAACTGATGGAGTGTCTGATTGCTGGAGAATATGTTTAACGTTGAAATCTCTGGAAGGTGGTCAGGCCATAGAGGTAGGGAGTTGGAATGGGGATTTTTTGTTTCTTTGTTGGTTTTGTTTTTTTTTTTTTAAGTAGTTAGATTCTGTTTTAATTAAATCTGAAAGCTGCTAATCTGACATCCATTATCTACAAGGAACAACATGCCTTAAACTTTAAAGAAAGGACACATTCAAGAGGAATAAGTAAAAACAATGAAACCGGTTCTTGTAGTATTTATGACCTAAATGTAACAGAGCACCAGGTTCAGAGGTGAAGAGTCATGTATTCTGTACTTTCTCAGGTATAAAAAGGGTTGTTTTTAGGAGCATTTCTAAGACAAATGAATAAAATCTTTCAGTGCTGAATCGGTAAAGCACAGCTCTAAAGAATCTGGTCTTAAAGTTCTTGGGTTTTTTCCCCTGTTTTTCTTTCTCCCCTCTCCTATAACTTATCGAAGTTGAAACATATCCAAAGCAAATGCAGAACAAGCTCCAAATCATTAAAGTATTGGGCTAACATCCAATTCCTATGAAAAATTTTGAGGGACAAATCTGGATTTTACTCGATGTCATATTATCAAGACATGATCAGTGGTTTGTCTGTAGTCCATTGCTTCAAATTTCGTTCAAGTGAGTCAGTGTGGTTTTCACTGCTGCAAAGCTAAACGACTGGCTGTTAGTCACACTGTAGATCACTGAATCTCAATTATTAAACTGAAGAGAAAAGATTTTTGGTGTAAATAATGTTGCCTGTGGTGGAACACAAAATGAGCAACTTAAATGACTGAAGGATTCTGCCCTAAAGAGACCCACCACAAAAACCAGAAACTTTGATACACTACTATAAGCTTCAAGAGAAGCAGAAATTCACAGGAAGCCGTAAAATAATCAGTGTTGACATGAATGCAGTGTAGTCAGTGAAGCATAAGTGATAGTGTGGTAATGGCTGCAAAGCATCGATGCAGAGAGGATGGCTTCTATTTACTGCAGTTGTTACCAAACAGCTGAATGCTCTTTTGGGAATCTTACTACATTCCTGGCTTCAATAATATTTCTTTCAGTTTTCTATGTGTTAATTTTGTATTTGAGAAGAACAAAATCTATTACAAACCAGTGAGAGCAATCCAAACCCTTCAGCAAGGATAGTGACTTGTTTCAGGTTCTTTAATTTCAATTTGTGGCTGTAGATAAATAATTTTTATTAAAAAAACATCCATGTGAACATATTAAGCACTGGGAGGTTTTTCTGGTTTACTTCAGAGTTGAGTTTTTTTGATTTAGCAGCCTTTTTCTTCCCTTTCTTGTATAGAGATACATTTTAGTTGCATATCCAAACAAAGCTATTCTGTCTTACTAAATGAGTGAATAATGTTCTGGAAGGACATTTGATGTCTACAACAGCACAATCCACATCTGTTGGTGTCACTGTTACGGTTTCATGCTGTTCCTGATGATTCATGGCAAAAGACTTTTTGTTTTGATTCTTAATCAATGGCAAATGCTAATTGCAGAGATGTTCAGGTTATATTATCAACTGCTTCTGTCTGTATAACAGCTGAAGAATAAGGAAGTTTCTGAATCCATCACTTTTTCAAGAGAAACCCGTAAGATGCTTTCATAAACAGCAGCTGGTAATAGGATATTTTTCAGACTTGTCTTGTGTGTGTCATATAAAAAAAAGTTGTAATATTTTGCATTATGTGTGTGGCTAAACATGAGCAACTTGCAGTAGTTTATGGTCTGTGGTGCAAAGCACAGTGCCAGGTTTATTCAGCTGTGTATCCTCTAGGTCTGCAATACTAATTTTCTATGCTTGGTATGTCTTCTAACAGAATGATGGATGTCTGTTCACTGTGTGGGATGTGTCAGTGTTTGCTAAACATCGTCTGTGCCTCTTCGTTAACTTTAGATAAACTAGGGGAGGTATTTCACCCTGCGGGAAATATCAGCGGTAGCACAGGATGCTGGAATGAGTTATATAGTGTTATGCAGGGTTTGTTCTGTATGTTTTATGTTTTCAAGAATTTCTGAAATTATGAAACTTGTTCTTTCAGTGCACAAACAATTTCAATGTCCTAGGCTGTTCAGTGTCCCACGACTTTGTCTATAGGTTTGTTGTTGTTTTTTTTTTAATTATTATTGTTGTTATTTTTTATTTTAACTTGTGGTTTGTAGATTTGACTATTACCTAATACTTCTGCAGAACTGGAATACTTTGGCCGATAAAGGAAAATAAGTCTCCCAAAACTGGTGGTAATACACTGGGGGGTTTTTGTGTGTCTCTCTCTCCAAAGGTACAGATAAGAGCCTGAATTAAAAGCAAGAAGATGCTTCAATTCACACTCTGCAGTGAGCTAAAAGCTTGAAATGCCCATTATTGCTGTCCCTGGCCTTTCAGCTCGGTGCTTATCTGGGAACTGTGAAGTTGGTGTGGCACTGAACCAGTCTCCAATTTGAGTTGGAATGATAAGAAGGATTTAGCTCTCTCTCTTTGCTGCCAGACTAGAAGGAGGTGTGTCGAGAGGCTTTTTCCTAATATACTCCAACTTGACAGTAGGATGTATTCATCAATTTGTAAAAGTGGGAGTAGCAGACCTGTATGTTGGTGTGACTCAAGTGAACTATCCTGCAGGCAATAGAAATAAAGTGTCATGTTTGAAATATGTGTCTTAATAATGTGTGATTTACCATCACAGTGCCTCTATCTTCCTGATCTTACTTACCCGGTCTTCATATCACAGCAAGACTGCTTCTTAAGTTTGCTTTCTATCATCTCTCTGGTCATTGCTAGCTTCTTCCTTACCAGGATCCTGGTAACAGGCAATTCCTCTTGGCTTCTTATTCTTAAGAAATGCCCTTGCTCTCAGAACTGCAAATACCCATTTCTGTAGGGCTATGGCAAGGTGACTTAACACTCCTCTGTTGTTCTTGGCTTTCAAATTGGGCAGATGTTTAGCGTTGCTACTGCTGCTAGAAATGACATAAACCATGCAACAAATCAATTCATAGATAAAAATATTTTTAATTACTAGTACCGCAGTGCAACTATCCTTCAAAAATTGTTGTTTTTAAATCTCTTACTTTCAACTTTTAAAGCTGGTTTAAACTCTACTAATAATATCAGCAAATACAATACAGAAGTAAGAACGATTTGCTAATATTGCTAGAAAGTTTTTGACTACTAGCTATTTAATCTACAGATGTAAATTTTGGCATGCAAGAAGCCAGGAAATTAGAGAAGTGACGTTATTTGTACTAGAGGTAAAGAACTTGTTTCACTATATGCTTTAGTATCTATGTTACAATAGGTATCCTACAAAAAAAGGAATTGATACTATTGTGCTGTGTAATAAAAGCATTCAGCGTCCCCCAGTGTCTGCTCTGGAGGAGAAATTGGTGATAGCTGTGTACAAAGGAATTGTCTTGAGACTAAAACCTGCAGATAGCTGCGCTGGGTTAAATGGTGCACTGATCTCTGGGCAAGAAATTACCCTGATTTGTAACTAGGTGAACATTTCCTGGGGTAGGGCATCCATACCTCCTTTTAAAGAGTAGTGTCTTGTGATTATAACTTAGTGAATTCAAGTTTCTGGTTGTTTTCATAAAATAGGCTCAAATTTTGTTTGCCTCAGATAGCCTGTTACATGTGGCAAATGCCATTTGAGCAGTTTAGTGTGGTGCAAATTTTAGAAGCAGCACAAATGAAGCATCTCTTTTCTTTGCCTATGGCTACAGGGGGAGCTGACTTAGCTGACAACTGTTACCTTGCAATAACTTCTGTTTGGTAATTTAACATCTGTTCTTTATTGTAGACCTAGTCTTACGAACTCCTTTCCTTGTGGAAAAGGAGGTGGGTAAGGCTTCCTTTTCTGTGGCTGCTTATTATACCAGAGGGTTTTAAACCTATTTTTTCCTTACAAAAATGGAGGTAACTGACTATCAGTGACTGCTTTAGGGACCTCTTCCTGACAACTGGTAGCAGTACTTAGCAATACTCTACTGGAGGAGCAACGGGAAGTCCATTTTGTTAACTTGCTGACAAAATGTGTTTTCAGGCAAAGAGAGCAAATCTCCTGCGTGGTAGGTGTCTCCCCAGAGTTGTGCTTGCAGTTGAGACAGATTCTCATTTGTTTTTTATGTGCCGTGCTATGCTGTACTCTTTTCTTTGAGAGCGCGATATAAGTAATTGATACATTCTCTTATTAAACTTTCAAACTTCTCTTTCCCCCTTAAATACGGGGTGGGGGGTGGGTGGGGAGGGGTGGTCATATTGGTAAGCATTTGTTACACTTATCAATACAAACACTGAGATTAACTTTTTTTTGTTCTGGATGTTGATGCCACCCAAAATAATGAATCTTAACACTTACAGGATCATCTTCAGCACTGTCATCCCTGTTCCTCTGGTAAAGATGTGCTGAAATCTTAAGTAGTAATTAGGGCACTCTTCTGCATGCATTTGGTTTTCCATGTCAATGTGTTTTTCTCACCGCCTTGTTTTGCTTATGCTCAGAAAATAAAGCATGTCTCTCTTTCAAGGTACGCAAGTCTCATTACACTTCAGTACATTTTTCAGAGCTAGTTTCCATGCTTTTTAAACTTCATTTGGAGGACTCTATGAACAACTGTTCAATTCAAGAAGTTAACTATGACAGCAAAGAAAACATGAGAAAAACAGGTTTACCAGTGAAACTGTGTTGCTTGGCTGCATAGTGTGAATACTGAATGCACACTTCTTAAATAACATTTAATAAAATAAAGGCCTCTCTTTCTCTTAATGTTTATAATTGTGCAATTTGTGGATGCAGTACTGAAGCACAGTGTTCAAAGTCATTGACCCTAGCATGGTGGTGTATATTTTCAGGGGTCAACCGCAGCTACACAACTGCTTCTGATTAGTTTCACCTAATCTAATTGAAACTAACGCACCCATTTTGCCCAAGAAACAGTAATGCTAGACTTGGGCTTATTTTTGCATAGTTTGATTGCTTCTTGGGGCATGTCAGGTTAGCAGTAAAAAGGTAATATTGTATGGCACTGAAGGTTGTTTGCAAGGACTACAAAATGTGCAATAAAGATGTGAGCTAAGTTATGTTTGTGTGTATACATGTATAAGTGTGTATACATACTTACAATACATACTTCCTGTAAACACTGCAGTACTATCAGCTCATCTAAAAGAGATATTGTAGCTCAACCACAAGGCCTGGGCTCTGCTGGACACTAACTGCATAGGTCTTGTGGGCAGAGAAGGCTGTTATCAATGGGAATGGGAAAGGCTGGAAGACAAAAGGCAAAACACTTCTTGCACCATCTGCTGCTTTTATGTAAGAGGGGGACACGTGTATCTGATATAAGAGCTGTCTATGAGTCAGAGATAAGGAAGAAATAATAGAGGCAGAAAAGCTAGGGAATAGAGGAAGAGAATAGCATTTAGTCTGCAACGTATGTATGAGAGAAAAGGCAAAAAACTAGTTCTACCTTCTTTTGTTGGAAAGAGATAAAACTCTTTAAGCATATATATTGTCATGATAATGAATAAAACAGGTCATTTATCAACCTGAAGGGAGCCTGAGACTTCTGCTCTGAATGGACCAAGCTTAAGTAATATGAAAGGTCTTTGTAACTTTATATGAACAAGTTGTTCTTATCCATGTGCACTTCACAGAGTACTAATGACAAATACCTTTTTTTAAGGTCAGCTTCTTTGAAATCTGTAACTATCTGTCTGTATATTGTACATCTGCAAGCTGCTCTAAGATTTGCATGACTGTCTTCCCCACAGGCATAGATTATAAGACTACAACGATTCTTCTGGATGGCCGACGAATCAAGCTACAGCTCTGGTAAGTTTGTGCTCCCTCGTAATTTATATTTTAAAGACACAGAAATGCAACTCTTCAGGGCACGAGTTCTCCCTTACACTTCAGAAATATTTAGTCAACTGAGGAAGAGCAAGCCAGGCAGCTAGCCCTTTGAATAAGTCACGCTTTCTCTTTACCTCCATTTTGCATCTATTTCATGTAAAATGGGGGACCCTACAGTTTCTCTACGTGAGAGATGCATAATAAATGTAGAAGAAAGGCACAAAAGATTACAAGTGCCTTCAAGATAGATGCAAAGTGCCTTCAAAGATTATAAAATATACTGGTAATGAGAACCATGAAAGTACCTTAGAAAGTATACAGTGATTGAATAGCAACATCCCTTTGCTCAGTTTATTAGTAGTAATGGTCAACTAAATAACCACAGTATTAAAAAAAAAAAAAAAAAAGGGTGTTATTGCTCATATAATTTAATTGATATGCATTCTGATGTGATTGATCTTTATAAAAACATGTCAAGAACAAATAAAATTATTTTACGACAAATGTTTTTCCTGTCGGGTCAAATACTTGGTCTGTCAGGGTGCTTTTATGTTAAGGTTGTTTGAAGATGGCCATCTTCTGGCTCATTTAGAAATACACAGCAAGTGATACAACTTGAAAAATGCAGCAACATTACTGCCTCTTAAATACATTGTTTTCCT
>NW_008824010.1:1530369-1537075 GCF_000699105.1 Pygoscelis adeliae
TCATGGCATAAAAGAAGGAGAAGTAAGGTCAGTGCAGGACAGGAAGGAGATGGAGTGTGGTTTGTTTCAGTTGTTTTGGGGTTTTTTTGAAGATCCATAATCTAGATAAATCAGAGAGACAGGTTCTAAGAACAAGCAGTGTTCAGATAGAGTAGAGAATTGGAGGTGAAAATCAATTGTTATTATAATTATATCCTTTTGCTCCTAGAAAGAGACAATCCTGAGCCGTTTCCATCTTTAAAATTAATTTTGGGGTTTTTGTTTGAAACTTTTTTAAGTACTGGAGTTAGATGCCTTTGTGTCAAAGCTAAGTTATTTTGAATTTATTCTTCATTGGTTGGTTTTGCCTTTATGATTTTCAAAATAATGTTTCAAACGTTAAATGCAATGATGGGTAATGGTACTCTGCCATATGGTGTCTTGATTACTTGATATTTTGTTCACCTACTCTTTTCTTCTTCTGTCTTCCACTTTATATAGCTTAGCAAAAATACCCCCTAAAGCTTATCTGAGAAGCAGCCAGGAAGGAGATGTTTTAGTTGTTTTTGTGAAGGGCAAGGATGTTCTTTGGACTCCTTAAAATAACAGATTGGAAAAGTTTCTACACTTGACCATATAGGGAAATATGTGCCTTGTATTTGAAGATCTGTAATCTACCTCAAAAAGTCTTTATGGAATTTTGCTTCTTATCGTGTTCTTCACTAGAAATTTGATTTTGCTTCCAAACACTTTATGCAGTGATTTTTAAAATTTTTTTTTATGCATGCTTTTGTAAAAATCTGTGCTGTCTATGACTCTGTAGGGATACCTTCATCATACTAGGCTCATGATGAACTATTGCTGCTGTAATCAGGAATTTACTGTTTTTCCATTAGTTTCCTTGGTGATAGCTATTGTTTCCTCCCACTCTTCTTTTGCTGTGAAAACAGAATCTTTCTTCAAGCTGAACTAAATGCGAAGTCTAGTGGCATACATACACTTGAGCAATAGCCTTTGTTTTCCAAGGGCAATCACAAGAGTAAAGTTTGAAGTTCTTGTCCTCTTATCCTGAGAAATCTGAGAAATGTAGAGGAAAGGGCAGAATGCCAGTGGGGAAAAACTGCTGAGAGCGAGAAGAGCTCTTGTGCATTAGTGACTGCTGCTGCAGGACTAATGGAAGAAGAGCTGATATTGATCGGTACAGATGAGTTAATCTAGCTGAACTCTTAACATAGGAGGCCACTTACTTCTTTTAAAACTATATATAATTTATTTTGTTTAGGGATACATCAGGGCAAGGGAGATTCTGCACCATATTTCGGTCTTACTCAAGAGGTGCTCAGGTAAGCGAAGTACAGCTTTCTCAGTGATGAGTAATGGTTGTTGGATGAATGAAAGCAGAGTTAGCAAACCATCATGGTGGCTTCTGTAGGTCACTTGTAGATTGCATGCAGATTCAGTAATAGTCTGAAGATAACATGAAACGTGGGAAATAACAAGGGGCAGGATTTTCTTTTGGGGAGGGGAGATCCGTGAGATTGGAGTTGAATCAGGGTAAAATACAGTGATACATATTCTTATGCCTTCTTGTTGGTTACCTCAATAACTTAAGCATGTTATCTTACTTTGATCATGTGAAAGCTATGCTAATACTACTTTTTAAAACTGTGTGCCAAGTAAGAGAAGTTGATAACATAAAACTGTCAAGAGTAATGTGAAAAATACAAACATAGTCTAAAATGTGATGAAATTTAATGACTTGTAAGGAAATTACTTTAAAAAAAAACAAAACACTAAAAGTCACTACAGCTTCAGACTTTAAAGTATTGCTATAATTCATGACATGTACTGGCTCTGAGTTGCATGTTATGTTCCAGAATTGCACAGAGCATTGAATCTTCAAGCTACCAAACATGACCAAAAATACTTATTTGCTATGACTTGTGATGTGTGTACGATCAACCAAACTTGTCCACTACAAAAAGAAATATTTACCAATACATTAGACCCTAAAACTAAGTCAGGGTTTCTGTCCCTTAGCTGGTCTGTAATCTACACAGTGAGATGGGGCTTGGTTTGTCAGGGTGCTGAGGTTCTGTTCCACTGAGAAGTTGCTCAGCATCTTACAAGATTATTTCAGAACTGCAGAATTTACAGGTAGTATTCTCTGTGTTATGCCTCTGTTGAACTTACAATTTTATTTTTTTTTTTAATACAGGGAGTAATACTAGTGTATGATATTACAAATCGTTGGTCATTTGATGGAATCGATCGATGGATAAAAGAAATAGATGAGGTAAGGTACAATCCCAGAGTGTCACTAGTCTTTAACAGATGACTAAGACCGACTGCTTATGATATTTTCTACTGTTTTTACTGGCATTTGCAGGCAGTGCTTACTACAAGTTATCCAAGATGCCAAGTTTACAATTTTCTTTCTGTGTTTATAATTCTAGAAAGTTGGAAACGTATCAGCTAAAGTGCCTGCTTTCTTTAAAGGTGTTGATGGAAAGCATATGGAGGGCAAAGATTTCATACTGTAGTCCCACTCTTGCTACAGATTTGCCACATCATCTGTGCAAGCCTGTCTTCTCCGAGGAAGGGACTTTTTAGATCAGAGAATCATAGAATAATTTAAGCAGGAAGGGACCTCTAGAGATCATCTGGTCCAACCTGCCACTTAGTCTTTAAATCTTGAAAAAGCTTTTGTTTGTTTTAATTGAGGGAAGGGGAAAATGGAAGCCAAGCCGTTAATTTTTTTATTGCTTCTCTTTGCTCAGCATGCTCCTGGTGTACCAAAAATCCTGGTTGGAAATCGCCTTCACTTAGCCTTCAAGCGCCAAGTGTCTACTGAACAAGCACAAGCCTATGCTGAGAGGCTGGGCATGACTTTTTTTGAAGTCAGTCCACTTTGTAATTTCAATATTACAGAGTCCTTTACTGAGCTAGCAAGAATAGTATTGATGAGACATGGAATGGACAGGCTCTGGAGGCCGAACAAGGGTAAGCGATGTACACTGAAAATGTGTAAATTTAGTCCTAGCTAAGGTTTATGGTTCATTAATATAAAATAATTTTCAGAAACTTTAACCCTGATGCAAAAACATCAAAAAAGAAGAATCGGGAATCCTGTACAATTTGCTTTCTAAACAGAAAATATGTATCTGCAGGCATAACCTGTTCAGCTTTTGTAGGGAATAACGTATCTTTCCTAGAACTTACATGCTCAGTCATCTAAGTATTAAGACATAAATAGGAAACTGAAGCAGCAGGTATTTTGGATAAGGTATATGTGGGAAAGGGTGTGGGAGGAGAAATGGGAACTCATCCTGGAAGTACAAAGTGCATGCAGAGTGCTGGGTATGCTACTACCATGTGGCTGACAAAAGCGTGCTATTATAATGGAAGTTTTATGTCTGTTTTTAAGTACTGAGTCTGCAAGACCTTTGTTGCCGTGCCGTAGTTTCCTGTACCCCTGTGCATCTTGTTGACAAGCTCCCTCTCCCTGTTGCCTTAAGAAGCCATCTCAAATCTTTCTCCATGGCAAATGGCCTTAATGCCAGGATGATGCATGGACGCTCATACTCCCTCACATCCAGCAACATCAATAAAAGGAACAGCTTAAAGAAAGCTAAAATTATCCGTCCACTACAGAGCCCACCAAAAAACTGTACAAGAAACAGCTGTAAAATTTCTTAAGCTCTCTGTGGGAAAAGGAACCTGGATGGAATCCCCTCATGTGAAGTGTTGAACACGAGGACTCCTTGTTTAATGGTTGAGCACACTCTATGTATGTATCCCACCACATAGACAAAAATAAGAAAAATAAGTCTTATTTTAGAGCTTGCTCACTACAGTAATGCTGCTTTGGAATGAATGACAGGTTCAGTGCAACTGAAAGGATGTGACATTTTGCTGTTGGATTTTCATACTGCATTTTAGTTTCTGATGCGCATGATGCCGTTGTTTTTACTAGTAGATGTGTTTTCATATAGGGGATAATTATCATTATATTCAGTTCTTAATTCCATGAAATCTGGAAAGTGACTTACTGTGTAACTGTATAAAATCCTGTCTTTTTGCAAACTATTCAAACATACAAAAATAAGTCATCGGTTTGCATATTCAGGCAGAGGTTTCTAAATGCAATGTATTGTATACATTGTTAAATTCTACAAACAGCGTCACAAATTCTAGTAATACTGCAATTGTGCATTTGGATTTTTTGTAAAGCTTCCTTGATAGCTTTGAAGCACTAACTTAACTAAGCTAAAAATGTGTATATATAATTATTATGCACATACACAACAAGGTTCTGTCCCATTAGTGTATGTAATAGATTTGATAAAGTTTTTCATATGTTATTTAATACTTTGGGGAATTAATTTGTGGTTTAAATACTTATTTTTCTGTAAAAAAAAAAAAATTTAAAAATTACGTTTTATACCACTCTACAAGAAAGTTCTAGGAGGAAAATGCCAAAGACACTGTGGTAAAAGGAATGTCACTTGAAGAGCTGCTTTATAAGGAAAGAACACTGTTAAAAAATAAATAAATGTTTCTGGAAAAGAAATCCTATTATGCTTTCTTTTAACTGGGGGAGGTTGTCTTTGTCTTCCTTTGGAAGAATCTGAAGAACAGTACACCTGAACTAGAGACCAGAAATGTGAAGTCATCCTAAAAGCATCAGGTAATGCTTTTGATACAACATCTGTCTTCAAGATTGTTAACTGAAATATGGAAGAAGAATACCTGTCAAGTCTTCCTTCTGTTTGTGAAGGAATTGCATGACTTGTTCTCCTGAGCAATGACAATCCTTCGAGGTGATGGTGTAGCTTCATCCCAGTTTCTCCCAGGTGTCTTCACTATTGTGAGATACCATCAAGTTTCGTATCTATAATATTCCTTCTGGATCAGCACAGATGTCCACAGCCTCTGTAAGCGAGTAGGGGAAAATTCAAGCCAGTAAAATGCCAAAGTCATGCCAGGACCTGGACGAATCAATGCAATCCAGAAAAGTGCAATCCAGAACAAGTCTTCTCATAGTTAAAGGCTAAATGGCAAAACAAAGTGCGGTAGAAGGAATTCCGGTCAGACCGCTCCCTCGGTGCTGAGCAGGCTCCACCTGCTGGTCTGCCTACGCCGAGTGAGCTGCAGAGAAATGCTGTAGGTATCAGGATGAAGCTGTAAGACTGTAGCAGTTGCATCTCCACAGCTTAAGCAAATGTACATAGCAGCCTACAGCTGCAAGAGGTTAAACCTGAATCGGAGACGTCCATACTTTGGGAGCGGCCTGGTTATGTTTGACTAGTGGCTGTGTGCAAGATAAAGAGTTCTTTACCATGCACATTGCTATACTGCTTTGAGTTTCTTCCGAATTACAATCTCGCCCTAGCTCGATGGAGCATTAATATGGATGTGTGTGTCCTCAAGGTCAGATTCTCTATTCCTCCTGCCCGCCAGTAGAAAGACAAGGTAAAAAGGAGAGGCTGCAGCAGCGCTCCTCCCTTCTGGTAATGCCTGCAGGAATCCCACATGGAGTAAGTAAAGCCCAAGTCTGTAGTTGGAAAGAGAAGGATTTTAAAAAAGTGAAGAAGGGCTTTTTATTTCATATACCAAGTCTCTTGACTGCCTGAGGAGACAAAATCTTGTAAAGATGCCATGTGATTGTTTTATTTTTTATATATATAATGAGTGCACAAAGAATAATGTACCAACTGGTCACTGCAGATCGCTCCAGGAGCGTAATGAGCCATTGTAAACTGAAAAGCTGTAGTCATTTCCAAATAGAAGCCTGCACTAGAGAAGAGTAGGTCACAAATCTGAAATACACCACCAAGGCATTGGCACGGAAGGCACAGAGCAAGTATAGAAAAGGAAGTGAACGCACATGAAGGATAGGGAATAGCTGGCTTTTGTGTGAGCACACAGAAAGTGTGGGCTTTCAGCTAACCATATGGTTGTGAAATAATTCAGGTTGGAAGGGACCTCAGCAGGCCCTCGGGTCCATCATCTTGCCTCACGTGAATTCACTATTGAGCTCCAGTCAGGTTGCTCAGGACCTTGGGTCTTGAAAACTTCTAAGTTTTCAGGTTGTTTTGGTTTTTTTTTTTTTGTGGTGGTGTTTGGGGTTTGTTTGTTTTTTTGCCAAGTTAGGGCATCCCCTATTTTATCATATTCCAATTGTATTTCTTCTGTTTTTACTAGTTTGACGCTTGGTACGCTTTTGACACGAGAGCTTTCTACTAAGTGGCCCTTTAGACCTGGGAGGGGGCCCAGGGGCTGTACAGCGCTGCCCCTGGACTCGCACCGGGTGGCAGCTCACCCTTTACCAGGCCTGGGTCACCCATCCCAGCTCCACGGCCAGCAGCCCTGTTTTGGCCTTGGAGAAGCTCGGGGTGCTCCCCCTGCGATGGCCCGGTGAGATGGGGGGCTCCCCTGTGAGGAAGAGGGGATCCCCGCAGGCCTGCCAGGCCCGCGCAGGGATCGAGGGGGTAAAGCTACAGGCCCGGGTTCCCCAGGAGCCCCGAGGAGCGGACTCACCAGCCCTGCGGTGAGGGGCAGGCCCCAGCCCCTGCCAGATCCTCCCCGCAGCGGGGGCCTGGGCCTGCGCCACCCTCGGGGCATATCCTCCCCGAAGCAGCCCCCGAGAAAACCCCTCTCCCTCAGAGACGCACCTAGCTGGCGAGGATCCTCCTCCTCCCGCCCAGCCGTAAATCCCCCCCCG
>NW_008824010.1:1537810-1547588 GCF_000699105.1 Pygoscelis adeliae
GTGGCCCCCGGCGGCGGCTGACGGGGTGGCCGAGGTCTGGTCGTTGTAGGTGCTGCGGCAGAGACAGCCCCTGCTTTAAAAAGCCGGGAAGGCTGTGTTGGCAGAGGTGTGGTTTAACCGTTCTGTTGTTGTTTTAGCTCTGGTGTGCTAGTGTGTGTACCCGGCCACTTCGGGGGGAGTTGGTTGGGTGGAGCGGGGGCAGAGGAGAAGGAGCAGTCGTGTTTAATGCGCGTCTTCGAATACGTCTGCCGCTCAGATGGTGGCTTGGTACTCGCTGCAAATTGAGCTGCTTAAAATTGGCTACCCTCCCTCGTGTAGTCATATAAGTCTGCCTTAAATCCTATGCTTAAAGGGATGTACTCTTGAAACTGCATTACTGAAAAGGTACCTCATAAGATGTCACTTTCTCAGTGTAAGTACCTTGCATTCAAAATTAGTGGTGTAACTTTTTTTTTTTTGCCTGATTTGTATTTTAAAAACGGTGGTTAAAACTACTGATCATATTGGCCGACAAGTACAGATACGTGGACCACCGAAAAGCTTCAGAACTGTATGCTTGGTTTATTTTTTTCTTTGTTAGAAAGGGGAAGGCCTTTTCTAGAAAGGGGGTGCATATGCCTCGTCTTGCTTTCGCAGTATAAAAATAGCACCAGTCTTATGAGTAAGTGTCATTTTTGTGGAATAAGGAATAGAAGGTCATCATTTTGTAACATCCTTTTGTCTTAACAAATAATACTCTTGCCTAAGACAGTCTTGCAACTTCTGTCATTGTAGGCTGTAGTTCATATACCTGTTGCTGATGCTGTTGAAGTCATGTGTGAACACGAATTATTCTGTTGATTCTAGTCTAACATCTCTGATAACGTTTTGTCAGTAGTGTATCAAGCTGTTAATGAAGTGAGCTTCTTGGTAGCTCTCTCCATGCTATCCTGTTGACTTGAAAATGATAGAATAGTCTGTTTTTCAGCAACTCTGCACTTGTCTTCATCTTGTGTTTGCTACAGAGATGGAAGAAGAGATATGTGAGGATGAGCTTCATGTCAAATCTGCAGGGGTCTGTAATGAAGCGGTAATATTTGATGCTTGGCCTGTGATGGGGCTGGGTTATAAAGAGAACTGTATAAGAAGCTAGGTTTCTCTTTTACTGCAAAATGCCTTTAGAACATCATTTTAGCATGTAAAACTTGTTCTTTGTTGCAAAGGTTTCCTTAAATTCTGTAGCAGTAAATGCAACATAAACACTTTTTTGAATAATGTCACATCCAAAGTATGTTAAAGAATTTGTCTTGGGAATCTGTAAGCTGAGAAGCTTATTCCTAACAGTATTCAAGGCCTGGCCAGCCAACTGAATAACGACAAACAACTTGAACAAAACCCATGTTTGGCTTTCCTTTGCAGGCTCCTGGAGCTCTTCCTGCTTATGAATGATAACTTTTGAACTGTAGGTAGCATACTGACTTTTTACTAGTTTAGGGCCTTTTTAAAGTGTTAAAGGGTAGGTAATTCTTTGGCTGCTCAAAGAAGAGTAGAAGAGGAAAAGCTCACTCCTTCCTTGTTGCTTCTGCCAAAAATAAACGTGAGTCACTCGAGTGCTGAAGCTTAGTAGTGTAGATGTCTGCATATATTGTCACAATAACCTAATTTCTTAGTAATTTGAGACTAGCCCATCCCATAATGATGGGAAGATGGGAGGAATGATCTAATAAGTCTCTCCAAGTCTTAACTTCCATGACTGACAAGTGATAAAGCTGGCATCTGCAGTGTTTCTGAAATGTGCTTCCCTTACTCTGTTTTGAGTGACACTATATTTTTATACTGCGTGCCTTTGCCACTTTTTGTTTTTAAATTAAAAAATAAAGAAACAATATAACCCATAAAAAATGGAAGGCCCATATTGCAAGGTGTTCTCAGTTTTTTTGAAACAGAATACTCTGACTTTAGGCTCTTAATTTCAAGGTGGTATACTCCTGGTTTCAGGCACTTTTCTAATGCTTTCAGAAGGACATTAAAGTGCTTTACAGAAATGAATAGACAAAACATCATAATAAATTACCATACCAGAAAGTATATGTGTAAATTGCTGACAAGTTTCTCTTCTGTCACTGTCGTAGTCTAAAGCTAGTTTGAAAATGGAGGTGTGGACTTGTTTTAGTGTTGAAACACTTGGCTTATTCATTTGATCTCATTTAGTGGACTGAAATGCTTAGCTATAGGACCCCATAAATGTTAGTAGGATTCTGTGCTCTTTCTTATGGCTTTAGACCAAATTTGCTGTGGCGGGGAAAAATGACGTGCTAGGAACTGCGCCTGCCGTAGCCACTTCCCTAGACTTCACTGTTGCAATTCCTGGATCTTAGGCCCTAAAGCCTGCAGATTTCTTTATGTCAGCATGCCCCCTTCAGCTTCGGGCATCTTCTAGGATAGTCATTAATTTAAGCCTTTTTCTTTGGTTTTAGAAAAACAAACAAAACTCACTGTGGCCTCACTGGGACTGTTGGCAAATAGTACTTTTACTGTAGGAACAAGCACAACTGCGGGTTAGGGTAGTAATTCTGTGGAGAGTCTCTTGTCCCTAGCATCTGAATTCTTTTTCTTTTTTTTTTAAGTATCTGAGTTGTCTTCTGTCAGTGGCTCTTTGACAGCATGTCTGTCCCTTCTTAAAATGAGATGTGAACTTCCTGTGGAAGGAAGCATACCTGCCGCTGCAGCGATTCCCCTTTCTGGCAGCCCCTCCCCAGTTCTCTCATACATAAGGGCTTCCAAGCTATAGCTGAACTGTCGAATTTGTGATCCTGCTGGTAAACACTGGGATCAGTCAGATGGGAAACGCTGGGCTTCAAAGCTGTTCCTGTAACCTGAAATTGAATGAGTAGCAGTAATCTTCCTGTATGTTTTTTTTTTTTCTCTTGTTTGGCTCAGGGGTTGCCATGACTGAGAACTTCATATCTCTGTCAGTAATGATCGACTGCGTGGGGAATATTGCCGTTACTCACATTCCCTCAGTTCTGGTGTATTGTCTCCAGTTAAAAATGTAGATATTCCCAAGACATTAAAAGCAGCCTGTGTCTTAGTCACGAGGTTAGCCCTGCAGAAAAGCTGTAGTGGTGCTACAGGAAATGTAACGTCTGCATTTTATTGCATTAGGAATGCTCCGTTTGGGTTTGTTACAAGATGCCGGTATTAACACAAGTAAAACTTTACAGTGCTCGTTTAGTATAGAACAGTTTCAGCATCCCTCTCCTTTGTCTCTCCTGGAAATACAATATTGAGTTATAAAACTGTCACTGGAAAAATAGTTATATGGATACACATTACAGCTACCAGCAATAGATTAGTTCTCATCCTGTACAGCGTTGTTTTATGTAGAGAGAAATGCTTCCATTGTAATTTGCTTTCTAGTTATACCAGTAAAGTATAGTGCACAAGTTGCAGCTTATTAGTGCTGCGATTTCAACGCAGAACACTTATGTATTCAGCTGACAGTGCAAACTAAAGAATGATGCACTGAGAAGGGAGGAGGTAAAATGAATATAGTTAATTTAAAAGCATCTATTTCAAAGTGTTTACTAATCTTTCTATAATTATTATATTCTTGTTAACCACTCTGTGTGTGTTTACATATGTAAACAAGAACTTTTTGTACTTAATTTATTACGAAATCTTGGACAGGGCGAAGTTGTGCCTGTGAGTTTTTTGGGCTGGAGGAGTAGATTTTGTGTGTGTTGTGTTTTCTTCACTGTTCAGCTAACTGTTGCACCGGTCTGGTGTATTGGGCCTGTGACTCTGCTGTTAGTGACTATATGTAAAATAAGAGGGTTCATTTGTTTCCTTTCTACATTGAAGGGTGCAGAGATGGATCTTTTAGTAATTTTTCCTTTGTATGTGTGAGTTCAGTGAACAGAAACCCTAAGGATGCTGCCAAACATACACCCCCACACCTCATAAGTTACTGGTCTGTAAAGCAGAGGGTGTGTGTGATGCCTTTTTTGTTGCTGTTGCGTTTTGGTTGGTTGGGGGTTTTGTGTTTGGTTGGAGGGGTTTTTGTCTTTTTTTTTTTTTTAAAGTGATCCTACTTAGAATGAAACTCTTGAAGTATTGAAAAGGAATCTCAAATTGGCTGCATTATTTTTCCCAAACTGTGGAGTTCTTAAACTAATGCTGTTGTCAAGATCAAGTTTATTATGTTTTTGTATTGTTATGTGAGAACACTGATTTTGTTCCGTGTTATAACAAAAAAAAAAAAGTCACCAATTGTATTGTTTCTTCTGACATCTTAACCTGCATCAAGATATGAGCAGCAGAAGATGTGTATTGAATATTGCTCACTTGCTCTTCAGTGAGCATATGCAATTTTTTTTAATTGAGCTTATAGTAAGCTAGTAGTATGCAAACCACAAAGACAGTTAGTTGCCTGTGTTGTGGGGACCATTGCTGGCTGTTTGTGAGCCTCTAGCACCAGGAACACCTGAAACAGTCTCTGGCAGTCTGAGCCCTTTTGCCAGCTTCTGAGCCATTGTTCCACAGCAAACCAGTCCAGTCTTGTGTGTAGAAATCATGGGTCACCTGGCTATGAGCAAATGCTTTGGAGACCTTATGCTAAGAGTGAAAATTGCCTTCCTTCCTTCCCCTACCCACCCTGTGATTTTTGGGTATTGAGTTTGGGGAAGGGGTGCATTTAGACAGAGCTCCTCAATTTTTACTTGGGGGTTTAAAATTGTTGCAGTCATTGCAGTGCATAAGAATAAAACTAGATTAATTTGAATATCTCTGTTCCAGTACCTTGGAGATCTTAACTGGATTTTTGATACAGTGCATATAAATTGTGTAGCAACTAATCTTCTGTCAGTCTGCCTCTAGCGACAGTAGCTGCTTCTAACTTCACACTGGCATTTCTTTATATTAATAACTGCATTCACCCATTAGCGAGTAAAACAGCAGGACAGGATACTGGTAGTTCGATGGATTCCACCAAAAAGGCACATGCATAATTCTGTACATAAATGTAACTAAAATAATTTTCCAGAGTATTTTAATCTGGCTTCTAATCATTCCTTGGTTTAGACTTCAGCTATTGGGATGTAATTACTGGCATCTGACTCAGTAGGCTCTCATGAGAGCATTCATAGAAATGGTGTTTAAGAACCTCTCCTCTGTGGAAACACGAACAATGGATCATACTTCGTATAGTCGTAATCACGGTGTAAATTTGGATCTAATAAGAAAGGAGGGGTTTTGCTTCATAATGACTGTTGGACCATAAAAGTTAAAATGCAGGTTTCCTTCCCTCTGTAGTGCATGGCATAGGATACAGATGGGTTGGGAATTGCTCTCCTTTCCTTCCATTGTCTTCTTACCTGTCCAAAAAGAATACTGAGAACTTTCCACTTTCAATAGAGGCCAGCATAGAGGACAACTCTCTCTAAACAGTTTTCACTTGCAAACACTAACAAAACCTGCAAGTGGTCTTCAGCTTGAATTTAACAATGCAGTTACTGAGTGATGCTCTCTTAACCCTCTGGCTCTTGCTTAGTTCTCGAGTGTATCTCGCAATTACTATATATGTGTGTATATATATGTGCTTTTTACTACAGGATGCTTTGCATGTGGAATGGAAAATGGATTCCGAGTTTATAATGCAGATCCACTCAAAGAAAAAGAGAAACAAGGTAAAATGCTTACTTATATACCATGCTAGTTCTGTGTTGGAAGCTCAGCCTCCTCGTTTTTTCTGTAAGATTCTTGCTTAGCTTTCACTGTTCCATCACTGGAAGGGTTTGAATAAAGCCTCAAGAAAGGAAGTCCATGCTGGTCCCAACGGGACTCTCACTTATGCCACTGGCTGGTCAGATGTTTATATGCTATTAACTTGCATAAAGCTGGCTGATGATGAATGTGTCTCACCTTCTTGCAGAGGCTGAATTGTGTTAGCTGTTGCTAATGGTTGTAGTCCTGAATAGGAGATAGTTGCCTGGTGATCCCCAAGTGGGAGAAGAGTTGGTCACTGCAGTGTTACTATGTACCATCAAGAGAAGTTGTTCTGTTCTTGTGCAGTAATCTGGATGATCTAGTACAGCAATAAAACTACTGCCTTTTCACTGGAGATCTGAACGCAACGTTTCTCGTACTGGCTTAGAGTATTGCTCTCGAGCGCTTTGAGCTCAGACTTCTAATACTCTAAATTTTATATTCTCTGTATGCTTAAAAAATTTGGGAGCATCTTAAGGCGGTAAACCTAGTATCATGTCTTAACAGAAATGACTAGATGAGCTATATTAACAGGTAGTGGGGCTTTTTATCAGAAAGCAAACATAACTGAGTCAAGGGAAAATGAAACCTAGCCATGTGATTCTAACCCTGAATATAGGAAGAAAGCTGCCATGCTAAACAGGTTTCCCAGCACTTCCAGCCTGTGGTGATAAAAGGATTTAATAAGAGGAAAAATGTATTTAAAATAGAGATTCCTATGAAACCAGGCATGCTTTCACTTTCTAGTGCTGTAAGAGATTTCAGTCACTGTTCGTGTGGCCAAAGCTGACAAACTGTTTTCTGTTCTTAATACTAAATTCTGCCATGAGCAACATATCTTGGGACTATTATCTGTGATAGCGTGCTAAAAGGATCAGAATTCAGGTTGAAGTCCTGCTGAGTTCCTTGTCAAAACTCTCCCTGCCAGTAGCTCTGGACATGCTTCCAGGACTCCTATGGTGAAATGTTTCTTATGAGTCAGGTTGCCTTTCCCCTGTGGATTCCGAGAGGTCAGACTGTAGTGGCTGCATAGGCACACAGAGAAATCTTGTTCATCTTTCATGTATATTTAAACCTACCTGAGATAGACAAGCTCCATCTGGGACTATTTGATTGATTTCTGTAACCCAGTATGAAACTAAGTCTTAACTGTTACACCCTGGCTTGTCTCTCTTACATCCAGGCGTTCCATGAAGTTCCCCATCCAAGCATCACCTGTCAGAGCTGTAAAGATAATGATTAAAGTGTCTTTTCTGGCATAGATTCAGAACACATTGCACATTCTTAAATTCTCTCGGGTTATCATTCGTAAATGTTTTAAGACTTTTTGTCGTGGTGATAATACCTCTTCATAACAAAATGTGCTGTCATGCTTTAAATGCTTTAATGGAGTTAAGAGGAGGATCTGGTGCAGAAGGGGATAGTGTCCAAATACAACTGTTCGGGAAGGAAACTCAGCAGTCAAAACTGTTGTTGAAGAAACCACAAGGACTTGTATGAAATCCAAGGCTTTACTGCTCCAGTATGAGTATCTTTGCAGGCATCTCCCTTCAGCATTGTATGGTCAAGTCCCAACAAAAATTCCTCATCCAGATGTACTGCAGTGCTTCTTAATGTCTAACTGAAATCTCCCTTGCCCTATTCTTCATGCATATGTCTACACGTTTCCATTGTAGTGCTTCCTCCCAGCTCTTCAGACGTTTTTGCTGTTTTCTCCCATCCCTATTTCTGACAGTAGGTCTCCCTCGAGTCCTTGTGAAATTTCAACTTTTCCTCTGGCTTTGAAATGGTTTACTAGTTTAGTCCACCTTTCCTGCTGCAACCTGCCAGTGTGTGCGGTTACTGGAGAGTCTTTTAAAGTAGAAGCTTGTTTTTAACTCTGCTCATCTACCTTGAAGGCCACAGTTACGGCCTCTCCCCCTGACAGTTCAGTTCCCTCTCCCCAGCGGAATGCCAAGCATGCCTCTAAGCTATGTAAACAAAGCCAAGCCCCCACTCAACTGTCATCAAATCAAAAAAATCTTTTATTATAAAATCGCCTGGTTGATATTTTGTTCCTCCACTTGCACCATAAGCATGGCATCTTACTCTACTTCCTCTGCAGTTGAGATTCTTAAAAAAGAAAAAAAACTTTTCCTTGCACTATACATGAGAAACTGTCTGCACCAGCTGAAGTGTCCTGCTTTCACTGGGTTTCCCGTATCATTGAGCGGAGGCTTGCTGGACCTGGACCGTACTTCTTACCTATTCTAGCAGCTACGGGTATGCTCCAGAGAACAGCACTAGAGGGTCTAGTTCAGTTACATATACGTGCGTTTTGCCTTCTTTTCCTCAAATCCACCGAGTCTATAAAGACAAATCCCCTTGCAGATAAAAAGGTTCATGACTAATGAATGCCATTGGTGTTTTTCTAAATGCATGGCATTAGCATAGTAGAGCAACAGCAGACTTGGAATGTGTACGTGTGAGGGGAATGAATTTGAGCTAACAGGGCAGTCTTTCTAAACATATGTACAAACCCACTGTATAATAGAAATGATCAAGCTGCCACGATGATATTGCTTGATCTCCTGTCATGCAGCATGTTTTAATGTAGCTTTAAAACCTTGCTGTGTTTTTTTTATATATGAAAATGAGGCCTGTCCCAGCTGTGTGACAACAGTAGTGGTGATTTTCATTGCTATGAAAAATGAAGCAACTTTGAGAATCCTAATCGTAAACAAGCACCAAAAAATCAAACAAAAAACCAAAACAAAACAAAAAAAACCCACCCTTTTAGTCAGGATTTCTTGTCTGTCACCCCCACTCTTAGAGGATTCTCTGTTTTTTAAGGTCAGCTAGGGTAGGAAGATACTGTTCTTCTCAGGTGCCTGAGAGAAGTGCTAGATAACGTGAGCTTCCCTTGTAACAGTGGTAAAAATTAGATGGTACTTTAACAGCTTCTGATGCTTTTAAATAAAACACATTTGTCTTTCAGAATTTCTAGAAGGTGGTGTGGGCCATGTCGAAATGTTGTTTCGTTGCAACTATTTAGCACTAGTAGGTGGAGGAAAAAAGCCGAAGTACCCACCTAACAAAGGTGAGTCTCAAGGAATAGATCTTGTAAATGTTTGCTTTGCTATTTGTGTGAAACTGCCCAAAGAACTCCCAAACCAAATGCCTCGAGCTGGGGTCTGGTATTCTGAAGGTTGGGTGGAGGGGGTGTTGCAGCAGGTTTAAGTAAATGTGGTGAAATAAGTTGCATCACTGCTGCTGCAGTGTTAACAGGCAGTTACCTGCAATGACCAGTCTCCGAGACCCGGTGACAAAGCCTGTACTGCTCACGGTTAACTTTGTGAAGAGACTCTATGGCTCAGCAACCTGAGGGGGAGAAGGTCCCTGGTTGGCAAGCTTTGCAGGAAAATGTGCTACTTTTTTTGACTGCTGCCTTATTTTTTTAATAACCCTCAGAGCAAAACAAAAAAGCTGTTTGTCTTTAGAAAAATGTATTTTTATTGTCAGCTGTTGTAGTTAGAGTTTACCAGCTCCTACCTGCACGAGTCATAGCATGAAAGAGTGGGTTGATATGTAGTTAGCAGGATGCCAATCTGCAACTGCTTAGCTATTGGATGCTCCTCTTGATTAGTCTTCTCAGAAACTAGAAGATGTTATAATGGAGACGATGTCGATCTTCGGATATGCCTTGATGATCTAATGCAATCTCTGCACTGTTCTAGTAATGATCTGGGATGACCTGAAGAAGAAGACTGTCATTGAGATAGAGTTTTCTACAGAAGTCAAAGCAGTTAAGCTGCGAAGAGATAGGTAGGTACAAAAAGCGTGTTCCAAATGCACAGCTTGGCTTTGTACGCTCTTCTTATTCATTTCCAGCTGTTTGTAGAAAGAAAAAGATCCTGCTTTAACACCTAGGTAAACAACACCGGCAATTAAAGGTAAAACAGGCTTTTGGGGGCAAGCATTGAGTGTTAACAGACCACAGCTCAAATATACCGGTACCTGAAACCTTGGTGAAAAGTCTGTAAGACTTCTGGCT
>NW_008824010.1:1547618-1559232 GCF_000699105.1 Pygoscelis adeliae
AAATGTTCTCATGTGGCTACTGCTGACTTTTTCTAGGTATGGAGGAGTATGAAGGGAATTCAAGCAGATCTTTAGAGCAAGAGCATCTTATTAGCAGCTGGAGCCTGTGTATGTGTGGGCAGAGGGGTTCTGCTGTCACAGCTTTGGATAAAAGTGCTTTGCAGGCTCATAGTTGCATGTTTTTTTGCAAGGCTATAAGTCTGTTGTGGGGAGGAAAAAGAATATAGCCATTAAATCACTCTGAGTATCTATGTCCCTGTTTTACCCACCCCAAGTCATAGGAACTTCTTGTTTGTTTCAGAATTGTGGTAGTCTTGGACTCGATGATTAAAGTTTTCACATTCACACACAATCCCCACCAGTTGCACGTCTTTGAAACCTGCTACAACCCTAAAGGTTAGTTGTATATGTGGGCTGGGGAATGGAAGCAAGTTTATTCTGTTCTTGACATGCTATTTATCTTTAGCTGCCTGAATCAGTTTCATTTAGTAAGTCATTAAACGGTTTCTTACTGCGCTGTAGTCATGCCCTTTGGAGATGCTTTTGTGTTTATAAAATGGTTATTAAAATTTATTAATACTTGGCACAGAAAAGCTTTTTCATGTAGTCCTGCTACATTATAGATTTGATTTCTAGAAGAGCTATATGTGTTCTTCTGTAAAGAACCTGTAAACTGGATGTATTTTGTGCTGAAAGCTTAATTGTAAACACAAACTCTATTAAAAGTACATCACTCCTCTTTTCTAATAGAGCTAGAACTGTCTAGCAAACTTCTCTATAGAGTCAAAAAGAGCCTAATTAGCAAACTGATATTGTTTGTTTTAAATAGCAAAGTATAGCTTTGGCTTTTGTTGAAACGAGCAGAAGGTATCCTGAACCAAGCTGAGCATTAGTGCCACGGGCTAAGTCCTGTCTAGTGCAGTGATGCCAGCTCTAGGCTCCAGGCAGGCGTGGGGAGGGATAGGGCTCGGGTTTGACTTAGGGCAACAGTTTTGTTGCAGTAGGTTTTATCGAAAAAAGGAGGTACTGTACTGGAGAGCCTTGAGAGGGAAGAGGTCAGCGTACTCCCACATCAGCTGCACGCTTAAGACTAGCTGTGTACATGAAGGTCTAAAACTGGAGGGATGTAATGGCAACTGTGAATGTCTGTCTCCGAGCACAACGGTGCCCTGCCATGAAGATGGTCACGGTCCCAAAGCACATGGCCTGCACGGGGAGGTTGAGGAGTTGGGCTTGTTGACTCATGCAAAAAGGAGACACTGAAGGGCTATCAGCAGCTGGTGGCTTACAGCTACTTGAAGGACAGTTACAGAAACGATGGAGCCAAACTCTTCTTGATAGTGCCAGACAGTAGAACAGGGGGTGTCGGCCATGGTTGATACCTTGGGAGGATCAAGCTTGGACGTCAGGAAGATGTTTTCTCCACCAGGAGGTTACGTAGGTTTGGAGTCCCCATCTTCGGAGGCTTTCAAGCCTGCTAGAAGCAAACACGGAATTGCTGGCTGCGCTCAGGGCAGCACAGCCTAAACGCAGATTCGGCACGCCGACTTACAGGCTGGTGGGCGTAAGGTGGAAGATGCAGTAGAAGTATGTTGTTCCTCGTGATACCCACCCATTGCTCTGCTAGCTGTGGACCGAGCTTGCAGGAATTTACTTGGTCTCAGCAGAACACCTGGGAGTGATGTGATTTACCTTAAATGGCCTGCAAAAAGTTATGAAGAAAAAAAAAGTGCAAGTACCATAAGAACCAAGTTCAAACATGAATTAATAATCATCAGCTTTACTGACAGAGGAGAAACTAAAATATCACCTATTATAAACTCTTACCCTTTTCGAGCTGCTAAGGAGACTCTTTTTTTTTTTTTTTTTTTTTTTTAAATAGCTTTGCTGTAACAGACTGATGGAGCAGATCTCTGAAAACATCCAGATTTTGGATAACCGCAACTAGATTACTTTGAAATAAAGTGATGAGAGCAAGTTAAAATTATGCTACTCCCCTACTTCTCTATGCTCTGCACTTATGGACGGATCATGTTTTGGGATACCGCAGTAGCCATTAAAATGAAATTCTGATTTACTATGTGTATGTTTGTTCTGAAATTACCGATATTTTAGAAACCTATGTTTGAAAACTTTACTAGGTTATTATGGGAACTACACAGTTATTCTCTCTTTTGTTTTGTCTTTTAGGTCTCTGTGTCCTTTGTCCAAATAGTAATAATTCTCTTCTTGCATTTCCTGGAACACATACTGGGCACGTACAGATAGTGGATCTTGCTAATACAGAAAAGCCTCCTGTCGACATACAGGCTCATGAAGGAGTCTTGAGCTGTATAGCTTTAAACCTGCAGGGAACAAGAATTGCAACAGCATCAGAAAAAGTAAGAATAATATCCTTCTACCTCTGACTTACTGTGCATCCCAGTGTAGTAACGCCTTCTAAAATAGGAAGTCACATCCTTTCATAGGGAAGACACAGACATAACTAACTGGAAAATTTGTCATTGAAACACACATTCTCAGTCCTTCTTTACCTTTACTGCTCCTTCAGGCCGTCCAAACAGCAATCCAAACGCAGCGCCTGAGGTAGCGCTTACATTTTAGCTGACCGTAGTAGTGACTCTTCAGCAACGTCTGAATGAGAGCTGGCCCAAGCAGTTCACGTGTTTCATGTGTTCTTCAATAAATACTATTGATTTTTAAAAATAAAGGGGGAGGGGGGGAGCTTATTTGCATTCTTCCACCTTTATTAGTTTCTGCTTAAATTCATTTTAAAACCACTGGCTAAAGAAATACTTGCAAATAGGTCTGTCACACTGGAGGACGTCGTTCTGCTCTGGCTTACCTCCTGTTCCAGACCAGGAGGGAGGTGCACTGCCTCCGTCTTTCTCATACACACGCTGCAGATGTTTTCATACAGAGTGCACATGATAAAATGATTCTTGGAATATTTACCAAATTGTGCACGGTCCTATGTTACATAGGGCTAAAGAACACAACACGCTGACAAACACCTGAAGTTGCTGCATGGTACAGATCCCTTTGGGCTGGGCTGATGCAGAGGGATGTAGAAAGAATGCAAAGCTAGTCACAGACCTGCCTTCTGCATGGGAACTTCACTGAAGTCCACACGTGAGCCTCATCTCCCGAAGGGTGATGGGTTCCAAAGTGTCCAAAGGAATACAAGGTAGAGGTAGCCATCTGCCTGAGGCAAGCCGAGTACTCGCTACCTTCTTCCGCCGAACTGAAATGAGTTTCTCGAGGACAAGCTAAATTAATCCAACGTGTCTCTGTTCAGAGTAGTTTCTACTGCACAGCCAATAGCTCAGAAAGCTTAAAAAAGAAAATGCAGCCATAGTCTCTCTTAACTAAGGTTAGTTACTGTACGTCTTCTAAACAAAGCTCTTAAAACTGCCAACTCCATTGCTAAATAGAACGACAATCTGCTGAATCTGTATTACGACATTCCATTTTTCTGCATAGAGAAAAAGTTCAAACAGCATTTTCAAACTGAAATAGGAGTATGGGCAAACTGCCGTATGGAGCATAGTGTAAGCAAACATCTCAGGCTTGTGTCTTAAATGAAAACTAAGCTGATATTTACCTGAATGTTTCTCCGGTGGGCTCTATTCTTCACTGTTGTGCGACTGGAGAGATGCATTTGTTGACCCGGGTGTATAACCTGAGTCGTAGGTGACAATGTATACCCGCTCTTCATCAGGTGAAAGTACTGCTGAATTGTTGATCGCTTTATTTGGGATACACTGACTTGTTTTACATCTCTGGTGTCAAGCCTGGTTTACTCTAAATGAAGTACGGTTTTCTAATGCAGTACTCTCTAACCTGACTCATCTATGGGGTCTCTCAGATTTGGATCAATACAGATAACGAGCATGTGATAGGTAACTAATTCTTCTAGATTACTTCAACGGAACTAATTGTAAGGCAAGACCATCCACAGGCTGATGATACTTCAGTGGAAAAAAACCTGCACAGTAGCAGTTGAAATAGAGGCCTGACTATGGGGAGCAAGAAAGAAATGACTCGCAGAACCTGGGCACAGAAGGCTGTGCACAAGTCTCCTCTAATGTTTGCAAACTAATGCCAGGGCTGCACTAGTGCTTTAGAACGTAACTTGGATGAAACTTAGTTGAGTAGCTAAGTAACAAGACTATACCAAAGCGTTGTAACACTGTGGTGATGGTGTGGGAGGGGGGGAATCAATATTCTTCCCAAAAATTACCATTGAGAGGTTCTCTTGAATTTACAGAGATGAAAAACCCAGTGGTGTATGTAGGGGCATGCTGGTTAGATAGCCAGAATTTTAGGATGCAGTCACAGATGGAAGGAGTCTCTTCTGTCTTTCGTAACATAACGCTCGATTCCTTTTCAAGGGGACCCTCATAAGAATATTTGATACTTCATCAGGGCATTTAATCCAGGAGCTACGACGAGGATCACAGGCAGCCAATATATACTGGTATGTTTAACTGCTTCTGCTTTGTCTTCTTGTGGGTAGTGTTGTGTTGCAGCAGCCTGGTAAACGGCACCCGAGTCATCTTCAAAATGCAAAGCAGAGTTACACTGCCACAGGCACAAGGCAGAACTCTCCTGGCAGTCAGAGGTCCCAGGGCTGCACCGGGCCTGTGATTCTTCCTCTCAGCTCGGTGCTGGTGAGGAGAGAGCAGTAGCTGGCAGCTGTGTGAAGCCCAGCACAGGTTACAGGGGTTGGGACAAAAACGTGTGCATCGATAGGCCCGCTTCTCTGCATAGAGAGGTAGCTGGGGGGATGCTTCGACTTCACATTCAACTATGGGGAATGCAATGACGCAGTCTAACGCTTCCCCGAGGGACTAGGATGAGCACCCGGGGTGAGCGGAGGTTTATTACAGCGCAGTGCCGCTCCGCATGCGAGAGCCCGAGGCAGAAGTTTGACTCTAATTCACTGCTGGAAGCGCTCTCCCAGGAGCGGGGGAACTTGCCGCCTTCTACTTAGCAGCACTCTGGGGTAGGAGCGTGGCACGCTTTATCTAATATGGGCCTGCTCCTCAGGGCAGAGGTCGCCCAGTTTCTTCCAGCCAAAGCGGCAAAATGGCCCACACTGATCGGGTCCGTGTCAGGGCAGTCTGCTGCGTGGCAGGTCCTGATAAACCAGGCCCTCTCTTCACTCGCTGCCAAAGGTGCTGTTCATCCTGTCAGCAAAGCAGTGCTGAATTGGAGGAGTCCCAGCTCCTCCGGGAGAGGAGCTGTTAACACCTTGCCTGCCAGGCTGGCAGCTGCAGACGTGCGTACGCCAGAAGCTGCGCTTATGTTCCGGTAGGCATACTGCAACTGTCTGTATTCTCTACAGCATTAACTTCAATCAGGATGCTTCCCTAATCTGCGTATCCAGTGACCACGGCACAGTACACATTTTTGCTGCAGAAGACCCTAAACGAAATAAGCAGTCAAGGTAGGGTTTGAGCCATTCTGAAGCCTTTAGGGGGGGCTGGCAGGGGCCTTTACCTTTTAACAGAGTTTAAAACACTGGTCTCGTCAAGCAGTAGCGAATACCTACGGCTATTGGAGATGGCAAGATTAATTGCTGTGCTTGAGTGAAGTTGCAGATTTAGGACGATACAGCAACTGCCAGGTTTCCGCTGTCCTTTGCAGAGCTTGTAGCATTCCAGCAGACGGCTAGGGTGGTTTTTTTAGTGGCTATCTCTTAGCATGAACATACTTCGTGGACACTTCACATAAAGCAACCTCTACTAAAAAAAATCAATCCTTTTGGCGGTTTTTGCAGTCACTTAAAAACATAAAGCCAGAAAGGTAGCTGTAGGGTCCCCCCCCTTCCCTAGAAGGGGAATCGTACATATTACCTGATACTTAGTAGAAGAAAATAAAGAGCCCATCAAAAATAGCAGTTAGTGTGAACCCTGCGACTTGTTCAAACATGCTAGCAGTTCTCATCAACTCTAGTCAACACCTCACTAAGTTGTTGTGCTTTCTTTTTTTCCCTCTCTCTTTCAGTTTGGCCTCTGCTGGCTTTCTCCCCAAATACTTCAGTTCCAAATGGAGTTTTTCCAAATTTCAGGTTCCCTCAGGCTCTCCGTGCATTTGTGCCTTTGGAACAGAGCCAAACGCTGTCATAGGTAAGTACCGGAGGCTTCCCCAGCTTCTGGCTGGAGAACCAGGCTTTGAGCTGCCCTGGCTTTGAGCCGGAGGGAATGCTCAGATGAGACAAGGGTCAATGCTCAGCACCGCAAGGGAGCAAGGTCAGACAGTGCCCAGGGAGGGCGCAGTGGTGGGCTGATGGGCACCGACTGACCTCAGGTTCCCCCAGAGCACCTCTCTGTCGTATTAGCTTGAAAGGTCAGTGTAGGCCGTAGCTGCAGGAACAGAACGGTACCTGTGGAACAGCTGAACTTACGTGTGTGTTTTCGTTTCAGCAATATGCGCAGACGGCAGCTACTACAAGTTCTTATTCAACCAAAAAGGGGAATGCTCAAGGGATGTCTATGCTCAGTTTCTAGAAATGACGGACGACAAGCTTTGACTGAGCGGAGGGAGTGCACGGGGCAAAGTACTGCCTTGGCTATTCCACATCTTTGGGAGGACAGTACATGAATGTCCAATACTGATCGAGAAGTTTAGCAGACCTCACTGAGAAGCCTGGCCCAACATGATCAGAACAAGCTCTGAAGTAGTGGACTACTTATGTTTATTCTCATTTCTGCAAGTATTCATCATTAAAATCTCTTTGGGTTACTGTCATCAACTCAAGTTTTCAAGATGTGGCTTTCAACAAGCTTGTGCCTATTGGGTTTCTCTTAATCTAAACTGTGAAATGACTTTAGATTAAACACGAGTGCCTGCCACACTGAAGGAGCTGCAGGGGGCTGTACAAATGTACAATCAGCCTTAGAAAAAGGGATGTGAAAACAGGAGATTTTAGGCATCGCTTTGCTTCCACTGACTGGCTGGGAGTAGGGGGAATACTATGGATCATGCTCAAATAAAACTCCACCAGCTGGGCTAGGAGCGAGAGTGCTGCCTTCCCCCTCCCCTGAGCACATCTAAATGTAACAGAGGAGAAGAGATGACAAGCGTGTTGCCATGGATGGCTGTAGCTTGAACATGCTTGTCCTCTGACCTGGTGTGTGGGGTTGGGCGGGGGTAGTCCTGCGGCCACAGACTGCTGCTCCCGTACGCGTACCGGTGGTGGTTGAGGGATCAGCACTAATTGTCAAAGGTGCCAAACTGTACGTAGTAGCTGAAGGCACACTGAGGCACCGGCTGACCCAACTGACCTCTCCGTGGTGCGTGCAGCAAGCAGCCAGGGCACTCGGGCACACGGAGCTCCTGCATTTGTAGAGGCGATTCCTTCTGTAACGGAACGGCCATTCCAGGTTTAAAAACCACCCTCGGTACTGGTGTGACAGCTGTACTGACCGCTGCTGAAAGTGCCGCGCTTCAGCCGGAGGACAGGACGGGCCACTTGCACATCCAGCACGATAAACGCACCAGGTGGCATGAAGTATGCTTCTCTGCAATGGCTTAAAACTCACAAACTTCTCTTCTTTTTTTTTTTCTATTTGAGATGTTGCATACTAAATACTGTTGGCCTAGGGACAGTTAGGTTAGACTAAACCGACTGACTTGTAAATTCTTTCCCTCAGTTGTTACATGGCAATTAATATTTACTGCTGAACTAAGGCACAAGATACTAAACTAGAACCTGAAATGGACATCAGCGCTCTCCATTCACAGCACTAAATACCGGGGGGAGGGAAGTCTTGCTCTTCTGAAGTTTAATTTCACAGACGCTTCAAATCTGACATGCCAGTTCACTCTAAGATTGTTTAGCTGCAAACTCGCTAAATTTAACAAGTTTCTTTTAGCGTCACATTAACATACTAAGGACTAACTTCTACGCAGATTTTGATGTCAAGGTTGCATGTTGCTTTTATGTGTATTTAATCACAAAGTTGTTTTGCACACTTATTTGTAAGATGTTATTTCTTTTAAATAAAAGTGACTAATTTTGCCGTATTCACTGATGATCACAGCCAAAGTTCCTATTGCCGTAGGTTTGGGGGAATAAACACGTGACTGAGGAAATAGCAGTAGTTGTTGAAGGACAGAAATTGAATCATGCTGCCTGCGCCATGTAAGCACAGGCCAGGAAGTTGCCGAATTACCGCCTGGGACACGGACGGTGGAATTTATACCAGAACAGGCCCAGCTTCCACTGCAAACCCGTTCTTGTTCAGCGCCGTTTCCCCCACCATTCGCCACGGCTGCCGTTCTGAAGCTTCGTACCCTCTAACAGCCGTACTGAGTAGAACGACCGACTGGAAACTGCCACCTCCCCGGAGAAGTACGTGCGCAGGAAAGCATTAGAAACCATGCTCCAAGGATGATGTAAAACCTCTCTCTCTGGTGCAGGTGTAAGCTGCTTACGGTCCAGTCAGCCGTGCTCACTTTAGAGAGCCAGGAAACTACTTTAACTAACATACTGAGTCTTCTGCATGGTGCTTCGAAGGTTTTACATACTTTAGATCTGCTGAAGCACCAGCCCCCTGTCCTCCCATTAAAGTTATCCTGTAGTTGACCGGAGAGACTACGAGCATATTTCTTGGTTGATTAAAACTCTGCCAAACTTGTGAAACTTCCCCTAAACATCTGTTCTCGTGCGACAGCAAGAATGAAGATCACACTAACTGCACCCACAGACACCAGCGCTGTACTAACGATGGAATCCCTTAATACATACCTAGATGTATTTAATCTCAAATCCCTTCTTCTTGTACTACTTGCCAGTCCTTACCCTTTAAGTGCACAGGCTATTTTACAGGGATCGGAAATGAGGTAAAAGAATAAGTCTTCCCACCTGCTGTTGGCCCCAGGTTGCTCTGCCAGTACTTCATGACATCACTTTCTGCTGTACTGCATCATGTGGATAATTTTAACCAAAATTTGCTTTAAGTGGGAGAGCGGATAAGCACACCTCTATGATCAAATGAGGCTAGTCACTTTTTGGGAAAATAAACAGTACTTTAAGTATTTGACAGAGCAGGTATCCACCACATTGATTTACTGCTGCTGCTGCACGGCTGCAGTGTCCAGGTACACACGGTGAAGCTCAGAACTAAGGCAGCCGCACACTGGCTGCCTTGCGGCGTGCAGCAGTAATACTCACCCATGTGCTGGCCCTGCACAGAGAGCCAGTCTTCCTGGGCAGGACGTTAGGGAACCGCTTTCCTCAGCGAGGGGCACGCCCTTACCAGAAGGGCAAGTTTTGGAAGACCGGAATAAGCAGCCGGTTGCCTTTTGAACATACCCCTGCTCTGCATGAGGCTGCAGAGTAAAAGGGGGGCAAGGCAAGCTGTCGGAAGGCTACTTCGTGTGACAGAAGATTAAACACATTTTTAAAAGTCAAGTTGTTAGCTTAAGGCGAGTATTATAGACCGGAGGCCCCAGAGCATTTACTCCTTTAAGTACAGTCGTCTTAGCTAGAAACGCGTGGCTTTGGGAGACAGCCCCACTCCGCAGAGAGCCCCGCTGACCGGACGGGAAACAGGCCAGCGGTGCAGACTGTGTTCAGCTGTGAGGAAATGGCAGAGTTTGCACAGTAAGTCCAAAATACAACTGTTCCTGAAAAACAATGTACTTCCACCAGCATCAGCTATTGAAGTATACGGATTGTTAATTTCTTTTGTATTTAAAAATAACCAAATGCCTTCTCTCCCCCTATTTTGCTGTCTCTTTCCGCAGCACCCGTGTCACAGTTCAAAATCCTGAAAGGAAAACTGAAAGATTAGCCAGTGCAATAAATTCAATGGTAATTCCAGGTGTTTGCCAGCAGGCAGCAGGAGCCACAGAACACGAGTATTTCTTTCAGAACATTTAGGTATTCACATTAAAGTAGAAAATAAAAGATTAATCGGTAAAGTTAGAAAATGCAAGACACAAGACTAGTTCTTACACCCGTAGGTCGAAAGGACTGCGGCAGACGCTGCTGACCTACATACAGAGGCTACAGAATAACGTGTGCTTCAGAGAGACAGGCTTGTTTCGGAGTCACACGCTAGTGAATCTACCTCTTCCTTATTAGGCCACTTCAATGCCCCCGTTTTACTGCGTTTTTTTTCCCCCTTCTTCCCCAAAGGTTGTATTTGTTTGAACAAGCCGATGACTCTGGTCTGGTCTGTGAGAGATCCTGTGGAATTTCACACAATAGTCCATGCTTTTTGTTAAAGGAAGATGTCGTGCTCTTTCAGCTTCAAATATTCCAGCCCTTTACAGTAGTTTCATAGCCCTCCTTCAATTTCTCCCCAAGCCTGCCTGGAACATGGACGTGAAAACCAAACCCAGCATTCTAAGAAGTTTTTCTAGTACTTTAGACAAAAGCATTTCCCCAACTCTGATGAGAAAAAGAACATAACTGATGCACAAAAAAGAGGATCAGAAACCAAACCAACATTAATGAAAATTATTCCAGACAGTGCACAGCTCATTAAACTTACTTAAAAAAAATAATAATAATCTGTTAGTACGGCAGTCTGCTAAATCAATACATTTGCAGCCAATGTTTTTTTAAAGTCAAATCACTGAACTAAGGCAAATCCCTGGCTACGTACCTGAAATCAGCCCCAAATGCTAAAGCTGCTTCTAGAAGAATGAGACTCTCCGATAGAAAAAGTAATTCCTAATTCAAAGTCTGGCTTGATTAACAGTTAGGAAAGAAAACAAGTAGAAGCAGAAGCAGGAGTAAAGCTTGTTTGCATCTGCCAGATCAAGAAGAACCTGATGGCTGAAAGCAACCCGTGCACTTACTAACTTCAGACATTCCCTTGATCAATTAATTTTGTCAGACACAATGTAGGATTCTTAGGAAGAACATTAAACTATACAGTTGAGACACACGTACAGAAAGGGGTCAATCAGGTTAGTAGAAAGCAGCACTCAATTGAGTGTAAATGAGAGATATATAAAATATGTATTTTTAGATATCACACATACGTACATATATATAAAATCACAACTATATAAAGTCACATGCTATATAAAAATCACAACTCAACCTGTATTAATCATAGAATCGTTCAGGTTGGGAAGGAGCTTTAAGATCATCGAGTCCACCCGTTAACCTCACGCTGCCAAGTCCACCACTAAACCATGTCCCCAAGCGCCGCGTCTACACATCTTTTAAACACCTCCAGGGATGGTGACTCCACCGCTTCCCTGGGCAGCCTCTTCCAATGTTTAACCACTCTTCCAGTAAAGACATTTTTCCTCACATCCAATCTAAACCTCCCCTGGCGCAACTTGAGGCCATTTCCTCTCGTCCTATCGCTTGTTACTTGGGAGAAGAGACCGACCCCCACCTCACTACAACCTCCTTTCAGGTAGTTGTAGAGAGCGATGAGGTCTCCCCTCAGCCTCCTTTTCTCCAGGCTAAACAACCCCAGTTCCCTCAGCCGCTCCTCATCAGACTTGTGCTCCAGACCCCTCACCAGCCTCGTTGCCCTTCTCTGCACATGCTCCAACATCTCAACATCCTTCTTGTAGTGAGGGGCCCAAAACTGAACACAGTATTCGAGGTGCGGCCTCACCAGTGCCGAGTACA
>NW_008824010.1:1559739-1583830 GCF_000699105.1 Pygoscelis adeliae
TGATCACCTGGTTGTCCTGTACGTGCCGTGTGATGGCACTCAGGATGATCTGCTCCATAACCTTCCCCGGCACTGAGGTCAGGCTGACAGGCCTGTAGTTCCCTGAATCCTCCTTCTGGCCCTTCCTGTAGACGGGCGTCACATTTGCTAACCTCCAGTCAACCGGGACCTCCCCGGTTAGCCAGGACTGGTGATAAAGGATGGAAAGTGGCTTTGGGGGGGCTTTGGCCAGCTCCCTCAGTACCCTTGGGTGGATCCCACCCGGCCCCATAGACTTGTGTGTGTCTAAGTGGTGTAGCAGGTCGCTAACCATTTCCCCTTGGATTTTGGGGACTTCATTCTGCTCACTGTCCCTGTCTTCCAGCTCAGGGGGCTGGGGAATGACTACCAACCACTCAAAATTTACCTTTTGGGGGAAATTAAATCAAGATACAAAACATAGATCCGAATACAGATCGTTGAAACTTCAAGTTCCACTTTTGGATTTAAGTAATTATGAAAACCAACATTTTAAAATGAACCTGTATTGTAACAACCATGCAAGTAAAGGCAAAGTTTTCCCAGTTTTACCTCCTGTACAGCAATCTGTACTGTGAAGTGGTTTATGAAGCAGAAGTGCCTTTTTATCTTTTGGGATTAGCATGGTGCAGGTATTTACCTAAATCAGCACAATTAAAAATGGTATAATAAAGACTGCTACCATTGTGGTAAATATGTTGCAATGCGGGCAGGGGGGAGGCAGCAGCTCAGAATTGAGACTAACCACGGTGACCAAGAAGAATTAGTTTTTCTCACCACTCCATCCACAGTCCCCTCTCTGTTTTGAAGACTCAGTGTCGCTTTGGCGGATCAAACGATACCCTACAGCTGCTCTTGTAACGGCCAGCACCAAGGCAGAACTGTCGTGTCCGAAGGCAAGAATATCCCACTGCCCAGGAGACCATGCTGCCGCCTTCCCAAACCTGCTGGGATGCAGGGCCACTGCCACAGGCAGCGCGATCAAAAACAGAGCTGGCGTAAGGACCGGGAGAGGGATCTCACGCAAGGAGGACAGAAGACGCTGGCAGTGGAGATGAACACTTCTGTCACTAGAAGCAAACGCACGCTTAGGTCTTCCATATGTCAGAATTTTGAGTCTTTTTCAAAGTAATTTTAAAGATTACACAAAAGCTGACTCTTAACAGAAAGAAGACTGAACAGGCAGCCTAGAAGGAGCACAAAAGGAAATAATACCATGCATTACAAAACACAAAAGATAACTGGAAAGGTTACATCAATTGCTAAAGAGCGGTCAAATCTCTACGTACATGAATCACCTGAAGACATTTTCCATTTGCAAAAGAAAGATCATATTGACCGTGGGAGTCCAGGATGATCAGCACGTAAGACCAATTTAAGAAAAGTCACGAGCACCACCTCAGAAGCAGCAGCGTGACAGGAGTCTCATTCAGCCTTTGCTATTATGCGGAAACCATCACTGTATTAATAGTGGGAAGCACATAAGTTACACACAGACAAACCAGGGGACAGTTTTGTTTCAACAACCCGATGACTCAATTTAGTAAGGCCTGACACCTAAGACAGAGAAGTCTGCATTAGTCAAAAGCACTGGAGATTATCCCGTATGAGCATTCCTCAGCATCACCAAAAGTACAGATAAGCATGTGTTATTTTTATGTAAGAGCGTAAGCCGTTTTCTCACATCGCACAGCTTTTTCAAAGGGTTTATCCATGTGAACGAAGGCGCGTTCTTGTGCCAAACTCCACATGCACCAAAAGGTGTAAAACACCACCACGTTACAGAATCAGGACCCAGACCATATTCTCATCTCCCCCTCTACACAGGAGGACATCGTGTACAGCTTGCCTACCATTAACTGATAGCAAGGATCACCTTGGCTTGTTTCGTCTGATACCGTTTCCTTTGGCACTGCCAACATAAATTGGATTAACCACCCCAAAATATACATAAATATTTCAAACACACTTGTTGAGTAATTTCAACTTAGTTAATTTGCTGAATAAAATTTAATTTTATTTAAAAAATCTTATACACTATTATTCACCTAGCCCTAGTTGTGAACAGATTCTCACTTCTGAAAATAAACCACATTCTAGTCAATTCATTCAACACCAAATTATATTACTAGTACTGGATTTTTTTCTTAAAAAAAGTATGTTAAAACTTTACTTTTTTTTATTTTTAAAACCTCTAAAGAAAATGTTGCAATTTTACAGAAATGTTTCTTTTCAGGTTATGCTTTTTTTTAAATGCCTGTTATAAATTCAGCTTGTGTAGAGTTTTTTTTCATAGTTTTTTAATATGTATTATCTGCAGAGACATTGTAACAGTTCCATTTTGTGGATGAACACAAAACTTGTACAGATTTCTCATATTTGGTCTTTAGGTAAATAGTTCCCAAAAGCTGCCTAAATAAGTCACTCCAAACTGTTCAGTCCATCATGAAAATACAGTTTTTCCTTTCATAGTGAAAAAGGAAATATAAATAATGCATCATTATTACAGAAAATGACAAAAATCAGATTCAAATTAAGCCAACTACCTAGCTTTCACTCACCTTACTGCATGAGGAAGTAAGACGTTATGTGAATTAAAGACTGAACAGCAGCCTTACGTTTAAATTTAATTTTGAAATGTAAAGTGGAATCTATTACCACAATTAAAGTGAGAAATTACCAATACGTTTTAAAATGTTCAACTGCAGAACACACACTTAAAAAAAAATTATTATAATAATATGGTAGCCACTGTTAGAAAACCACAACAGCTACTCTTAATGGAGACCGCAAAAGGTCAGTGTATGACATCAAAAGTGTTACGGAGAAACTGGTCAGATTAATTTCTACTGATGGGTGCTTAAGCTTAAAAATATCGAATATACCTCTGACAAGATAATTTTACTCTCTTTTTAAAAGGACTTGTGATAAAGAATTTTATCTTTCTAAATGAAGAACAGTCTGTTATCTTAAACATACACAATATTAAGCGAGACTCTTGTTTTACTTTAGACTGGAAAAATATGCCAGGGACAGTCAAAGTCAACACAAAGTAACAAACAGCAAAAGGTAGCAGAAAGAGAAACAGGTAAGTGCAGCTCTGGTCAAATTCATAGCAGTTCTTTACGTCAGTTAACGGCTCATTTACATTGTAATTTCTAATCAGTTACATGCAAGCCCAAAGAAGCATTTGATCACTACACATGGTAATAAAATTTGATTAAATTTATCAGGCAACTGCTAAAATATGAAAATTTGCAGATGTAATAAAGTAGCTTTATCTGAACTTTAACAGGACAGACAAAAGTAAATCATTCCATTGGTTAAAAAAACCCTACATTCAGTTTTTTACCAAACAAAATTTCACATGAAAAGTATTGTGTGATTCCAAAGTTTCCGGAGTAGAAATGGAGTGATTTGAAATGTCAAAGACCCCATTATTTTGCAAAGAAATGAAAATACACCTCAAAAATTTCTAATTCCACATGTGAACAACAAAATACTGCATATCTACCAACAACTGCATCGGGTAGGTCATTATGAAAGGCTAGCTGCCAAGATGTAGGAAATGGCTCCTTGCCTCTGTTCCCTTTAAGGAATATACAATCGTTTGAAACCAGTTCACACTAAGCGCTTATCATGCTGCCGTTACACTGAGATACTCAGTCCTTAAAATAATCTGATAAAGATTTTTTTAAAGCTGCAGCCCTCCCCAACACTGTATTTCTCAGCGTACACAGTTCAGTAGGGGGCAGGGAGGAGCGGGGGGTCACAGCCTCTGGAACAAGATGTTTTGCAGTTTGACTTTAAATTACCAAGTTTTAAGGCCACCTGTGTTGGGTTTTTTTCAGTGCTGAAAGTTGAAGTCTGATCACAGGGCCCCTTTCCCCACTGCGTGAGAACATGTTCCAACATTTTAGGTGTTATATTTAAGTGTCTCCTTTTGGCACCATGGAGTTTATTTTTTTCTTAAAAAAAAGAAAACTCCCCTAAGTTTCTAGTTCTGGCTGCCTTTATCACTCACTGCCACAGATGGGGTGTCCACGTTAACAGCTATGACTATGCTCTCTCCATCTTCTGTTTTGATGCGTTTGAGTTCCTGCTGTTCTGACTGGTCTCCGTTCTGGCGCTTTGTTGGAAGAGATGCCGATGCCGATGCATGGGTTGCTAACATATGCAAAGGACTCGCAGCAGCTGTAAAAAGATAATAAAAACTTCAGCACCCTAGTCTTTGTCAAAACAGATGATACTGAAAGCAAGCTTGCATTTTCATTAAAATGATGAATTCCTTTATTTGTACTACATGGAGTATTAGCAATCCCAGTTGAGATTCCGGTCCAATTGTTTAATTTTTGTACAAACCTGAAAGACCTCTTCCCAAATCACTCAACATTCATGCAGATTTGGACAAAGGTGGGAGAACAGGGAAATATCTCCATTTTGTCAATGGGGAGCTGAAGACAGAGAAAGATTAAATGACTCAAAGCCTGTCTACACCATAATTTCTGACAGAACTGGGAAGCGAATTCAAAATCCCCTTTCAGTAGGTTCTGGCCATGTCTATGGATCACTGCAGAATGCATTACTTGGCCTGGAAGGAGAGCACCACCACATCTTATTCATCTGTGGCTGTACGTTATTTAGGAAAAGCTGTGTGATTCACACAGCCATGAGATGCAGACGACTCAAGTAGCAATTCCTCTTTGACAGATAATGAGGCATTTACCCACAATGTAAGGAAAAGGCAGTGCTTTAACAAGCAGTAGTATTAAGAAATGACAGATTTGATTAGATTCAAGTACACAACTGAATTAGATCAACAGAAATGTATGCAGTTCAAACATCCTATACAAGATTTTAATCTCTTATTCCATGGAAGAGGTAGTAAAAGTCACCATCAATGGGCAAGTACAGTCCTTTAAACCTTCCGAGACATCCAAAGGTTCCTTCCCTCTACTTGTTAGCAGTCTGTTTCTCAATATTGACCCTGACTTTATCAAACCAACTGTTCAAATGTCTTTGCAAATAATGCAAGATACTAATAATATATTTCTTTGTCCATTGTATTTCATGAAAATTTATCTAAACATTATCAAACCACTTGCTTTTTTTTTTTTTTAAACACACAAGCTCCCTCTCTTCAGCACCACTGCTTTGCTGACATTATTACAGCATTCCCTGCTAGTGGAGCTTAAACATGAAGTCCATAAGGAATTCTTATTTGCTAAACGTGTTATATTTGTTCTTAGTAAGCTATCCTAGAGAATACCTGGAATATCACCTCTACATGTAACCAAACTGTTCTGTACTTAGTATTTACTGGTAGAACAAATACTTCAGAAAATATTTATCCGATACAAAAAGCTTCACTGCACTGTAAAATAATTTGTTCACGTATCTCAACAGTCATTCAGCTTCTATTAGAAAAGCTACTCCTTGTACGGTTTCTGAATAGATGCCACAGAGATAGTTACTTCTGAATAAAATGCCTTACTGCAAATTTATTGTTGCTTAAATAAGAAGTTTACCCCTCATCTTCAAACATGCATTAAGACTATTACTGCATTATTCACTCCGGGGTCTGTTTAGTAGAAAGAGACTTGCTGGCTGCAGCGTGGAAGTATGAAACACACAAAAGAACAATGATGTTTGAAATCTGCACTGGAAGTCAAAACAAAGAATATCTAGTTGCATAATTTTATTCTGCAATAAGAGACCTGAATTTATTTTGGACTTCCCAGCTTTCAGTTAGACTGACAGGTAGTAGAAAGTGCTGCCAAAGTGTTTTGCTGAGAGTAAGATCTGAAAGCACCTTCTTACTACAAATAGAAAATGTTAGAACAGTAGTTGCTCTGGATTTCTTAGCTTTCAGATTGCACAAATCTTCTTTCTCCGAAGACAGAAACACACACACATACAAATGTGTGTGGAAATACCAATGTAACGTATGCGTGTGAACACAGACACATTTGTAGACGCATACAAACAAATCTGTATTTCTGTTGGCCTAGTTCCCCCTTCAGATGCTTTGCCTGAGAATTACCCTGCTTTCTTGCTGGTCTAGGAGTTACTGTAACAGAGAGACCAGGACTTGGAATACACCTCACTTGCTGTTCAAAATGTGAACATCTCATTAGGTATTTAAGCCCAGGAATCTCAGAGTGAAAACTCCCATCACTGCAAGCGCACCCCTATCACACACAGTGAAATAGTGAGAAGCACAATTCTACCCCTATGTTCAGCCACATTTCTTAAAAATGCCTAGAAGCCATTAGGCTTTCCTAAAGGGGGAACACGTTGAAATCAGTTGAGTTTTCAGAGTCTAGGAAAAAGACAAAAAGAATTACTTCTTACTTTTAAAAATAACTTTTCAGTATATTTCACATGACTCGGCTCAATTCATACATCCCTTCTGACAAAAAAACTGCACATGAAGTCTGACAGTGATTGCTTTTGCTTTACTTAAGCTGGAAATGAAGTGGAAGCAGACAGAACACTGACCTATAAAAGTCAGTGACGGAAGAAGAGTAAAAAGGAAACAAAGCAGATAATTCACTCCATTAGAAAGACTTTAGAGCAGAAACGCATGTAATAAATTGATGTAAGATAGCCTAAAACTATTTCCGTAAACATATAAACATATTTTATGACAAAAAAAGCTACCTCAGTATCAGATAACATCACGAAGTGAAATTGTTAAAACAAGCTGTATGCACCTGCAAAGCAAACCAAAACTGAACGTTCTGTGAACAAGTGTGAATATATGAAAATTATGAAGAACTACTGCTACCCACTCAGACTGCTGAGTCTGAGAGGGGGAAAGATGGCATTCAGACAAGAACCTCAAAATCTTACAGAATTTTTGTCATTTTTAGTACAGGTTCAATAAAAACAGAATAAAAAGTAACAGTTCAAAAAGCCAACCCACAAGCAAGTTCTGTCTTGTTTTCCTGTTGGTTGGTTCTTGACAAATCATCTGGGCAGCAGTTACCATTTTAATGGCACTGTTTTACAGGAACTCCTTTTAAAACTTGTTTATATCCTGGGTTTAATGAGGAGGGAGGACCGGTTGTCACCACTAAGTACATCCCTATAATGACCACAAAGAGAATAAATAGCTGTTCAGGTAATCATCAATGAAGAGAAACACTGGTTCTTACCAACAGGGAGGGAACAATCCCTTACAAGGCTGTAATCTAAATTTTTTGTATAACTTAATTTTCAGTGTAAATACGAAAGACATGAGAACAGAATTCAAAAATTCAGCACTGATGATGTTTTAACATCAAACTCTGATGTTTTAACATGTACAAAGCAACAGAACATCTTGATGCAATACGTACCAGCGTTGCCCTGTCCTTGTATCGCAGTGGTGATAGGTACTATGTGCGTTCCGTTCTGTGTTACAGTTTTTATTGGTAGCTGGTGTTGACCTAGAGGTGCCTGTTGCACTATAGTAACTGTCTGTAAGGGTGTGGTCTGAGATGTCTGAATGATACGACTAGCAGCTCCTATTGTAGCATGACTAATAGCAGGTATAGGCTCCACTTTAACTGAAAAACAGAAGATAAAACATTGTTAAAAACAAGAAAGTGTTAAAGAACCATTTGTTTTTACTCAATCATCCCTCGGTGAAAAAAGTATACTGTTTTATTACTAGCTCCAACATATCTGAGAAATTACGATGCAAAATCTTCAGTTTTAGCCAAACATTTCAAGCATTCATCTGGAAGCAAGTTTCAAATAATAATCCTTCTGTATGAAGAGCTAGCAAAACAACCCCACAGGTTCTCACCTTTTACTTCCTTGTGGTCTCCATTCTCTTGAGGTTCTACCTTGGGCTGGGTTACCATCGCAGCTTGCGTGACTACTGCCTGTCCAGCTACAGTGTAAGTGTTTGCTGGTGCTAATCCAGTCACATTTGTGACAGACACAGCTGGTATCTGATGGACAACATGCACTGTCTGAACTACAGGCTGCTGGGATGTCGATGTTGTCACAGGAGTTGCAACAGTGTAGGTGACGGGTTTAATAGTTTGTGGTAGCTGCCGTTGTACAGTAATTAAAACTGGTTGGCTAGATAGAGGTGATCCTACCAAGAAAGAGATAAAAATTAGGCTGCCAATTTTAATTATTTCTTTTAAGCCAGTCATTCTTTTAAACTTAACACTAAAGCCTCAGAGGATTAACCACCTCCTTCATTAATGCCTGAATGATCCAAAAGATAAAACCGGACAATGAAGATTATGACACATGGCTATTCCAAGCCACATATTAAAGGTAGTGCTGTATTAACTCAGCAAGACCCATGCACCACTTGGGCAAACACACACCACCAGCCCCCGTCAAATGCAGCTATACTACCATAGATATATTTAATACTCATTTAGTAAATCTCCTTTCCATAGATAGGAACATATACGTGCTTCAGGTGTTGTGTGGAGCACGTCTGCATTGGCAAAACTCTCAGCTTCCTAGGCTGGGGAAAGCCTGGTGGCTCTGCTCAGGACCATGTTTGCCTTTGCCACAGAATAGTCACTGGCACTTCTGTAGTACCAGAATATCACCAAGAAAATGGATGGCAAAAGTATAGGAGCTAAGGTAATTGAACAAATACATCCTTATCCCATCATGCCTTACACTCTTTTTTTTTTAAATAGGAAAATTCTTATCATGCAAATTTATTCTTTCTCTCTTTATCCTTTCAATTCTTTTTATCCCCACCTTTGAAAGGATGACATGACCACAGACGTGTGCAAGACATTTGCTTATTTCTGTAACCCATGTAACCTAAAGTTTCTGGTTTTTTTTTTTCCTAAACCAGAAAGAATATGTTTTGAAAGGAAGTGACAACTGTTACAAGACAGTACAGTCCTATTCAGGACAGAAGCACAATCTCTGCTTAGTAACGAAGTGATCAAGGCTGCTGAACAGCACACAGAGAACAGTCTGTCTGTACACAAACAGAATTTACCCAGCATGTTTACGTGTTTATCAAAGATTTGCTCTAAACGTTAAGAGGTTAAATATTTACGGTTTTTTTTGCTGTACATATGAAGTCTTGGTAATACTTACATATTAGCCCTCTCCCACCTCCAACCCCCCAACACTTATTTCAGGATTCCTCACCTGGGGCACTCTGTGCAAATCGTGCTTCTTGTATTACCGCTAGTTTTGGCTGGATAGCACTAGGCTCAGGTTCCATTGGGACTGGAGATCCTTCCCTGGACAGACTCTCGGGGGTCTGGACTCCACTGGAGTGTGCAGACAACACTCCAGAGTGATTAGGAGAAGCTGGGGCACTTCTGTATTTAAAAATGAAAGCAGCAGCTGATGTGTTTTAACTTCTGAACTGTGAAAGACAGCGACCTTCCTCTAAAGAGACCATAACACACACTGCCCACAGGAGGGCACCTCTGCCTTCTGGCAAGTACAGTTACAACCCAAAGCAGTTCTGATGATCTTTTTATAAACCTTCTGTTAAACAGGGACAGAATTTAAAAGCAAACTTCAGGTATGGTTAATGGAGAAGAAGTGGCTGGATGCCTTCTTAGGGAGACTCTCTAAACAGTCTGTGAAACATGAACGTTTCTTCTGGTGGAGAAGAATGATGAGCAAATCTCAGTCTACAGGACAAGTAATAAAAGATCCGCACCAGCAGAAAGGCCGTAACTTTACAGAGGGAGTAACTTAAACCCACATATTTCCCCATCATGAATTCTGCTTGAACATTATCAAACTAAACACATAATTGTCATCTCTAAGTCCAATAAAATGGTAGCCCGTATTTGATAATTTTCTTTGCAAACAGTTTTAAAATGCAGTTAGATGGCAGTTAGAAATTAAAATTATAATTCTGTGAAAAAAACAACCAAAGGTACAGCAAGGCTTGCTTACATTAACAATCTGATAGTTAGTTATGCAAGCTGAGTCAGTTCTTTAACACTAAAAACAAGCAATAAAAACAAGCCTAGTGTATGGGGCAGCCTCCTAGTAAATGATACAGAATTCAAATACTGAGTCCGGATGAGATTAAGTTACTGAACTTGTGACTGTATCCAAAACTATCAAGTCTGTATCAGCCTGAAGATTAAACAACAGCCATAGTCTTTTCGTTCATCTGTTTTTCCTTACCTAGAAGAGAGTGGTCCCAGAGGGGTTCTAAAGCAAGGTACTCCCCTAGGCCGCCTTTTCCTAAAAGCCTGCTCTATTAATTTGCTTTCAGAGGCAGGGTCTATCCTCCAGAATGAGCCTTTGCCTGGTTCTTCCTGGGAACGTGGTACTTTGATGAAATAACGATTCAGAGAGAGATTGTGACGTATTGAATTCTATGGAACATAAAAAAATATGTAGAATTCATATAACTTTTCCAAGTCAGAATGTGGCCTACTGCAGCAGTTCGTACTATAGGAGACTCGGGGTTCAGCTCTTTAATTCCTTAATTCAACAGAACTCAGAGCACTACAAAGGCAGTGCCATAAACCTGAAAGGACTCTTGCATTTTTCAAATCTTTCCCAACAATTAAAAAAACAGTATGCTAATGCTGCAATAACAGGAATCCCATTTAATTCTCTAACAAGAAACACGGTGATTGCAACAAACTGTTAGAACGCTACAAATACTCGAGCATAATGCAGTGTAAAAAAAAAAAAAAAAATTATCAGTCTTCATACACCACCCTTCCCCAGGTGTCAAAGAAAATGTCAGTTCATTCTAGGAGGGCCAGTAAAATACAGCATATACTGATTCTGATCTTACATGATAATCCTGTAACTGTTCCACAATACTGAAAGAAAAGGTTAAATTACACAAGTTCCAAATGCAGCTAGATTGTTGGGAGTTCACCCGCAGTCCAGCCTGTCTCAACAAAGGAGCCAAGGATTTAGTGTGTCTAGGAAAACAACAAATGGCAGTAGGTCCTAAAACAGCTCTTCAGCAAGATCTTCATTAACGCACTCTAGTTTGCACATTACTTTATCCTCACTATGCTGCTGTAACACAAATAATTCTTTGATCAGAGAGGTGTCGAAAACTGCTAACACCCTGCTTGGCTTTGCACACTTTTTTTTTTTTTTTTTAAGAGATATAAACCCAAAAGCTCTCTAAATATTATCACTGAACAAGAAGGAAATAAAGATAAGCATACATACTGAAATACTTGTGGGGGAACAGGGGGAAAATGGAGAAAAAGCTTTACATTAACAAAAGCTCTTCAAAAATTTGCAAAATCAAGTGCAAATCCTGCTCAAACGTCTGAGTTCGTGACCCTGATGGCAAGTTTGGAAAACTTAAAGCAATGATAACCATGTATGGTTTCTTAAATGCAAACTGATGAAACCAGAAATGGTTTTCCCTGCCAAAAATTGAAACAGAACTAGAAAGATGCCAAGAACTTGTTTATAAATTGTATTTATTTCTCCATATGTTAGAATAAAAGAGTAGATCCAAAAGTACCTGCTAAAATAAGTTCACGAAGAGGAGTCTTCAAGTCCTCAACAAAATGAGACCTTTATGTAATAAAGGATATAAATACCTCAATACTACTTATTAAGGTATAGGATTTGGATACTATACACATATATGTACTCTATGTTTTGAATATGTGCATATATAGCTTCAAATATTATTTAAAACATCTATCATAAGTCATCCTAACTGTAATCTAATATCTGATGGATAAAAGCTAGCAGAACTATTCATACATGAGGTACACCTGTTAGTGTTATAGCAGTGCTTTATGTGACTAGTGACTGAACAGCCTCTTTATTTTCAGCTTTTCCAATTATTTTTATGAATAGGTGCTAATTAATTATTCCAGAACATACTATGTCTGCTGTGTCTATCCTTGGTTTTGTGCAGTGTTATACATCTAAATGCATACACTGTTCTAAGGCAGAATTCTTTAACCATGCATTACAATGTATGCACGTTTGGTTCCATGATGTTTACATAAAGAAGCATTATACACACAGGTATTCAAGGTATTTCAGAATAGGAAGCAAAAAGCACACCAACATTTTATAAACAGAATCTTGTTGCTAAAACAGATCTGTTCATATGACTGCAGCCAGGATTCTGCATTGCTTATGTGTGAAAGGGAGACAAAATTCTTAGAGACTTCCTAGCCACAACAAGAGCTAAGTCCTTTACTAGCCAAACCATAGCAAAAAGCTAGGAACAGTTACATTCCCCAGTAACCTTGGAATTCCTCTAAGAGTGATTCAACTTTCATATAGGCCCTATGCCAAATAAGTATGCGATTAATATTTAAAAATCTATTCCTCTACTGAGAAGGCATGTATTCTTTAGTCTCCTACTTGTACAGCGAGTATTAGCATCTCCTTACTTTTCCCCTCCCCCAGTCTCTCCAAATTTTACTTCCCTGAAAATAACTTCAGAGCATGCCTCTGTTGCAGATCATGACTGTACTAAGCAGCAACACAGTGAAATTGATACTCCATGATGGACAGTGCAGTCTGAATGTTATACGGGCAAACTGGCCAGTCCTGCTGATTGTGCTCCTCTGTCCTTTGCTGAAACTAAAAATGGCAGCAAAGGCATTGAACCTTTATGCGTATCTGGAAAGACTATGCCAGACTGATGCATACTTGGTTAGTCATCCTGGCAAATGCTGAGGTTGGTCTCTTTAAAAATGGAAAGAAAGCAGAAATTACTCCTACAGAATTGAAAGGTTTGGTCTAACTCAGTACACAAACGATTAAGTTCACAAATAGACTACGTTGCACAAATAGAAGAGGGCACATAATAGTGCAAGATAACAACAGGTAACACACACTTGTTCCTTCACTGTATTGCATGGTCAAGATCACCGTTTTCAAATAAAACTGAACCTGTAACATTTAATATCTTAATTTTATCTCAAGATAACAATACGGATGTTTACACGATTATAAGTTACAGAACACAACTACATTCCTAGATAGCATACGTATTTTTAAATCCACAGTGCCAATTGTACTTTTCTTCCCCAAAAGTCTGTATGCATCCCTCCTAGAGATCTAGAGAATACCATTCCATGAATAAAGCAATGTTTCAAATACAGAATAATGTAAATGGCCTACTTTGTTGGAGAACTTATAATCAGGAAAAAGACACCACACTCATTTGACAAATTCTATTTATGAAGGGCTGTTAGGCTCACCAATTGACTTCTTATGACCATTTATAGCTGCCAGTATTACTCACAACTAAAAAAAAAAAAACATTCCGGATATCAAATTTACCTGCCAGCCCTTGTCTGCTGTCCTGTAGTATGGATAATTTTTAGTTATGTGCGTATAAATTCCATTTAGTGTAAGCTGCTTGTCAGGTGCCATTGTAATTGCTTGTACTATTAACTGTGCATAGGAGTAAGGTGGCTTAGAGTCGTCCTGTACAAGAAAAAGAAAAGTCTGCATCAATAAACTTTAAAGATATACACACCCCTTTCTAAATTAAAAGTTACAAAACACTATTAACTTGATTTAAGGCACTTTTGGACAACCAAAAATCTTGAGGCAGAAAAGAAACTGAGACAATTTTGCTCTTCTGATTAGCAGAATTTAAGATAACATTAAAACTTTGGAGAAACATACAACAATAAAGAATTTTCAATAGCCTATAAATGGATATAGAACTGAAAATACATACAGACCCTCCCCCAAAGGGAAGAGAGGTCAAAATAAATCTCAGATCTAATCACAAAAACCTCCAAATTGTTTTTAAAGTCTGTAATGTTAAATTATGACTTAGCGCATATACTTTAGCAAACAAAATTTCAGAAGCCTTACATTCACTTGATGTAATTTACAGGTTTGATTTCAAACAATGTTTACCTTTGGGCTATCTCCACCCGATGCTTCCTTATCATTTTCTGACTGTGAATTGTCAGCCATTAAATGTAGGTCAGATGGTATTACACGACTCATTTTGTACCCTGAAGAGCCTGCACCGCGGGGGCTAGATGGGCAGGAATTTGCAGCACTGTAGAGCATAAAAAGAAGATCCTACTATTTTGTTATACAGTATATCACCACATTATGTCTAATCAAAAAGCTCTTATTGCAGAAAAGCCCACTACCAGAGCTTCTAGGCTACAGTTAAGGATCTGTCAGTACTTCCATTATAAACGCCATCTTCCAAGCCTTTCTAACTCATCCATGGGAATTAAAATCATTGCAGGAAGAAATGTGTCAAATGAAGCTCAGGCTTTCCTCCTCAAAGGAAAAAGGATTAACTGATTTATTAGGTTGTATTGTATTTTTGTAAGATTTGCCAACAGAAAAGTCCACTTTAACTACATAAGCAACCAGAAATTCTAAGACACTCATTTGAAACAAGAAACACATCTTGCATGAAATTTCTGCCATATGCTTGTATTCAGTCTGCTCAAAAAAGATCATCTCTCCTGTTCCGTATTTTTGCACATTTGAGAAAAATATAGCAAGCAGTGAGGGGAAAAAAGCTTTGACTCTCATTTAAATCTAACCCAACATTGTTTTAAGCGTTTACAGGTATGTGCACATAGATACACACACATATATATGTATAAAAATCATAAATTTATCTATAAATGGGAGGAATCAGCACTGACTCATCTAACTCAATGCCGTATTAGGCCAGAGCAGATACACTGCTAGAAAGCAAAAGATGGTGCCAAACAAACGGAAGAAGTGGCTCTTGATACCTCACATCTTGCTATCCATCACAGAAAAACAAAGATAAAATTACATATAATTTCACTGTAACATCTTTCTAACGGTTGTCCCCCTGCCTTACACAGTCCACGGGAACCACAGCTGCACAAAGCCGGTTTTCTTCTACAATTTCCATTTAGCCAACAGGAAAGAGACAGTCAAGTGTGTGATGTCTGTCCCCTTCCCCCCAAAAAAATGTTGGCAGTTCTCCACAAGGACACATCCTTCTCAGCAATTCATACTATAACTGATTTCAACACAGTCTTCAGAAATTCCAAAAAAGTTAACTAAAAATTAGAATGACAAAGCCTGCTGTGCCCCCAGAACCAGCCTTATCTCCAAAGACATTTTTAACCTAACTTGAATCTACGGTTCAAAACGTCAAGTAACAAATAAAGCTAGAGAACGTTATTTAGATTTATACAATAAAGCTTTAACAAATTTACATCTGCCAAGTTTTGTTTGTCTGCCTGGCCTCTCAAGTTTTTTGCTACCTCCCTTTTTATGTACAGAAACAAGACAAGCACTGTAGATTGGGCAATATATATATATATAAAAAAAAAATATTCTTCCAGTTTCACATGACAAGAAATCCACCAACAATTTGCTACTAGTGATATACTATACAAGGGAGATCGGATTTTTTTTAAGTGTTGTATGGAAAAATCCTTGATTAGAGCCAAAACGTGTAATTAATTTATTTTTTTAAATATAGGTCACTGCTGTTCTATGTTTTCACATATCAACCGACAACATCCCTCTACTGTGCTCACTTTAGCATATATTGACAAAGCGACACATATGGTATAATCAAAGCAAGTTTACAAGTCTTCTACAAAACAGGATGATTTGAAGAGAAACTGTCAAGCTTTGCTCTCAAAATAGACTCAAAACTGTCGTCTTTTTCTTTTTTTTAAATAAACTATACTCAACAGGTGCACGAAAGCCCTGAAGAGAATTACAAAATTCATAGTGAGGCAAAGACTGCAGTGATATATGTGATATTATCTGAAATATTTATGAGCTGTTCTGTCATTTCTTGGGCAAGATATGTTTTCCCTGAATTTTAATAAGAAAGCAAACCTGTTATACAGTCAAGTCTAGATGTCTTTTCCTCTGCTTCCACCATTCATATAGATCTCATTAAACACTACAATATTGAGATCAAGATTTTGGCAAGCATGAAAGAAGTCAATTATCCTTACATTCAAATTTCATTAAAAAGATCTGCATTTTTAAAAAATCAAGCATTAACAGTCCTTCACTCAAGTGAAGATACAGGAAGTGAGAGGGGAAGAAAAAACTTCCAAAAGCACGTATGTGACTTTGAAACGCAACTTTCAGTGCCTTTAAATGAAATTTTTGCTCCTGAACCTTCTATGAATTTTAAAAATTGTATCTAAACTAGTTTTACCAGTTTGTGAGGACAGCTCGCTTAGGTTTAATTGAGTTTGGTCCCAAATAACAAGTCGGACAATGGCTATTAAGCAGCACAGCAAGTGAAAAACCCAGATTAACCTCCCCTGCAGAAGACTTCCCCTACACTGAACTCCGCATTTTACGCTGTATTTTAAGTAAAACATCTGTTTACTTCCAGCAATGACTAATCAATAACAAATCTTCTGGAATAAGAGATCAGTCTATTTTCCACACTAATGATAACCAAAAAACATTTTTTCTGATTATAAACTTGAGGGGGACAGTGACTATCAGAACGTTTAAAAATGGTGTAATTTAGACTTACCTCATTTAAAGTGTTGCCATAAGCATGCAAGAGTAAAAAGCAATCTAAATCATCTGGAATGCAAGAAAAAGATATGCTCTTTGCTGTTCTAAGAACGCCAGGCTCCTGAGCAAACTGTTACACATTTAACAAGTTAATTTTGACTACTAAAGGCTGTTCATGCAACTATCTTATTAGTTAGCAGAATGGTGGTTTTCTCCAAGGCTAAGGTAATGCTGAGCTTCAACTAAACTTTTACCACAAAAGCAAAATTCTTAAAATGAATTAGAAAGTTGCCTGAAGTCTGTAACCATACATTGCCCTATATCCAATCTGCAGGGTTTAAATACCTGATAGTTCCTGTGGGAGAAGGGAGAGGGCTGATCAGGTGAGCCATGTTGTCTGGAATGTTTATTGTTAAGGGAGAGATCTGGGGTTGCACAGGCTTCACTGGGGACTCCGGGGCCTCCTGTTTTTCTCTCTTTTCATTGGACAGAGCTGTGAATGTTATCTTGATGTTTGTGCTGGGAAACCTGAAAGTACAGCTGAAAAGTAAAACAAATATATAAGCCCCTTGTTTACAGAATGTAAGATTTTCTGCATAACTTGCAAGTTATCACCTAACCTTATTTAAAAATACAAAGGTATGGTATCTTATATAATTACCTGTAACCATCTTAATTTTACAGATCATACAGAAAGATCAATGTGACCAGAAAAAGATCCCCAAGTAAGCAACTTTAAAACTTGTAAAGAAATATAAGCAAATGCAATTCTTTGTAACAAGGGCAGTCTATGTGTTGTCTCTAAATCTCTTGAGGTTCATCCTGATCTTGCAACTATCCCCAAAAGTAGTACTACTCTGAAGACAAAAGGCTATTATTTTATGATGCCAGAGAACAGCTTCAGCAAATTAACGAGTAGGTCCATGATATCAAAATTAATCAGGAGCATAAATGTTGGCCAATTTGAGGTCTACTCAGTTTCATAGACTGGTCTAACTAAAAGGTTTGGTTTATTTTCTCTTAAGATGCTTATTAAACACACATCAATCCTAATTCTCATCATTTACAGAGTATTTTGCTGTTGTAGTACTACATTCAAATATCTTTTTTTAGAGTTGAATTCAAGAGCCAATTTCAATAAATTGCCCATTTTTGTAAGTTACCAAAGACTGCGTGCCCAAATTTAAAAACTAATGATAAATTAACAATGCGCAATTGTTTCAAAATTTGGAAAATAAAATACAATGAATGCACCTTTGAGCATTTTCCTTTCTACATCTCTGTATATAGCATCTGGAAGTTAACCCAATTAAACAGAACAGACTATTTATAACTTCTCAGTAATTAAACAGATTGAGCAAAGAAGAAACTTAATTTTCTCTCAACAAAAGTATCTATAAAAGTACAGTTCAAATAACTTTACTATCTCCTCTTTCTCAAGCTGTTAGACTACACTCAGCACTAAACCCACAGTTATATTTACACACCCCTTCCACATGATGAAAAGGACTTTCCAATGACACAATACCCAGAAACAAACCTTACAAAATGTTTGGTTTTTTTTTTTTTTTTAAGTGATTCTAGGTAGATCTAGTTTTATTAAAAAAGGAAACAACAGCATGCTGGAACAGGCCTAAGAAACGTAGCCATGAATGCAAGATACAGACTGTAAACAAAAGTGATTATTTCTCTGGAAAAATATATTAAACATGAAAGTGATGTAAGAATTGGAAGGAACACTCAGCTGTAGAGTAGCCTTAAAAAACACTAACTCTCGTGTTTTGGTTTTTATTTCTTAAAATTATTCTAAAGATATTTATAGAACAAAGACAGCATTTGATTTTCACTATGCTTCTTGCCACATGCACCACAGTGGTTCTTTTTTCCTACAATACACACCCAAGGATCAGGGAAAAAAAAGAAAGAATCGACAATGACCTTCCTTTTCTCTCTGTCTTACTTCTCAGTATGGACCATGTCCGAATTTAACAGACGACCTATTTCTGAAACATGTTCAATGTACTAAATTAGGAACCGAATCTATGCCAAAAAACTGCACATGCATTTCAGCAAGAAAGTTAAATGGACAAATTTCTGGGTTGGTTTGTTTTGGTTTTTTTTAATATCTTCCGTAACAACTCATTTATTTGCTTTTTCCACTAGAAAGTATTTTTTGCCTATATTGTTTTAGTGACAATTGAAAGAGGTCTCAGCTGTTTTGCTAATAAAAATGTTTTCTAAACATTTCAGTTCATCAGCAACAATAACACCACCACTCCTGAAGTGCATACAAAGAGGGTAGCCAAAGGCATCCTTTTTGCTAAAGATTAAATAAAAATCCCTGTGAGAAGATGAACAACAGTATGTTTGACATAGAGACAGGTTTAAGTTTTAGTCACCTGCTCTATATATTTTATGAGGCTATTCCATACCTGCAAATTTAACTTAATGCTTTTCAGTCCAAACTTATTTCACCTTAAGAAAAACTGGGAACAACTGGACATAGCTTTAGATGCTCATTCACTGGTTAGATTTCTTACTGCCTAGTAAAAAAACCCCAGTACATAATAATGAGCAACCAGAGTCCTACAGTGCTGGGGTGGGGTAAGGATGGGGAGGAGGTAGATCTTCACAACTTAAGACACAAGTACCACAAATATGGAAACACATAAAATGTATACTCAACAATTCCTCCAATATTCCATGTAAGTATGCATATTAAAACATCTCCCTTCTTAACACTGTTGCACTACCTTAAGGCATTATCTGCCCTGTGGGCATCTTTTGCAAAAAAGGTAAGGGCAGCTTACTCAGAAAAGACTAAAGCACAGATTTCAAAGTATAGCAGAGACATGGTGCTCTCAAATGTTGCTCAAGTTCGGGGAAAAAAAACAACACACACACCCAAAAACAGGAGCCTTGACTAATCAAAGGTACTGTATAGGTTATAAATGTGCCAAACAAACTTGGAACTTACAGTCAGGAACTACATTAAAACCTAAAGGTGTTACTGTTACAGTTTACAACATTTCACATGCTGAGCTTGAAAGGATGGCGTTATTAAGGAAGATAGAATATACTTACAAATCACTATCTGGTTAGAACATGCCAACACCTGAATATTATCAAAAGACCACAACTGTCAATTGATTCATATTTGTAAACAGAGGTTTTTTTAATAGAAGCATATTTTTTATAGCTGGGATTCAGCCAAAAAGCAGAATAAAGAGTGTGTATTAACCAACAGATTTTCTGAATAAACTGTATTAAAGAAACGTGTTACATTTACTTCCAAAATCAAAGTAAGGAACATGTTCTAATTTGATCAGAATTAAGTTGGTTTTGGCATATTCTTTAGTTACACAATGAACTAAACAAAAACCACAACACACCCAGAGGGAGAGACCTGATCAAACATTTTGTCTACAGCAAGTTGAATTTGATTTTACTCACTGTTTAAAGTGTTTACAGTAGTTTCATGATGTGCTACCACAGGACAGTTGCTATAGAAGAAACTCATCTATACAACCCACTTAAAAAAAAAAAAAAGGAAAGGAAAAAGGGTAGTTCTGCAAGCTGTCACTCTATACCTCATCTACTCAACTAACTACCATTCTTCCTTTATAGGGTGATGACTTTCAGAGTAGGAAATCAAATAGAGCCACCAAGATTGATCCAACAGATTCCTAAAAACAAAGGTTTATAAAACATCCATGTTTAAACTGTTGTATGATGAAAAGCGTGTCAGGTATCTGAGCGATGAAAACAAACACCACTATTTAGCTGATGTGCCAGCCTTGTATTTTCTCTATTTCAAACAACTATTCACAGTATCCAGACTTGAATAATTTTGTACACTATTGATTATGACGAGTACTTGCATTGTGCTTTCTACAGAGCATCACACAGGAGGACAGACAGTGTGCAATCTAGGAAACTGCAGCACAGGTGTCACAACCAAAACGCAACTATGATCCTAACTATTCTTTTTTTAAAAGTTAATTCTGGGTTGACTACTGGAAAACAGACAAGCAGCATCACATCATTTCAAACTATTCCCTAGAAAACTCTTACTATCTCTACAGCTCCCAGCAAAACGGAGACGTGCTGATCTAGGCACTACCTCTGAAGAGTTTAGCAACTTTGTCGGGTGCCAGATAAGTGTCTTGTGGGAAAATGTGCAAAGTCTAGTTTTGTCACATCTGTATTTCTAATATTGTCTCACTTCCCCTCAGCAGTTCTGTCTGTAGTGCAGGGAAAAGCTAATTATACACTTGTAATTCTGCCTATATGAAAATACCATCTGATTGAAAATGAGGAATTCCGTCCCCTCTCCATCTGGGAAGCCAAAACATGGAAGTAAGAATTCAATGTCCTCCCTGTACATAAACCCTGCTATGACACTCAGTGCCTCAGTATCCTTTGAATTATTCTGTTTTAATTGTCTTTTAAGAACCAGGACAGAAATTGGACAGGAGTTGCCATCCTACTGTTCTTTTATCAGCACCTCCAGATTTTACATTGAAATAGATTATAGGGGTTCAGCACTAATAACCCCCTAAATCACGGTAGTTACAACAGTATAGTTCAATTCTTTTACATTGATTATGACACTGAATACCAGTTAACTTAAGGATCCGCCTATATTTTAAACAGATCTAAAAGAATCACAAGGTAGGAGTTTTCAAACTCTTCTTGATTTACTGGGAGCCAAGGAGAGCTTCAGCTTTTTACATTAAAAAGGTAAAACCCACAAAAAAGAACCCAGTCAGCATCTGGGAGATTGCTTTTGTCGATTTTTGACTTCAAATACTTTAAATGCAACCATGGGCAATAGTGTAAGTCGCCTCGAAGAGAAACTGAGGTAATTAACAACACCCGGACCACTAAACAGACCTTTTTCAGCTTAGGTTTTCTCTGACAGTATAGCAGGCTAAGATGATGCTATTCGTACTTCCTTCTCCTCCCCTATTTTCATCAGCAAACTAACAAAAAAAAAAACCCCAACCATGGAAATCCCCATACTTCTAGATCTGTCCTCCCTTCCGTGGAAGGGAGATTTGAAACTAATCCCTTTTCTAATTCCTCTTACCTACCTACTTATGGCCTTTCCCCATCACTCCAGTAAAAATGATCCTCATGGCCAACTAATTTATTTATAATTCTGGTAGAAGATATGCACACTTTGAAGCTTAAGCCACCAGTAAGACGCTACAGTGCACACTTCCAGGCCCATTTTTGATTCAGTTATATTTTGAAAGTAAAACAAAAATTGGTTTTTTACATCATTTGGATAGAACCACAGAGAAATTCAGTTTGGAAGGGACCTCTGAAGGTCTCTAGCCCGATCTCCTGCTCAAAGCAGGGCTAACTTCCAAGTTCAACCAGGTTGCCCAGGGCCTTGTCTAATCAAATTCTGAAGCCTTCCAAGGATAGAGTTGGGCAATTCATTCCTGTAATTAGCCACTTAACAGTGAAGGGTTTTTCTCATTTGTCCAGGTATAATTCCTTCACTGCAACTTGCTACCGCTGCTTGTCCTCAAACTGCGAGCCTCTCAGCACAGCCTAGCTCCACCTTTTCTGTAACCACCCTTTAGGCAGGGGAAGACTGCAATTAGATCTTCCTCCAGTGGGCTACTCCAGGGAAAAAAAAAAAAACAAACCCCCCCCCAAAAAAACCCACCAAAACCACGCGTCTTTTAGCCTCTCCTCATCTGCCATATGTGCCAGTTCCCTAAGCATCTCAGCAGCCCTCCCCTCACCTCTCCAGTTTGTCATCAGTTTTGTTTACATGGGTGGCCCAAAACCAGACCCTGTTACTGCCCAGTACGAGGCCAGCCTCCATCATCACAAGGGTGCACTGCTGAAACACATAAACCTCCTCTCCCCCAGGATGCCCCAGTCCTCTGCAGAGCGGCTCCCCAGTCAGTCATTCCCAGCCTTTACCCACCCCAGACACAGGATTTTACATTTGTCTTTGCTGAACTTCACAAGGTTCCTGTCAGTCCGTTCCTCCAGCTTGTCAGTGTCACTCTAGATGACAGCCCTGCCCTCCAGCCTATTAACCATTCCCCACCCCCAATTCGGCATTATCTGCGACCTGCAACGGGTACTCTCTGTCCCATATCCCAGGTCACTGAGGAACAACAGCACTGACCCCAGTTCTACAAGGTTAGAAAGCCATACAAGGGCACCACTTCCTCTGCGTCATTCTACGTAACATCTGTAAATGAAATCTGAGACCAGCGTGTCAAAACTGGGCAGCATTCAAGCGTCCATAGGAACACGGTACTTGGAAATTACAATTTGTATGACTTCCTGCTAATGGATAAATTTCAGTATGAAAGAACAAGGACGACAATTTCACCTTCTCTCCATTTGCTGCTTCATTTGTTATTAATTTCATCACAATGGATTACTAGGAAATTAATTATAAATTGAACTAGATCTACCTATTGTTTTTTAACTGTTTTTTTAAATAAGCAAGGCTTAAAAGATGAGTCTTTCCAAAAACAACTAGAAATACTATGGAGGTAAAAAAAGCTCAAAAAGTTGAAGTACAATTACATATAATTTCAGCCTTTGTGAAGTCTGTGCATTGTGCCTTCATGTCCTGAGAAAAAGGTACTTCTCTAAAGAAAGAGCTGAGCTTGGTTCCCCTCACAGATCAAACTGACACACACAAAACACTAGGAAACCTGTAAGAAGAGATGCAACTCCATGTCTTGGAGATACCCGACAGAAGTAACTTCTGTTAAGTTGGAGAAAAGCAACAATTCCCATATCAAGGAGAAAGTGCCTGTTTCACTCAGCCTACCCTTTTCCAAAAGAAACATAATTACATTTTCTAACTTCCTTTTCTGAATTTTATACCAAAAGGTTTCTGTTTGTTCAACACCAAAAGCAGGCATACTAAATTATTCACATGCAGAATTTATTTTTAAGACTTTGGGCTGTGTTTAATTGAACTGCAAGTCAATACTGCAGTCCATTTCCAGAATAGAATCATCATCTTTAGACTGAAACAGAATCAACAAAACCAAAAGTTATTAAAAAGACAAATTGAACTGAGCTACTTCAAAGCAGAGTCAGAATTTTAAGATAATCTTAAAGTACCCAACAGTTAAAAATCTGAGTTTCCGAAGTAATAATGAAGGTAGATATATAAATCCATCCAAATAGTTACAATATTAAATAGCCGCCTAAATACTCCCAGCACTAAATGATTACTAATAAAGTATAGGTTATTAGAAAAAAAAAATTACACAATTTGTTGTAGTAAGCATCTCCTTGACTCTTTAAACACAAATAACTGTTCAGAGATCCATTTTACAGTCTTTTCTAGGATTACATTAAAAAGTGCTGCAGTAAAACTTGCTCATAATAAGAAAAATGCTAAGAGTATAGGAAATTTTATAATGAAAAAAAACACTGAAAAAGGGTGATCCAGTATATTACAATACTAATCAGATTATAATTATTTTCTTATTGTCTGAAACAGAGAGAACTTTCTCGATGGGCAATTTTTTATATAGCTGCTTGTTCATCTACATGAGGCATAACCTTGTGCTCCTATCAGAAATTTTAGCTTTAACATTACATTTGTAAACCTTTCTATATTGTTGGTAATAGAAGAAAGAAGTATACA
>NW_008824010.1:1583854-1609823 GCF_000699105.1 Pygoscelis adeliae
GTGTAAAAAAAATTTACTTCTAAAATTTATATTAAAGAAACATAAAGCCCAACTCTTCTACTAGCTTTTTAAGAAGGAAGTTTTTAATGCTCTTCTGCTTGCAGTTGACCACACCCTGTGCAGCAATGTGAGAAACTACCCCAGCAGGAACACAGCATCACTTCCTACTGCATGTACACATACATGTTGTGTTAGGATGGATTCCTCCTCCTCCCTGCCTCCACACTTTTAAACTAAGTCTTGATTTGGCCAATTTACCATAAATTTACATTCAATTATGTTTGGCCATTACTAGTCAGGACACTTCTAGAGGTTACCCAAAAAGCAACTGCCCTTTAAAAAGTGGCAGCTTTTTCCTCTGGGGAGTGAATCATGACCTCATGTGTGTTTCCCTTAATTCTCTGTATCCTTTGCAATTGATTTCTGTTGACCAAAGATCAATAGTTGCAAAGCATGTCCTCCACAGACAGAAAGTGTGAGGGCTCTATAGCAAGCTTGATCTCCAATACCATAAGGAACAAAACACCCTCAGATTTTTAAACCAGCAATTAAGACTTTTTATTCTGAGCACTGGGCACAGTTTTCACAAGTACTTTTGTGTTTTTTCAGGTGTGCTGTCACTGTCTACACAGTGACATAAAGCCCTGTGAAAAAGATCACTGATCTGTCTATACACTCAGATGTCTTAAGATTCAAAAGCAAAGATCTATGCATCATCGGAAGTGATGAAATATTGCTGTAGCTCATGTTAATTCAAGTTGGCCAACAAAATACTTTTACCAAATTCTAAGCAAAGACTGGAAATATGATCTAGTTGTAAATTAATGGCTCCCCCACAGGAAACCTGGGTTACATACTTCCCCACTCATGTTTTAGCAAGTGCATAAGAAGTATGTAAAGTTGTTGATATTCATTACAGGAATGGTGCTAACCCGCTTTCAGAAGGATCTGGAACAAGCCTGTCTGCGTCAAAAAATGATCCTATGACAACAGAATATTGATGATGACAACAGGAACATTCCTGAACCACCAGCAGCAAATACAAACTGAGTAATAAACACATGTTCTTGTTTGAAATTGTATTCAATTCTTCTTTCCGACTTAGAAAGCTAACTTCATAAGAAACAATGCATTTTTAACCCTGTGTTCACAACAATTTCTCTAAGGGTATTTAAAAGTCAAGACTGAAAAAGACGTGTCCTGAAGTTGTTCAACTACAGCAAATTTTGCTGCAAATATAAATGATTCTATTAACAACTTAAAGCTGATCTCACCCCTCCTCAGCATTATTATGCTACAGAAACAAGCATTAACGAAAGTGCTATTACAAATTTTCAAAGGTTCTTGTTTCAGCAGTCAGACATTTCATTTTCTTTGTATACCAACCACACAAACATTGGTATCGATCAGCAGCAAAAACATTTAGGTTATTCTACAGTCATGGAAATGTGCTATGGTTAATTAAAAATACATATATCAAAATCACAAATTCCCACTGCATTCTCCTCTTTTCTTAAAGGGTAAAATATTTAAACCAGCAAGAAGAAAAAAAAAAAAACAAACACCAAAACCTTAAGAAATTCAATACAGTAGCCCTGCACAGGCTGCAGGAACTGAGAAAGAAATTGGCCTGCAGGCAAGAATGTAGGCAGCAGTTACTGTAGAAACCAAGCTCTTCGTTGCTTTTCTCTAAGCAAAAGAAAGACACAAAAGAGCTGGAAAACAGCGATCGATGGGAAGCAGCTTATAAAGCTGCTTGTCACATCTGCTGCAGGAAAACCAGACACTAATTCATTAAAACTGCTCATGTAATGCCTCTGGAATTTGAGGCTCCCCAGCCTGTGAATACAAAAGAAACTCCGCCTATGGAAACACTGCATTTTCGGGTATTTAGCATCTCTGTACACAAAAGCCGTATGCAGAGTCAGGTTGTGTGGTCTCTATCCCTAAATTTCGTTCTAAACTATAAAAACAAATTAAAATTTGTCCAAAAGATTGTGTGTGTCTATCTTTGCCAAATTTCAAATAGCTATTTCAAGTCCCAAGAGAGCATACATAACTCTATAATACAAGTTTCCTGTTTAAAAAACAGAAACAAAACACTTGCAACAGGAAAGTAAAAATCAATCATTTCTTCTTCCTTCCAGATAACTGCATTTAACAATGGTTTCCTATTATCAAATATGCAAGCTCAAACTTTCACCACGACAGTAAATACCATTCAAAAACTTTGCATAAAGCACATGATTTACAATCATAGCTCAGCTGAAGTAGACAAACCAAAACCACTGTATCCTTTATTACCAAGTTAGCTGGTTACAGAGGTGCCTGGCATTTCACCCTCAGCTGTGGGGTACTCATGGGGATGCAAAAGTTCATACGGAAACACTGAAGTTATAATAACATTAATCAGCGCTAAATAAAAAGCTATCAGCAAACCAAACAAAACTGCTTAGAGCCAAACATGCAGCACTTGGCATTTTACTATTCCTTACAATTAAAACAGCAGGGGGAAGTACCGTGAACAAGTGCTGTCATGATGTGTTTTGACGCAAGCATAATCATAAAAAAAGCACTTATGACTCACATATTACTTTAGTAACAAAGACTTAATTTATTACCTCATCAGAGACCTGCATTCTATTGCAAGATTACACCAAAACGCCCTAATCATTACCAAAAGAACAGCTACCCACAGAGGCAAGGCTGCACAGAAAAAAAGATTATTCCCGAATCAAGGAAGCAAAGTTTATTTTAGATGGGCTTTTCAAGACAGAACTCTGCATCCAAGAGCAGAACAGTCCTTTATTTCACACAGAAATCCATGACTAACTCAGGCCATTGAAGAGTGACAAAAAACTGCTTCCTACCAACTCTAATTTTGAGTAGACAGCAGTGTTTCATTTCCCCCTTAAATCTGCCTGTCTGGTCAAAGAACAGACTTTTTTCAGACTCCTCTCAAAAAGCTATGGGCATTAATTACATTTCACAATTACCTACCTAAAGATGTTTGATGTGCAAGGGCCATTCCATACTTGCTTCACTTTGGTGATACTGCTGGGCTGGGTATCTCAATAGAAACCAAGATTTTATATTCTGAGTGGGGGTTTTTTGTGTTTTTTTTTTTTAATCAACTGTACTCTGTAGAATGTTTGTTCAAACCAGTTTTCAATTTTTCTTCTATTTGTGAACTCCTAAAACTTTTCTAGTGAAGGTGCAGACCCTCTAGAAATTTTATATGCATGGACTGCTTCCACAGCGTACACAAACTTACTTTCCTTAATCACTTGTGTGGGCACTCAAGAACCAATCAAGACTCCAGAGTCTGAAAGGCCGCAGAGCAAAGCAACTATTTAATCTACAACAAACACACTGTTATTGGAAAATATTCCTCAAGAAGCACTCCTCCTGAGCTGTTCTTCTAAGACCATGCCAAGTTCTCAAATCGTGGACTGTTGTAAGGGGCAGCAGAAAAGTGCAGAAGGATAAAAATGAGTAAGAGTAGCAGACATGATTTAACAAGTCAGATAGTCACACAAGTGGAAATCTGTCCAGGAATAAAAAAACCAGACTAAATAAAAGTCTTCATCAGAACATGTGAACTATTGTCACTGTACTGATAAAGCAACAACAGTACAGAGAAGGAAAGGGTATAGCACACAAACACGAAGCATGGGATTAATTTCTCCAAGTGTAAACCTGTACCTGTGTTAGTCATCTATCTTTATAGTGAGTGAAAATGAACAGACGCTGAATGGTGTACATCCCATAGAAGGGAAAAGCCTACATTGGTTTGGAGCAACCAGGTCTAGGGATGCCTGTTTTTCATTGAATTTAAAGGGAGCCAGGTGTAGACACGCACATCCACTCTCACTCACTCACACACACCCCAATAGTAAGCAAAATGGAACCCATTCCAAGTAAGGAAAAATATAAGCCAAAATTCCTGAAGCACAGGTACCAACCAGGCTCTTAGCAATAAAAGCTTGATCTTGGGGATGGTTTCATGGGATGCAGCGATATAACAGCTCAGCACTGCCAACTGCCTCTTGCACCAGTTCAGTTCCCAGCCACATGATTACTCCGCTTACCTGCTACCAGGAGCCACTGGTATCTCCAGCTGATTTACTAACCCAGCAGAAAACTCCCCTAGCCGAAATATAGAAGTTTGCTGATGTTTTAGTAAGTTTAAGTAATCTCACAGTCTAATCTCTCTTCAAAAAGTTAAAGTCAAACCATCACGACACCTTAATTTAAAGGCTGTACTGCACTTACTGCAGAAAAAAAATGTTTTATTATGCCACTGTTCTAACCATTCTCTTTGAAAGGTTGACATTTGAACTAACACAGAAAAATAAGCTTCCAGAAGCTACTAGTCATATAAGGAAGTGCAGAACTCCGTTTGTAAACAAGAGTGCATCTTCAATGCTTTTCAACAGAATAAGGTTTGGTTAACTTAGGACCTTTTAGCTTGACCAAGAAAGTCGGTATTTTGACTGCAAATACTAACAGAATGGATTATGACCACTTAAGTCAATCATTCCTCACAAAATTTCTACCGCTCTAAAGATGTACATTTACTAGAAACTACACTAGGAATGAAACCTGTCAGAGTAATGGCAACTATGTGTCATGTATTAGTAAATAACTAAGGCATTTTTATGTTCCCATATATACTACTTTCAAGGTCTCAACGATAACTGAATAAACATACTGCTCTGCATTTCTGTAACATCTTTCATTAGAAAACTCTGAAGTATTGAACACACATCAGCATAACACATTAGATCCGGTGTTCTTTGCACTCCTAGGCACACCAAAGTTTATGGATAGTAGCGTTCACACAGGAACAGTGTATGTAACAAAGCCTGGAGCACTGGCAAAACCAGAACCAACAGTGCTCAAAAACAGGCAGAGGGGAGGCAAGTCAGAAAGGGAGAGAACTAGGGTGTTTGCACTGCAGACAAAGGAAGCCACTTCAAAACCCAAGGAATTAATTTTAAAAGGCAAGGCATAGCTCTCAATAAAAAGTGCTAGAAAAGAGCACTGAAATTTCATCATCCCCCCTGCCCCCGCCCATGAAGTATTATCCCCATTTTTAAAAACAGATTAAACAGATTTGTGACTTGGCCAAGTCATTTTGGCAAGCGTGCAACAGAGCTGGGAACAGAACATATTTTTCCCCAACACCCAATCTTTGTTTAAACCACTGGATCACACCTTAAGTCTTCCTTCTCCTACAACCACTTTAAGATGCAGAACACCAGGTGAAACACACATCTTCAATAAAAGGGAGATTATTTAATTAATTAAGACTGCAGTATTTCAACCAGAGTTTGTTGCACAGGAGTAGCTGCTTAAGGAGCAAAAAGATAGTGGCTGTGAAGCCTACATGGCAAAAAGTGAAACACACACATGTATCTTAAGCAATGTATCACATCCTCTCAAACAGAGCTAAAGGAATTTTCATTTCACCAGTCCTTTACTATTACAACATGAAAACTGCACATTAAATGCATACATTCTAATTAAAATGTGTACAGTTATATACTAAAGAATTTGAAGATATTAAGCTACACAAACCTCATTTCCTATGTATCTATGAGAAGCAGGATTTTTTTTTCTCATTGTCAAACAGAAAAAAATTAAAACAGTACTTCAAGTAATTTAAAAAACAAAAATAAGGCAGAAAAAGCTAAAATTTATATCCTAAATATTGAAAAATATCTGGGGAAAAAGGACTCTTCCTTTGCTTTCCTTTAGTAATAAACAACAGTTCCTCATTCAAGAGGACAAATAGTTGTCATGCTACTGTTACTCATTCATGTCTGGTACTTGTACCAGTGCAGAAGAACCTGCAAATGTCCCAGCAACACACAGCTGGAGGTGCTGAAAAGAGCGAGCATGTTCTACCCGCTTGCAATATTGAAGGACTTACTTTAATTTTATCTATGTTATATCTGCTATTTTTAATTAATCATACTCCTACGTTGCCCCATACCAATGTAATGAAATTGCAGAAACTTTCACTGGCCAAAAAAAGGAAGATTAATAATTTTTTTGCAATAACCAAACTGTTTTGGAGAGGGAAATATATGGCAAGTACTATCTTAGCTTCTCATTTCTAGTCCTATTTAAATAAAGAGCACTGCTGTACACTATTCAATTTTTTACTTTAACTGCATTCCCACAGACAGGCAGCAGAGTTCACAGTAACTGGATCGATCCCATATAACAAAGAATACTCGATGGGAGGGTAATGACAAAAAGCATGTAGTTTGGTTCTGAGGTTCAAACCAAATCTGAGGTTTTCTGATACTAAAACAACCATGTCTTGAGAGTGGTTTCTTTTGGTTTAGCTTCAAATTCCAAACCTTTTTTTGTTATTATTCTGTGATTTATCTTTTCCAGACCATTAAATTTTCTAAAAACAGAACATCAAAATGGAAAAAATTGGTCCCAGTACATAATGCACTATTTCACTATACAACACTCTGCTTTAAACTCCGGTCCTTCTTTGAGACATGCTAGAGCCAAACCGACTTTGTAGGTAGTAACTGACCCAATATTAGTTAAAGTCTTCCAGAATAAAAATTAATGTTGAGTCCAGTCTTCTCTTACTCTTGTGCAGCCAAATTGATAGAGTTAAGTTTATAAAATGCTTTGAAATGCTGAAAAAAGCAAGCTGCAATCAACTCCAAAGAGGTTCTTGTACAGCTACACAGAGGAACATTCTGCTGAATTACCCAAACAGTTGGACTTCCCTCGATGAGCAGAAATTTGCAAAGCCTTCCTAGATAGATATATGTAGATATATATAAAGCAATCTGCCTTACTTTCACCCCCCTCAAAGAAGGGTGGCATTTGTTCAAGTCAGGCTTCCCCAGCTTACCAACTAAGCATCATTCTTCCCTGAATGGGGCTGTCAAAACTGTCACATAAAAAGCCTCTAATTTATCGATTAAAAACTCCCCACCTTCCCCTCCCCACATACCTATCTGCTGGACCTTCCCCATATCAGACGACCATTTGCTGTTAATATTTAATTTCTGTCATGCACCAATATTGGTTGCTATAAAAGCATAAATTTCTGCAGTGAAATTTGAATGTAGGATTGCATATTTAAGAACAATTTCATCAGTCATGTGATTTCTTCAAAATTCCATTGCAGAATCCACTTGTGTAGCAAAGCTAAAAAGATGCAAATGAGTTCCATGCATACACTACTGCATAAAAAAAGAACTCCAAACACTAATTTTCACAGTACTTAAATTAACATGTTTCCATTTAGACTATAAAACCAACCAATATTTGAAAGACTCAGATTTTCAGAAAGATGAGTTATGTTGAAATGAAATGTTAATCCCTAGCTACAGAAAGCACTTCCTAATTTCCATATATGTGTAAGGCATTATACTATACTTCCTTCAAAATGACAAAAAAACCTTTTATCTTGATAATTCTTTTTTTTTTTAAATCCGTATGTTAGTACAGGAAGCACCATAAAAAATGTGGCATTTACCATAATATCCAAGGTGGCCCCTAAGTTAGCTATCATAACTACAGAAGTAGCAACAAATACTACTACATTCTTGGAGCCCATTTCCCTCATTTTTCACTTATACATCAAATTACTTTACAATCCTAGAAACACCCATCTGGAAAAGTAAAAGACTAATAATTCTGGTTTCAAATTCTATTTAAAAGAAAAAAAAAAATCACAGCAAAAATGGAGAAGAGACATTTTAACATTTTAATTCTGGACGGCATGACCATGGCCTTATCCTGTACTCTAATAACATGAACGCTTTCCCAGTATATAGAGAACAATGTACAGGCTCTAAGTCAGAAAAGCTAAAAACTAAGATAACAGACATCTGAGACAATTATAAACAATCTTTATAAAACTATGTTTTTTAACATCCTTCCCCCAAAAAATAAAGAATCAAGATTTTTTCCCCCCACATACTACAAGTTCTTCATTAAATCTTAACTTTAATGCACACGTTGGTTTGTCATGGTTTTTAGAAAGAGTCAAAAAGGTTCACTAGATATTTTTAAACTACCATTCCTTTAATCATCATCAGCAATCACATCACGAAGACCTTAAGAGCACTAATTAGTCCAGTTACAAAATTATATCTTACAATCAGTTTTGCTCTCTCTCCTGAGAAAACAAGTCAGTTTATATGAAAGTGTCAGAAAAATCAGTGACTTTTCCATAAGAACCATAAAGGCAATGATACAGGACACCATCACCTGCGATATGAAACCCTTAAACTCTTCGTCACGGCGCAAAAAACAAAACACAAAGCTTAACAGCGACTACCAGAAACTAGTTATCAAATATCTGTGTTTGAAGATATTTCTGTGGTGAAGTGCAAAATGAGGACCATCAATCATACAAACATTTGGGAAACTACTAAAAATAGTACAAGCACAGTCTTGTTGCTTTTCCAGTCCAACTTCATTGTCCACGGTGGTCACGTTTCACTTGTTTTTTTTCCTTCTTCTTCTGAGGTATGTGGATAGCATCTTTGACTATGAACTTACTTTTGCAGAACCAGTGTCCAGAAACATTATGTAGCTTTTTTGCCCGTGAAGTAGGCGGCCAGGGAGTTCTTTCCTAAGTGTAGGGCTCATTAGGCCCCTCAGTGAGGTGATTCAACTCACTAATGCAGCACCAACTAACCCAGCAAAACAAAATTTTTAAGAGGAAAATAGTATTCTCCAGGGCTAGTGAGAGAACCAGCTAACAAGGGACCTAGTGGTGCCAGAGCCAGTGTAAGGGGGCGGCTGGACCCTGGAGTCAGGATCAGGAATTAGAAAGAACGACCAAAACCTTTAAAGTGCAGAGAACCTTTAAGATCGGCTCAAATGCTGATAAAACTGCTACGTAAGATACTGTGAAGACACTTTATCAATCTTATTAATTTCTTCCCATCTGGTAATGGAAAAACTGCACTTCTGACTGGACAGAAAACTAATCCTGAGCTTGCCTCTCTCCTTCTCTTCGAAGGGATTGTTTTTCAGGCCTACCAGTAAACTAATCTGACTGGAGCACACAATGTGAACACAGAGCTAACACACGGGACAAAACAGGATGGTTCTTTCAGCTCTAACTCCCAATTAGCTTGTTTTAACTAACCTTGAAACCAAAGGCTTAGTTACAGTTTGTCTTCACGGCCTGAATCTTATATACAGGTATGCTTACAACAACAAGATGAAAACGCTGTTCATGTTGCAATAAAACTGTACTACTGTATAAGTCTAATGTGAAGATTAAAAAAAAAATCCCTTTTAAAAACAGGACAACGAGAAAGATACTTTGAATTACTGCAAATGCTTGAAAAATAAAGTTTACCAAAATAATTAACATGAGAAGCAAAAGCCTTCTGTAACAGTGTATCCTTTAACTCAATGTACTGTCTCAGGAGAAAACTGAATTTAAAGGAATAATCTATATAAAGAAGTATGCAAAGTTAAACATGTTACCTACAGCGCACACAAATAGTTAGAGGAGATGCATTCTGAAAAGCTCACCAAAGTCAAATGAATTCTGTGTCAAGCCTGACCCCATCAGAGAGGTAATACTCCCTAAAATGTTATCAAACGCACTGCAAAGGTGCAATATATTCGTATGCACATTAAAGTTTTATTTACTGTTGCTCCCCAGTACTCCCCAGACTGTCAGTCTGGGTCAATGCTCAGTCAGTCGTTTTGTACCAGAATCCACAGCACAAAGTTGCTGCGACTGAAGAGTCACAAGCAGTCTGTGAACTTGAGCTGTGATCAAAAGTGATTTTAAAGATCAGAACGGGCCTATGGAGGGTATGCTTAACACCGTTTATCTAACCAAAGATGACAAGGGATAAGGGGAAAAACCTGCCATTTCACAGACATTAAACTTAACGGCAAAAAATTTACATAAAGAAGAGGTATCACAGATAACTAATGAATATGGACCAAGTCCCAAAAGATTAAGCATAACGTAATTTTATCTCTCAATTTCAAGTTGAAAATAATCAGACTAGTCTCCACAGTTTCAATGACACTACCACATGAGATAGCAAGGACCACATCCTGAAAAAACTAGCACAAAATAGGGGTGGTGCTGATGGTAAACACAGCAGAATATTTTAGAAATACAGAATCAATAGCAACAGTAGAAAAGAAGGGGGGGGGGGGGGGGGGGGGGAAGAAACAAAAGGCTCAGTGCTTGACACTGACAGAGGGGAAAAACTCTCAAAAATAAACAGCTTGGAACACAAACTAAATAATTCATAGCCTATGCTAAAGAGGGGGCATGTGCTGGTCATATGTTCAGCGTATGTTATTGGCACCATTCACAAGCATGTTCCACGTTGTAATAGCTTAAACATTTAAATTTGAAATGCGCTGCCTTCAGGGATGACATGATCTGGGCAGCCCTGACGAAACACACACCACTCAAAATGAATACATGCTAATTTTGGCTTGCAGGTTATTTCTCCATACTCCAAACAATGCTTTGCTTGGCACTAACTCATTTGAAGAGCTTGTATTAAATATAACCAGTGGTAGCGTGAAGCAACTTTCAAAACCAGTAGACTCAGTTTATGTAAGATTATAGAAAGTGACTATTGTAGTATCTGTGATTCTTAGAGGCAGCTTTCTGCTTGGATCCATGCTACAGATATGTGCATACATTTAAACTTCAGAACAGCAATACTCTTTGAAGTTGCGCACAACTTCTCTATGCATTCACGGTCTCAAACATAGCAATATATAACATGATGCAGCCCGTTGCCCAGATGACAATTAAATGCAATGGTGTAGTTTTAAGGCTCTAAAACATAGGGGGAAAAAAACAAATTCAGTTGGAGTTCAAACATGCAACTTCAAATACCTGCTTTCTGTAACAGCCAGCTCTGCCTCCCCACTCTACAGTCATTTCCTTTTCTGTGAAAGTTATACCAAGAAAGTTGCTTCTAGTGCTGACGCATAGAGATCGTTTGAGAAAGGATCATCACCTCACTACTGTATGCTAATTTCTGAGCATATCAACCCCTTCTGCATTCAAACCAGCGGCTATGATTAGATCTATTTACTTTCTTTTAAATACCCATCCTGTAGTATTTTAATTTTAAATCCCCTGGAGTGATTTCTCTTTCCTTTGTATTTTTGTATTAAATCATTACCTGCACAAGTCAAATCCTGTCTCCATTTAGAACATCTTTAAGAGGGTTATTCTAATGACTTAAGGATGGTGTGAACCATCACAATACAAGTATCTAAGGACCTTTCGGATTTAAAAATAAAAGTCTCCTTCACTCAGTGAATAATTTTATCAGCCCAACTTCTTGCTCTCTCTGTATCAGATGCTGTCAGTACGTTCTCAGTCAGCAATTTATTTACCACAAAACATCCCTATAAAAACACAGGGCAGTCATATATATTCTCTTCTCTAAATCTCTCGGGGAAAGTTTGAACAAGCAGCTACCACAAAGACAAAACAGTCCTAAGTAGGGCAAAATTGCATTAGTGTAACCAACACTTCCTTAATCAGAGCCCAGGGATCTCTCCAAGTTGAAATGCAATGTCACTGCAACAGGCACCCAACCCCCCTGGTACTTACCTATATTTATCTGAAAGTAATTAACCCTAAACTACTCAGACCTTCAAGATAAGAAATTTAACTGGAAGAACAAGAAAACCACCTAACCCTACTAATATCAAATGTTGCTCTAAAAAGAAAAAGTTGCAGACACAATAGTTTACCTTGGAGACGAGGGATGTAAACACATTTCAGTACAAGAATGGAATCAGAGTAAGCATTAGGAAAATTACCAAAAACACATCCTGCCTTCTCAAGCCTCCCCAAACAAAAAGCGACTTGGGCAACACATTTCTACATTGCCATCTCCCATGTTCATTTCCACAACTGCAGGGTTTTGGTTTTTTTTCTTAATTTCAAAAACTGTAGAAAAGCCTGATTTTTACAACCGACATTTCTGATTAAAATTCTGATTAAACTACCAAATTTGATTCCTCAGAAACACCTTCCTCAGTCTCTTCTCTCTGTCCACTATCCTGTTCTTTCTCCAAGTACTCAAAATCACTCTCTCTCATATTATGGTTATTTTGTATTCTATATAACCATGCTTTTAAGCTTTTCAGTTGAAGTTCAATTATTTTATGGCACACTTCTCAGCTACATTCCAGCTAACCCAAAGAACATGCGTACACAAATATGAGTAATATTTTCTTCAGCTACTACTAAGCCAAAAGAACTTTAAAACACTAACCCCACACTTAAAACTTTGTAGAATTTTATTTTTATCCTTCTGATTGAGGGCTGAATTATTTACATTCACATGCTTCTTTTATTCTTTTCTTTCTGGCATGGTTTCCATGCTTCTTTTCTTTAAAGGCTTAAAAACACCCATTTTGCTGATAACCTTAGATAATAGTGAATAACCTCACATAAGAATCTTGGGTACTTACTAGCCCACAGCAGACCAAACTTATTTATAGCTAAGTAGCAAGCTGGGGTTAGTGATCCCTTCCAGGCTCAACAATCTTCCAACCTCAGAATAACCACACCATAAAACAAGCAGGGTTATTTCACTACTGACAGAAAAGTAAACATTTGTGTACTAGGGTGTGCTTGCAGATGATTGCTCTGGCTGCCTGTACTGCAGTAGACAGTAAAAGCTATTCACAACAGGCCAAAACTCATGAAGGAAATTTAAAATCTTGATCACAAATTGCTTTCAGAATTTAACTTACATCTTAAAAACACTGAGACAGGTGGAAGGATCTGAATTCTTCTCCCAACTGTGAACAAGGTTTCCCATTTCATCTTCGGACAAGTTTCTTTAACACTTAATTAGTGCCAAATTTTTCTATCTGTAGCAGGTAGTATTCCCTATATCCTATGATGCAGTTAAGGGAAAAATTACTATATCAGAAAACAGCACCTCAGCCCACAGAAAAAGCTTCAAAACAGAAAACAGGTAAGAATTTTTTTTTTTTTTTTTTTAAAGTTCTAACAGAATTCTGGCAGAGTTTCAGTTATCATGAAGGAGGTTTTGTTACAGAAAGCCTGGACATTCACAGAATTGGATATTCAAGCAAAGATGACAAGTAAAAATGAAACACTTCCAGAAAAGTCTGTCTTGTTGTCACCTTGCTGCTCACTGTTCCCTCCATCTCACCCCATTCCTCTGCTTAACCACTCACAAAAACTTTTACGGTTCAATCAGCTCACAAGAACTTCTGAAGTCACTATGTGTATTCTGCTCAAGCAACAGCACTTCTCAGAGGCCAGCAGTCCTTCAGGAGGAAAGAAAGAAGAGAAGGGATGCAGCTAGTCCACAACTAAGTAATGAAACAGGCAAGAAATGATACAGCTTTGTACCATTCACTGCAGAAGGTTGTTTTGTCTTGCCAGGGTTCACAAGGCATTTGAGCACTGTTAAACAGTTCTGGAATTTGCTGATAATACAGACTAGTTGCATTTCTCAGCTTTATGGACAGACCAGTATCAGGAAAAGGTTTTAAAAACAAAGGCTTGAATTTCAATTCAAGAGGATAAACAACTGAAGTTCTACTGTGGTTTTTACCTATTGCATCTCTTTCCTGTGTTGCTAAATGTGCCTGTCATCTGAACATTTCAACTGACATACACACTGAGGTTTCCAGGTCCAAAATGTTTGTAGCGATTATCAATATCTAGAAAGCGGAATGAATAATACTACAATCAACCACAAACTGTGGAGCCCACCCTAAACTCAGAATTCAGTTCTGCATTCATTTCAGAACCCACACTCACAGCAGAGGGTAACCACCTTAAACTACTGCATTTATTCTTCAACTCAGTGATGTAGCTACAGAAGTGCTGCCAGGAAAAAGGCTGTACTCTAACTCTTGATAGTATCATTGGAAGTCGGACTCCATGAGGACGAATTTCATCATTCTATGAGAATCTTATTACCCAATCTAGTCATTTTAATAAAGTTACTTAAGAATAGATTGCACACTCTTCAAAGCAATGTTTTCATATCATTTGAACAGCGTAACAGTTCACCATTTGGCTTGCAGCCCCTAACGCTACTAAAAAACGAAAACGCTTAGTAAGATGAAAGGGCAGAAAGAACCAAAGCCATCAAACCCCTCTACCCGATAAAAGAATATCCTGGATCAGATCTCCACACACACACATAAGTGCTTCAGTTGGTTACCTCAGAACAAGTGTATCAACCAATGACCATAGAAGACAGATCAGGCAGAATACCTATTAGAAATCTTACCTGAACCTAACCCAGCCACACCCAGAATATTCACACATCTAAGGGAAGGAAATAACTTGCTTCCTTTAACCCATCTTTGCTCAATACATTATTTAATGCTTACATCTGTGGAAGTTATAAACAGGACGTTGATTGATGATAATTTCTGTAATTCACTCCTACTAACTTTTGTCAGCATCCAAGTCCACTGAATACCGCACTGGAAATGAAGGATGCTTTTTGTTATCGTCTGCTCCTCCTCCAAATGATGAGGTTTTTTAAATGTTTCACCTCATCCCCTCTGAAGGAAGTCTCAGAGTGGCAGTGAGAAGACAATTAAATCAGACCAGGGAGCAAATGCACAGCTACTTTCAAGCCTCCTACCTCAGTAGTTTTGGAAGGTTGGATTAACTAAACTTATTTCTTGACTACTAACACATGTGCCTTAAATGGCAGTCTGTTTTTACTGTCCTGCATAAAGAAGGGAAAGAAAAAGCGCTCTCACAAATGACAACTTTTTTTTTTTTTTTTGAGATGTTTCTGCATGCTATCAAGCAGAGACCCTCAAAAGACAACATAGAAAATCCAAATCGCATCTGATCTACCTGCATAGTCAACTTCAGCAGATTTACATATTTCCTGAAAAAATACTACGGATACATGCAGCCCCTGCAATAAAGGACATGTAAAAAACAGAAAGGTATTTACAACTTTCTTGAAAACATTTTTTTCTTTCAGGCATATGACAGAATGCTGCACAAACTCTAGTCAGTCACCCATCTTACAGGTAGAGAAGTCTGCTTTCCAAGATAAAAGGGCTTTTGCCAGGGGGGGCAGGGGGAAGGGGAGGGCAGACTACAAACAAAAATAATGTTCCATTTTCCCCTAAAGCTTGTGACTTCCCTAGTCTACAATACACTTCAACCACCAACTGGACTAATGACCCATGGAGCAAAGTCTACCTTTAAGCAGGAGATACGATGATTTAGCATATGGAATGAAGAACATACATTAATTCTGTCCTCTGCTATGAGATGATCCACAGCCAAGGAATTTGTACCCCTTTTTCTCTAGAGATTTTCTATATATATTCACATTTATGCAGAGATTTAAAAAAAGGGCCAGAAAGCACATATTAACCAAAGGTATGACACAACTGAGTTGTCTCAGCATCCAGTCTACTTAGATTCACTTTTTTTTTTATTTTTTAACTTAAATAGTTAGCATATCCCTTTATCAAAAAGCATGCTGTCTCAAGAACTTTTAGGATTCAAACATTTTTATATTACATTGCAAGTGCTTTTTTAACACACCAAAATTATTTTTGGTCTTCTCTTCTACTGTTTTTGATCTTTCTTTTCCTTTCCATTTTTATTTCATAGAGCATAACGGCTCTTATAACTGCAATTCCTTAATGTATGATTCCACAAGACACAGCAAGCCGACTGTTGCCGAAAGTCTGTGCAGGCCCACCACGTACTTCGTGCCAGCTCCATCACTTGCCAGACCTCTCTGTGAGCCACTTCAATGCAATAGAAAACCACCCAAAAATAGCAAAAAAAGCAGACATCAGCAGCTTATGGAACATCTGATGAGCTTCAGGGCCAGCACAACCTGCAGTTGGGAGCACTGCAGAAAACAAGACCTTCCCCTCCCATGCTCCATTTCAGCAGCAGTGAAACGCTGCATTAGCTCAGATGCTCATGAAAGCACAACCTATGTTTCTAAAAAGCGAGACCCCAGATTTTTCTGAATTGCATTTCCCAAATTAAATATCAAAGAGCCTCCTTACATTCTGTAAGATTAGCAGTTATATTACTTCTCAATCTCACCTCTTAAACTTGACGTGATCTTCAACTTTTTCCAATCTTTTTTCAAGCCTCCCAGCAAACCCTTTCATTTCTCCTCACATAACAACTACAAACTCCACCAATACCCTGTCCATATCCTAAAGCAAAACACATTGGCCTATGTCCTCATCATTCCCATATAGTAACTGAATTCTCCTCTTCCATTTTTTCTATCTGCACATAGCATGATGCTAAAATCATCCTCTTTACCATTATTCTTACAGGTTTTTTGCTTGCTTAAATAATCAGCTTGTTCTGGTTCAAATTTGAACTTATCCCAACACAGAATTTTGCATGAGTACATTCACCCCTCTCTTGTCTAAGCCTTACTCTTTTTAATCTTCTCCATCTCCCCTCTTTGCTACACAGGCCTTCTTCACCCATCTAGAAAGACCAGAAGATAGCAGTATCACCCAAGGAGGGAAATTCTTTTCTTTAAGAGTCAGCTTCCATCATTTATACTTTCCAGCTGCTTGCCTTGTGTCTTTTCTGCACTGATACCGTAACCAACAAGCCTGTCTACTACTAGAGAATATAAACTGTGTGTATATGCCTTGTCTGCTCAAATTATATTCTGCCTAGAACACCCCAAATATGCCCACAGGACAATACAAAGTGATAAAGCAAATTTTTCATGTATTCCATCTTAAAAAGGGCAAGGAAAAAAAAAATCAAACCAAAAAACAACCCCACAGATAATTATGTGTTTGTATCATCATAAATAAATCAGACTTTTACTTTACATGTAGTACAACAATGTATTGTACACTGTGCTAAGACGCTAACATTTCAGCTATACGTTTCTTGAGAAAACTGATGTTTCAATGGAAGTTAAACTATTTCTTCCCAGCTGCGACAGGAAAAAAAGGAAGAAAAGAAGGAAAAAAGAAGGAAGAGGGTAAACAAATCATCTGCTCCCATACTGCAACATGTCAGTAAAAATCAGAATTTAAAAGCAACTTCTAGTTCATCCATATCATCTCTGAACCAAAACCACACATTCATCTTCATTTCTTTAAGTGATTTCGAAAACCCAAATTTAATTTCAGCACAAGGTGTAAACACTTTTTCTGTTACATGCTAACCTGACTTCTTATCAGCACGAGAACTAAGAGGCTTATACCTCATGAGGTCTACAACTTCGTTGAAGAACAAGAATTTTCGAAGAAATCACTGTATATTATATGAAAATTATCTTTGAAACTTTACAGTGTACTCCAATATGGAGACGAAGATGATAATGAACAAAAGCATCAGAATCATTTGCATGCAAGAACACTGCTGGCAAGTGTAAATAAACAAATGCCCAACTAGATGTTTGATGCTTTAGAGGCAATTTTAATTAAAAACCAAGCCAAGTACTGACTCCTTGTTAAAACACGTAATAAAAAAGTCTCTTGCTATAACCCAATGGGAGATTATTAAAAAAGGACTTGCAGAGGAAGTAAAGGCTGAACAGCTAAGAAGCTTCACCTACTTGTACCTCTTCTAGCCCTAAGCCATGAAATTTCACCCAACCATACCTACACTGCATCTAATTACCAGGTCTGACTACAACAAGATTTATTTTTTTGTTTAAAGCACCTTTTCCAAGAAGGTATCTATTTTTGCTCAGCAGAAGATGGTGAAATAAAGATACCACCATTCTTCTTAGTAAGCTGTTCCAACACTACTAAAAATATGTGCTTAGTCCAAACCTTGAGAGTTTAGTTTACAGCCTCTGGGTTTTTATACCTGTGAGTGATCCATTAGCAAGCCTTTCAGTACTCTAATTCATCCCCATAAAAGTGTATATACACCAACCCAGCCATCTTGCACTCCTTTTTGATAAGACAAACATACTGAGCTCCTTGAGTCCCTCACTATTCGGGATTTCATCCAGCCTTCCAGTGTTTTTTAGCAATCACCCCCTTAAACCCTTGCAGTTTTGCAAAATTCTTTAACACAAATTTTGATTCCAGAACCACATGAAGTTCCAGCACCTCTCGGTACTCTCTGATACAGCTCCCCTATTTCCATCCAATCATCACATCACTCTGCTTTGACACATCATCTCAGTACAGGCACCTAATGATTTCTCTACAGTCATGACTTTCAAATGCACTCTACTACTACTTTTCAGAACAGTTTCCGTACCCCGTACATCCGGCCTGAGTACCTTTTGAGATGCCTTTTTTTTGTTTAATGGATTGACCAAGTCCATTTTTTTTGTCCTCTTTATTTGTGAGGACAATATTTACCAACATTGATATAATCTGTAAATATTTATCAGCAATTGCATTTACTTCAGATCCCCAACAACAGTATCAAGTAGCAATACCAAGTAGTGATCAAGCTTTTTTTTCATTATTTAGCACCAAGCTGCAAATTATGCTAACCAGCTTCTGTATTCCCAAAATTCTGCTATTGGAAACACAGATAATATTTTTTTCAATATGGGGTTGTAGCCACGTGAAGCATTTTATAGTTAACACTTCTCTATCCCTGGAGATACTCAGAATTCAAAAGCAGAAGGTGCTGAGCAGTCCAATCAAAAGAAGTCATTTCTGCTTGCAGCAGGAGTTTGGCTGGAGGTCCCTTCCATAATTCTTAATGTAAAACCTTAAATTAAAATTAATTCCAGTCAACTTTATACTAATTTTGTTACGCTTCATAAAGCTATGATAATGACATGTCTCTGGCTTTTTTACTTTACAGCTCTGATTCTACAAATGCTCAATTCCATATGCATCTTTATCCACATGAGCTGTCTTGCTGAAGTCAACAGAAATGTTTACAGTTTAGCACGGACATAACTGTTTGTCAATCTGCTCATGTTTTTCATTCTACTTGGTGCACATGGACACACAAAAAGGTGATGTGTTCATATAAATATTCATTAAGACATTCTGAAATTTTGAATATTGAAAATTTTACTCCCACAAATACTCAACTGTACAGAATACATGAAGATGATGCTTTGTAAAAGTTTATGATTCGCAGTACTGATGAGAAGGACAGAACAGCACCGAAGCACATGCAGTAGCTGCAGGAGAATCATGCAAACAAATGTGAAGAAAACAAAGACTCCAATTATGTATAGACCTTCTTTAGCCCTATTAAAAAATGATGTCTTAGAAAATTACAAAGATTTGCACTAGGTCTTCAAATAACCTACTAAAGCCACAGCACCCTTCAGTGATACAACACTAGTGATGAAATCTTAACTGAAGAATATAACGTTTATTTTCTATGCCATCCAATGTGGAATAGCTGCAGAATAAATATGGTTCCTCCCCTCCAACTGCTTTATCTAGGTCAAAAAACTCCTTAAAGGCAGGAAGTCACAGGAAACAAATGTCACTACATATCAACTTTTTATCATGAAAACAAGCAAGACAGTAGATAAAACCACCACCTTCCCAATATTTCAGTATGAAGTTCCATGAAAGACATCAGCTTATCAGTAAACACAAGACTGTTGGGAAAACTCATTACAGGCTGCAAAAGAGATGCCCTCACACTATCACATGACAAATCCGTAATTTGCTTTGAAATTATTTTTTCCCCCCCAGTGTTTTACATGATTTTACATAAGGTAATGGGACTTCAGAGGTCTTGAAGGCACTGCTGTATTTACTGAAAAATACAGTAAATCAGATGCACAATCATTTTATTTTGAATAGCTTAGGCATGACTATGTGAAAAAATCTTTTGCTTTGTGCATAAGAATTACACATGCTCAAAACAAACAAACAAACAAACAGCAGCAAAATTCCTCCACAGCAGAATTATTCTCTAAAACACATCTACCTTCATGAAGGACTAACATTTACAAGACAATATCATTTCCTGATTATGAGCAAATTAATCATACACATTTATTTTGAAAAGCAAGGGTGAAAGATCAACTTATTTTCTTCATTAACTTATTTAACTTACGCTTATCCGATAGCAGAAGTTGTCTCTTCCTACTCAAACACAGTGCATTTCACAGCCAAAGATCAGTACTGTATTTTGAGTTAATCAATGGAAAGCAAAGAATGATTTAATTTAAATATCTCTTACCTCATTATTATAACTGAAGGTAAGACTCTCAAAACTCTTTCAACTACAGATTCTTGGAACAGACAATTTTAATACTGACTTTGAACCTTTAAAGCAAAACAACACTAATCTTGTTTCTGTCATAGAACTGGAACTTAACAGACGATAACGAAACCGTTAATTTTTAAGATGATTTCCCAATTTATAGTATAACTATACAAAAACTGTACTTACTCCTATAGCTAACTACAGACATATGAACATTCGAAGATCAGTAAAATTGCAGAATTAGGTAAGGAAGTTTCATATACATATCAATCATACCAATAGAAAAAGCAAGGCAAGTGCGAATTAATCCCAATATAAAACTGTTTAAGTTTTACCTCAACTACCTGATTGGTGTAAGACTATTTGCAACGCTGTTTCAGTAACAAAAAAAATTCACTCATAAAGTATAAGGGAAATATGAAACAAAAATGAGATGACAAACAACTGTAACACAAATTATGACTACAGAAACTTCATGCTCATCTCTTTATTTTCATTTCAAATAATACGCGCTCTACCTTCTTCCTCCTACATTCCTTTTCAAACAGGTCTGCTTATGTGAGAACACTACTGTTACTGAGCTTGACATTTGCAAATCCTACTTTAGAGTAGCCAAAAAACCACCTATAAACATAGCCCAGTTAACCTGATTAGTCATTATGGCATGGGACACAGTGTCTGCTAAAGAAAGTAAATAAAAGTTTCTGGAGTCTGATTCATAAGTCACAGCCAAGTCCAACGTTTCTTAGTTTTATGGTTAGAGATAATTTAAGTAATTCATAGCTTTAATACAACCAGTATGGAACTCCAAAATACTCCTCTGAACACAAATCAATCATAAGGTCTAAAAAACATTTCAGCCAGCTGTCTTCCTTACGAGCAACTGTATCGATCAAAAGTGTTGTCAAAAAAGGGAAAAAGCAGGTGCCAATCCGGCCTGAGGTGATTAATCTATACTTACAAATAGATTCCTTGAAAAAAGTATTTTGTCTGATTTCTTGAAGTATCTAACACTTATATTCATAAAGAAAATCTTTAAAATATAAATCATGAGCCAAAACCAAGCAAAGAACATTCTTCCTAAGGTAGCAAGTAACAGTACCTAAGGAGATGTTATGGTCCGTTCACCTCAACTGTTAAGCCAAACCTGAGTTGTTTCCAGTGAGAAATTTTCATTGAGCATGCATGCACGCACAGCTCTAACTCATACAGCAATCACATCTTTGCATATAATTTAAGTAACTGCAATAAGATGAAGAAAGAAGTGCACTGATACATTAGAGGTTCTCTACAATCTGTTGCGCTATTTCCTGCTCAGGTAATGCTGAACACAATAAACTTTTCCAAGGAATTTACTCAGTTAATAGATATACTTGATCCTTGTTCAGTATCTACTGGCTTTCATCGGCAGGAAAGCTTCTACTGTTTAAAAGGCAGTAATAACCCCACTTTGTAGATTCAGACCACAAGACCAAACTAAAAATATTGATTCAGCCCTCTGTATACTAGGAGGAAAAGCACAAGAACACAAATAAATCTTTAGCCTGCAGCCACATAGGCTTGACTTAGGATTAGTTAGTAGATGTTAAGCTAAAGTGAAACATACTCAATGTGGTTTACCATAAGAGCTCCCATACTTAATAATGTAAAGAAGTCTATAAAATGAGTGACAGAAGAGAGAGAATTATTTACTGTCTCTTATTATAAAAGAGCTAACTTAAGCTGCATCAAATGAAATTACCAGGTGTCAAGTTCAAAAAACTCAGCAAAAAGAGGTATTTTTCCCAACATGGCCTCCAATTAGGTTGTGGAACTCACTGCTCAAGGATGTTGTGGATACAAGAGTTTTACAAGGATTTAAAAAAAAAAAAAAAAAACAATTCTTTTTTTAAAAAAGAGAGAAAAAATGCAAACAGTAAATGGTTTTAACTCAAAAAGAAACCAACTCTGACTTTGGGATCCAAAAGAAAAAACAAGGGAAACACAACCGTTTGCCTTTATCCATTTTTATGCTCCTCTCCAGGCATCTGCTACAGACTACTCTTGGAGGCAGGTAATGGACTAGATGCATCTTTGCTCTGACTTAGAAATGCTGTTCTTATGTTAATGGTATCTTGTTTATGATTCCACAAATCTATGATTCCACAAAACCAAAACTAATTACTAAAATACAAAATATATGGTTTTGTCAAAATGAACAAGACATTATCTTGGAACAGTCAAGCCCAAGATGTCAGGATCTTCGTGAAGTCAAATGCCAATATACAAAGCATATCCAAGAAACCCAAAAATAAAAACAAAACAAAAAAACTTCTTCAGAGCTAAGTCGTACCCAGAAGCCAGTCTGCTTTTTCCAGCTGTATCAGTTACATCTGTCTGGAATCCTGCCTCTCCAAAAGCTGTATACAAGAGCTCTGTCAACAACTGCTGCTGTGCCCAGCACAGAAGATATTTTTCAAGCCAAGTACCTCAAAAGTCAAATATTAATGTCATTATTTACCTAGCAGTATATCCTAACAATGCTTTCACTGAAATTGAGGGAAATTTGACAAGCATCAAATGAAACCAATTAAAAAACATTAACTTTATGAACTGGAGAGCGATAGTCCATGCATCTTAAAGGTAGCTGTAAAAGAGTAATTGAACTGCTTTGATTTGTGTGTATTGAACAGGAGACTCTAAAACCCCTTTCATCCCATGTCTCTGTGTGTTATGACATTGAGAGGAGAGCTATTTACTGGACACGAACAAAAAAATTGCTGTTTTCCCCCCAGCCCCCATTTTATTCATCTAACAAGATGACAGCTGGTTTGTATATACACAAGTACATATGTGAGTCTGTCAAGAATTGGAAAAACAAAAACACACTTCCCACTGCTATTACCTCCTGCTTGAGAACTTAAACATTTGAATTGTGAGCTAGGCTTCCAGGGAAGCATTAAAAATAGCTACCAGAACAGTTATCTTAATGCATAGTAATTCTATGTTTCATGGCATTTATATCTGTAGAAAGAAAGATGCCTTTATTATAGGTAAAAGTATACTCTAACATTAATAATTTAATTTCCCCAGATGTTAAAAAAAAAATGTGTTTTGCGGGGGACTACAAAGTTGTATTTCTGTTTTTCCCTTCCAAAAAGGAAGTTCAGTAACATTATTAATGCAATCATATTTAAACACTGTGATGAAATTAAAAAAAGGCCAAGGACACGGGAACTACATACAATTATTAGTGACAATTAAATAAGACATTTCAAGTCTATAACAATATTTTACTTTGAGTCATCTATAAGTCACTATTAATTAGACAAAACAGAGAAGGACTCTCCATTCTTGGTTTCCAAGATCACTTAAAAACAAACAGAAGGAACGGGCCACCCTGATTTTTTTAAACTTCACCTGCCATTAAAATTTCAAATGGTTGTGTAGTCATAGGCAAAGCATATTACTGGCAACACAGTAGGATTAAACAACAACAAAAATAGATCTAGTGATTACTTGAGCTGGAGGTTAGCAATCATCAATCTTGAACTCACACCAAAACTACTTTCTTTCCAATCACGTTTCAACTGTTAATTAATGTTTACATTGTACTGAAGTAACTTTGATTCTTAAAATCCAGGAGATCATCTTCAGTGTGACCAGTTAAATCTACAATGAAACTCAAGAACACAGCTACAAACAGTATTAGTCATCAGTAATTCACAGTAATGACCTGCTATAAGCAGATAACGTCTGCTTTGAATTTGCCTGAAGACTCCTGTTTAAAAAAAAAAAAAAAACAAACTTTGCAAATAATGAAACTACTACTTCCCTATACAACTCCAGTAAGACTTTCCTTTTATAAACAGATTTTTTTTTTAAAGTGATAAAGCAGCATTTGATCTTAATCACCAATGTAACTATGACCCTGTAGATTTTGCCTGCCCTTCAAGATATAACTCATCCCTATGCCTGTTGACTAAAGAAATCCTAGTTCACCCAGTGTACACACTGCTCCATTGTTTCTAGCCAGGACTGAAGGTATGCCACCTTTTATTTACAAGACTTGATGGAAGATCACACCTACATTTTGTAACCAGGAGGTAACTACTTCAACCAGCTTACAGATCTTGAAACTGAAGGCTACTAGCGTGCAGTTTAAGAAATGGTGTAATCACTGAACACAGTTTCAAGCAAATGCTAGTTTCTGTAACACCACCCACATACACTCGTGAAGAAATTTTAACTGCACAGAAGTTTTCATCATTGTTGAATAAAAAAGTGACACAAAAAATCCTTCAGAATTTTCCTTCCCCTTAAAAAGCGACATTGATAGAACTGAAATAAATTACAAGTCAATAATTACATGGACAACATGAAGAAGCATTACTTTTTTTTTCCTGAGGTCTTAGGCATTTAACAGAATGCTACTGACTAAATTACTCGAACTAATTCTAGACTGTTTGTAATCAACATATATAATGCACAATGACTTGCTTGCAATTAGTGTATTATACCAGCCTCTGTTTACAAAGAAAAAAGTATTTGATCTGTATTTCATAAATGTGTTAGATTAAAATATAGATTAGCCACAAACCAAATGATTATTAATATTAAAAAGCAGAAAGCAAAAACAGAAGCTACAGTTAAAGGTCAAACAAGTCATCCAACTGTATTCATGATTATACAACTCTACACATACTGGCACTGTTAAACCCTTTCAGAATGAGCATTTCCTAGAAAGCAGAAAGGTAAGACAATTTGATTTCCACAGAGGAACCAGGTGGGGGAACTAACATTAAAACGTCAAAGCAGAAAATACACACCATCAACGCTCTAAACACAGTTTAAAAACTTTTAAGGCATTAAGACTGTGTCACTAATAGCATGTGTTTTCTAAAGGTAAAACACTCGTAACCTTTTAGGTATTTCTTAGTCAAGACAGCTAAAATATACTAACCCAAAACACTTTCACTTTTCCTACATGAGACTCCTCAGAACATAGATTACTTTATGTACATTTCAACGTATCCTTAAACATAGTAGGTAGGCCTCACATACTCCCCTAGAAAAATATTTTGCAAAGACAGTTTATGTTTGGTAATGGTAAAGGAATGTATTAGCATTTAAAAACTCTTAATACATTTGTTGTCGCGTAAAGAAACACATTTTGAAACACTAAGACTAGCAGAAGTATTTCACGTGGATGATTCAGTTTACCCATAAAAATAACCGTTACAATTAGGCAAAGAGGCAGAAACTACCACAAAATCCGAAGGCAATCACACACACAAAACAACCCCCCTACATTCTGCAAAAGCACCGAGGATATTACAAGATTTACTCAGCACTGATCTTAAATTCAGAAATCCCAGATATGTGGATAACCACTTGACTGGTTTCCTTTGAAGCACGTAAACAATACTCAAGGGTGTATCCAATTCTATTTGCTAATTACAATACCTCCAAGCACTGCTGCAGACGGATTTACTCCCAAACTCACAACAGATAATGCTACATGAAAGACACAGCACGGGAAGAGGGTCACCATTTGTCAGCCGCCAGCCCCGGCGCTGCCGGGGTCTCACGCTTCCCACCTGTACCACCGGCTGCCGGAGGGACTGGAGTGGGAGATGGATGTGCCGGCGGGGCCCGGGCCGCCGGAGGAAGGACACATCCGAGGGCAGCAGGCGGAGGCGCCGGTACCCGGCTGGTGCCGGGCGGCGGGGAGAAGGGCTGGCGGGGAAGGAGGCCTAGAGCACCGCTCGCGTGTGTCGCCAGGACGGGGTC
>NW_008824010.1:1611108-1615110 GCF_000699105.1 Pygoscelis adeliae
GTTTTTCACCCGGCGAATAGTGCAGCGCACATGCCCTCCGCTAGCAATGCTTTCAGAAACAGCATTAAGCGGGGGGGGGGGAATAATCAGGAACAAAATAAATACAAGTACCCGCACATTGCTAGAGGGTGGGCTACCACGTGGGAAGTAGTTTGTAAGTCCTCAGGTTTAGCCTCAAAAGACCACAGGGGAAAAAAAAGGTTTGATCCATCAATCACGTCGGACGGCCTTCTAAGGGTTAGGTTAAAACTGGAGGTAACTCCCCATGTCTTGGAGTTTTGTAAGATCCATGTAGAACAAGTACAGTGCTTTAAATTTAAAAGTTTCAGGTAAGTCAGTCTGTGCACACACCCCACTTGGCTTAGTCCTCGTTTTCTCGTAGGAACTAGGGCACAAAAAGGTAAGCAGGCAATCCGACCCGACAAAACAGAATTAGCCATCCAGTTGCTGTAGCAGTATGTCAGACTCCTCCCCGAAAGCCACAGTACATGGGAGAGAAAATGTCACCGGCAACAGCACGGAAAAAACCAGTCAAGAATCCACATCAGTGTTTTTGACTTTTAAATATGACAGGCTACCAAAAAGACAACATTAATTGTACTCAGTCTGTCAAACGTAGCACCTGCATTGAGAACGATTTACCTGATCAAAATCTTCCAGACATGTTTGCGTGCTCCTCTACCCGTTACAAGGACCAGGCACCCTGTCAGAACTGAGAAGTAAACAATTAAACACTTGTGGCTATAAACTGTGAAGAGGGTGCTAAAACGTATTATGTCTACGTACAAATATAGACACCGCAAACACTTCATTGTAACAGCCTTACACTATTTTCAAGCAGTTTTTGTTTAGAAGGGAGTTTGTTTGTTTGTTTGGGCTTTTTTACAGTACTGAAGTTCACTGTCATTTATTAATTCGGAAGACATTTAAGTAATTTCTCCAGTGGTACACACAAGCTCTGCAGGAATTGAAAAGAAACTTTAAAAACATTTTTATGCTCCGGACAACACCAATCGACTCACTAACAAGCATCTAGTAGTCAATTTGAAATTCAAACTTCCATTTTTGCACATTTGAGTCAACAGATCTTTAACTGTAGAAACATGTTATGTATGCTTAGGAGCAGAACACAGTGCGTGCTACCTGCAAAGTTACAGCAAACCTCATTTTTACTCTTGGGATTGTATCAGCACTTGGTATAAGCCGCTTCAATGCGATTCCATACTGGTTAAGTCCATTTATATGAATCACATAGGCGCATCAGAGGCAGTAAAACATAGCAACAGTTTAGAGCTTTGGTTTCTTTTACAGAAAACTTTAGTTAAATCTTGCCCACACTTTGGTATTTAGAATCAGACTTTCTTCTATACCAACATATGTTTGGCACAGAAAATGCGGAGCATCAGAGAGCCAGTTATGACTCCCTGATTCTCAGCTTTTTTTTATCCCTTGGCTCTGCTGTGACTATAGAAATGTTGTGCCTGCTTTGCTGACAATCGGTTAGGGATCCGGAGGGGTACGCCGGCTGGAAATTACCGATGGATTTCCATCTCCTAACACACCCCCACACCCACAGAGAGAGAGGAAACAGCCAGATTGGGAGAGCAGACAGGTGAATTCCCATCAGGCCAGCAGCACTTTCCACCACTCTTACGGTTGCTCAGTTCACAAATGTTAAAGGCATTAATGCTACTTCAACATTTTCCATTACGTGAATTGCAACTTTGCTAATTTGTATTAATTTATTAATAACATCCAGTACTAAATTACAAAGCTGATATACCTTCCTGTTCTTTTCATAACGGAACAGCATACAGAACACAGCTACCGACATAGAATGCTGAAGAGTTTTGTAATATACACTGAAATTACTTTTCAAGCATCCAGTGATCAGTATGCTACTCTATAAAAAGTGATGGAACACTAGCAGAAAGTCTGTTTACTTTTGTATTACCAACACTGTAGAGCAAACAACAGATTCCATTGTCAGAGGCTATACTGATTTTAAGAGGACAGCTGAGATCTTTCTGCCCATGTTTTTCTAAATTGGTGCAGATTTAGTCACTTTCTCTGTGACCACATGAAATTGCACAGTTACAGGTCATTCCAACCTGCCCACCTGCAGTTCTGTTCGCTGCTGTATAAAGCAGGAAACAGAGCAGCTAGATGTGGTGGAACAACTCACGCTTACACGTAATTCTCCAGTGCTGTTCTGGGTGTATGGGTTGCCCAGAAATCCACTCCTTGAACAAAACCCAGTCCTGACGTTGGGGCTGCATAGCAGATATGTACTATTCCAGCTGAGTGCAAGCAGAAGACATTCTTTTCCTCTGTCTGCTTTGCATCCACCTTAACTATTCACAGGGCAGACCTAAGTCTCCAAGTTACTGACCAAAATTTAATCTGAGGCACCAAGTTGCTGAATTGCCACTGTCACTAAACAAGGTCTCAAAGCACTCATTGCATTTCTCCACTTCTTGCCCTTCGAGCTAAGTAGCCCAATGTTATCCACTTCACATCGAATTATGCAGCAGCACCTGTTTGCATCACAGAAATTAAGAATCAGCAGACCTTACTTGTACCATCTAACCTTAAAACAATCTGACCTAAGTTTAACAGAAATGTGTAACTACTATGTATCCATTAATACTATTAATGGATAATAATAATCTATTATTACTATTTTATATAGTAATATATAAAATATATTTATATAGTAATAGATCTATTAATACTATTTTATGTGACCAAACTTCCCTTAAATGACTGCATATTTTTAGATGTGTTCTTTTTTCTTGAAGCTCATGGTATAGCAACACAAGGGTGTTCATTTACAGTCTGCTTGTGCTTGGGGGTAGTAAACTGTCATGTAATCAAGTTTTCTTTCTTTGGTTTTCTTACTAGATATACGTGCTCTGTACTGAGGGCTATGAAGTGGTGAAGCAGCCTTCTCAAGATGCACATTTTCACAGATCCAAAAGCATGGAATACTACTAGAGGAACTTGATGCAAGCAGATTAAGTGACCCAAATTGCTTACTTTGACACAACCAGCATTAAACAGCTTTTAAAAGCCATTAGGAGCTATCCAAAATCTTTTTATTATTACAACAAGTGTCACAAGCTTCCACTGAGATTTGATTTTTGTTAAACAAAACCCTACAACGTTAATTGGCAAAACCACTTCTCAGTAACATTCATGTGTGATTTAACAAGATGAGCACTTCAAATACCAAAACCTGCACAACCAAACGAAGAAAGATTTCTCATACTGATATCCCCACACCTGACAAGCACACATCTTTTTCTATTTACTAGGTGAGAAGCCCCTTGTAAGCGGTAACAACTTCCTTCACACAGCCTCAAAACCACTGCCATATACAACCACATTTTTAAGTAATCCCCGATAAGCATACTGGAGCTCTTTACATGCTTAAATTTAACGATGTGTGTAAAACTTAGTAGGACTTTTGCTGCGATTTAGTCATTTTCTCACAAACGCATTTTGTTCATGGGGAAAGTGTTAAAAAAGCATCATGAAATTACTGCAAAATATTAAAAACCGCAAACGATCGGGATAGTGTGAAACTCCCTAGTTACACACTCAGCCAACTGCTGAAGTGACTTTAAAATTAATAGGAGAAAATAAAGCACTATACCTCAAAAAAGTTATTTTTATAGGCTTTTTTTTTTCCTTTAAGGATGTCTTTCAGATCTCTTGAAGTAGTCAAGACTGGAAAGCGCAATACTCTTAAAAATGCCTCGGACATCCAGACGAACACGCTAGTTTTGGGGGAGGAACGGGGACGAGGGCGAAAACCGCTATTTAGCCTCGACCGGTCACTTATTAGCGTACTATTGACCTCGGGGAGAAGGGAAATCAGCGCTGTACAAGTGAAAACTACCCAGCTCTTCGGTGGGTCAGCGAGTTTTACCGGTGAAAACGCTGCCGGGAGGAGCAGCGCAGGTAACGGCCGCCCCGCCTGACAGGAAACCCGCGCTC
>NW_008824010.1:1615417-1632694 GCF_000699105.1 Pygoscelis adeliae
ACGGATCCGGGCAAAGCTGAGGAAGGCGCTTAGCGGGTTGTTCTCTCAGGATTATTTCACCCTCCCCCGTTCCTGTTGACGGCCGAGATGAAAGCACGTTTTCTTGGGCTGTAAAAGTGCTTTTGTGAGGCGAGACCTTCAAGCGGTTCTGGGAGGCGAGCACTGGACTCGCCCCAAACTAGAACGGAGTAGACCCGGTTAGTGACCAAAAAGATAAAGCGTACAGCCCTAACGCCTCGGTTTGTTTCAAGCAACGAAAATTCAAATGCACGCCGTAAATTGAAAGCATCCTATCCACCCTCAGAGGACAATTATTCATAAAGCAGCTCTAAATCCTGACACCGCAAAAGGATTTTTAAAAGCCACAGGAGCGTTATCCTATGTTAACTGGAAATGTGAAACCCCCGTTACTTTGCAATTCAGCCTTGCATGATGTATGTATGACCTTTGCCAAATAAATAGCTAGTTAATCCTCACGCTTCTATTTTATGTTTAAAATTTTAACACGTCAGATAAAATTGGACCTGATGATTCAAAAGCATTTTTAATGTTCCATTAGCCACTTCTAAACAACGAAGTTCTACCCCATGAAGTCTTGAAGCACAATCAGAGAAACTGAACCTTATCAGTTGCAACTCTTACTGTATTTAATGTTGATCGTTAGTTACTGCTATTAGTTATGAGGGTTTTTAAGCACAATTCTATGTAAGATATTTCTTCAAGTTAATTTGCCCTTTTTTTGCCATTATATGTTCGTGCTATCTCTTTGCTTGATCAAGAAACATGTAACAACTGTTTCAAGTAAACGGTTAGAAGTACCTGTTAAAACGGGTGTATCTGAGACCAAATTGACAACTTTCCCATTTTTGCTGTCAGAATAGGTCAGTCCTGCAGCATCACTGTGGAAAGCATCTTTGTGGCTTTCTAATTCTTTGAGAGCTCAGATTGTATAGAATATTTTCTATGCATACACAGCTGTATGTGTTTGAATAAAATGACATAACCTTCCACGAAAACTAAGAAAGGCTGGCACTTCTCTGTTAGAGGAACAGCCCCACTAGAACACATCGAGTCTATTCACCACAACAGAAGAATTTTCACTTGTCCTTAATTTTGAGCTGAATTCTTTTTCAGTCTCCTTTTAGCACTCTCACATCACATACCTTTATGATACAGTATCGTAAACAAACTAAACCTTGCAAAAAAGAAGCAGATTAAGCTGCCACGGTCCAGCTTATCTGGAAGAGGTGTTTCAGGCATCTGAAGGAGGTAACTGCAGCGGTACCACTATCATACATGGCAGATGCAAGTTCTACAAAAACAGTAATAATAAGTTGTAGTTTGGTTGTCAGAAAAAAGCAAACAAGTGGGAGTGAAGACTGTAAGACAGGGTAAGCAAATGAGTAAATGACAAAATTATTTACATTAATCAAAACCAGACAGGAATTATAGAAATGTGAATAAGCTAAATGAAACAGATAGCGAAAGGCAAATTAAAACCAATACCAAGTGTAAACTAATAAGCATAAATAAGAAAAATGTGCTTTAAAATATTCTTTTCATGACAGAGCATTCTAATTTAGATGTGTCATTTCAGGAGGAGAGAAATTAAGCTTTTATCAAAATCAGTTTGGTTGCTTTTTTTTTTTTAAATCAATGCCAGTCCCTCAGCCAACAGAAAGCCAAAAAGAACAGAACAGTGAAAAACAGAAGCTTGTTTTTCTTTATGTCTGTCTTCTCTGAAATACTTCTTACTCTGTCCAAAAGGATAACTGCAGAACTAAGCAAAGTTCTGAGAAGAGTTACTGAGATGATGAGGTATGAAAACACTCTTACACAAAGGTTAAGAAATTGCAATTGTTTCCAGTAGAGAAGAAACAAATGTTATCGAAATAATATAACAAGGCAAAAGCACAGTGAGAACAACCTCATGTTCCGTAAACAGATATTGTAAGATTCCTGTAAGAGAGAAAATTGGCTGAATTCAAAGCACACAAAGATCCTATAAGGAATACGATGATAGCAGCAGTATTTTTCATATCCATATAAAGTATTTAGCATTATTATTTTCTCTGTTTATAAAAAACCTAGCAAGCATTGGTCTTGCCCGCAATTGCATTTGTAACACTGACATGAGACGGAGCTGCTTGCAAATCTCTTTTTCCTGAATACAGAAACAAGATACTAAAGTACATAAGCCTTGCGTCTGGCCCAACAGATTTTCTTATGTTCCTAATAAATCTCAAAATATTCAGAATGGTTGTCATATTTCATTGCTTTTTCTGTGAAACTTACTTAATTTTACACCTAATCTTCAAAACAAATCAAAGCATTTAAAGATTTGATAGAAGGAAGAGAGAAAGTCACACTATTAACTTCTTTTGGGGAGGGAAACACTTGAACGGTTTCTTTGGGTAAACCAATTTCTCTGTGGGCAGCCAGAGAAAGAAAACATCTGCAGAAATCTGGATGTGGCAGAATTAACTGATTATTTTCTCCCAAACTGGATGATTAGAATAAAACTAAAAGACTACATAAATGCTCTGAACAACAACAAAAAGAACTTTAATTTAGAAAAAGATGCAAACAAACGCTGTGCTGGACTGATTATGTTTGAGTCCCGCGCAAATCATGAGGTGTTCAAGCAACCCCCAAAAACAGGGGAGAACTACAAACATTCCCGACATGCAGGAGTCTTTTCAAGATTCAGAGTCATCTTAACATGTCTGGCAATACATACAGGACAGCACTGACTGGTCTGAGATCACCTTTTTTGTTTTTGGGGTTTTTTTTTGTTTATTTGTTCTGTTTTTTCAAAAAGAGTTGTCGAAATATCAATACCAAAATCCTTTTGACGATGGGAACAAAAAAAACCGTCAATGAAAACCAATTTACATCTGCTACAAATAGAAAAGAATGTTGAGGCAGAAGGATGTCACTTACTTCTAAATCTTCCCCCCGGGTCATACATAATAACCACTCTAAAGGTCAGTCCCTCAGGGAAAAACAGAACAAAACATGAGGAAAATGGTTCCCTTCTGCAGATATTCAGAATACCAACAAATGGTCAGTGAAATATCAAGTTCAGGGGCAGAAAAATGAAGATGAGTCGCAGCAGTCAAAGACCGCTGTAGGAGGTGTGTTAGAGAACAGCCAGCCAGCAAGTCTGTGATCAGAAAGCCACTGATGCTCAGTAATCACTGACAGATGTCCAACAGACAGAGGGATAAATCTCTCCTCTGAGGACTCACGTTCTTGAAAGCTCATCTCCTACTCTACCTCCGTGTCTTTTGCCAATTGAATTAGCCTGTGGCTAATTTGAGATTATACTCTTCCATTTGCATTTCATTCTCAGGAAAGGAATGATGCAACAGACTGTATTCAAATCAGCAAATAAACAACCCCCCGCGTGACTCGGATCTGAAGTTTCTTACCGGTGTTCTTGAGTGACAGTCATTACACAGCATTTTGTGAGGCAGCCCTGTTGCCAACAAGAACTGCCTGTTTGGATCACAACAAAACTGAACAGAAGAAGAATGTGAAACAATTCACTTGTAATTTTTACTGTTGCTTCAGTTAGCGACATACAGTTCATCATTGCTTGTTATTAAATAATTGAGTAAGATGAAAAGATGGGTCAAGGAAAAACGAACACGTTGCTCAGAAAAAAAAACAATAGAAGAAAAAAGTTTTCTCAGCAGAAGTCATGGAAAGCTGGCATGAACAGAAGCATTTTTATATATGTAATATATATATACACACAATAATAAATAATACTATAAAAATAAATGTGAAGCTTTTCTGAGGATGGACTATAGCACTAGAGAAAAAACTGTAACATGCGTCAACTACGTAGCACAGCATATACCGTAGCATCAGCGATGGGACTTTTTGGTATTATCAAAAGCTGTTTATGCAACCTGAAACTTATGAGTACGAAAGCTTTGCAGTTTACTACTGAAAATACAAGATGCCAATATAGCAACCATAAAACCTAAATATGGTGGGGGAAAAAAAATCTTTTCTAACAGGATCCTAAGACGTAAACAAAACTAAAAACTGTGAGTAGAAGTAGAGTTGAAATACTAGTAGGCTGCAGCTAAACTATATATATTTCCCTTTCTCCCAAGGACACAAACTTAAAATTGAAATAGGTCAACTTTCACTCATCACCATTAACTTTTCTAATGCAAAATATTTTTGCAAAACACTTCTCCCCGTAAGAATATTAATTTTAGAACATGTCTGTAAATAGAACTGCTACACAAATCCTACACTGCAGACCGCTTTCATTTCCTTGTGGTTGGCCAGTGCTGGTAGATGACTTGAAAAATGCAACTACTACTAAGGCAGCAGCTCAGTGGTTTAATTAGTGTGTTGGCAGGCTCCATGGATTCAACTGAATTTTTAACTATTTTCTAATCAGTTTCAAGGGACTATTTGTATTTTCCCCATCACACCCCTAATGGCACTTTTCATTCAACTGTCTTTATTTTGCTTAATAAAGCTTTTTTTTTTTCCTCCCCAGAAAATGCTTAGTAAGAAGCTATTTGCAGGAATCAAACTGATTACTAACGTAAGCACAGTTATGCAAACTGACCTGTGACAAGTAACTCAATGCATTTACTTTGTCATATACTGCTACAGAGCTCTCCAGTAATGATTTTATTTGCAAGTTTGGGGTCAGTGATGGTCTTCCTATCTGATTGAACACGGGGCAGGTTTTTTTTGTGTGTTTTACTTCCTCTAGCTTTTAATAGAAATGTTGATCAATATAAAAGCATCTTTTTAATTTCAAAGGGGGGAACTTTGGCCCACTCTCAGGTTGGACAAGCTTTGAAGGCAGCATTATTATTCGCACCTCGAATACTGTGTTCAGTTTTGGGCCCCTCACTACAAGAAGGACATCAAGGTGTTAGAGCGTGTCCAGAGAAGGGCAACGAGGCTGGTGAGGGGTCTGGAGAACAAGTCTGATGAGGAGCGGCTGAGGGAGCTGGGGTTGTTTAGCCTGGAGAAGAGGAGGCTGAGGGGAGACCTCATCGCTCTCTACAACTCCCTGAAAGGAGGCTGTAGTGAGGTGGGGGTCGGTCTCTTCTCCCAAGTAACTAGTGATAGGACGAGAGGAAATGGCCTCAAGTTGTGCCAGGGGAGGTTTAGATTGGATGTAAGGAAAAAAAAAAAAATGAGTCACCATCCCTGGAAGTATTTAAAAGACGTGTAGATGAGGCGCTTAGGGACATGGTTTAGTGGGCATGGTGGTGTTGGGTTGACGGTTGGACTCGATGATCTTAGAGGTCTTTTCCAACCTTAATGATTCTACGATTCTATGATTATTAATTTAGTTTGTGTTAGTATGAGAATACCCTTAAGTACTGCATTTGGTAACATACTGTGTCTCTTACCCTAACAGCCCCTGTACAACCAAAGCACGTTTCTGTAATATCACATGATTTATACAGTCTCATTCTTTCATTTTGCCTCTATTTTGATTAAAGAAAAAGCAAACAAATACAGATAAGAACATGCTTCCTATAATTAACACCAGTAACACTCTTCAGTTACTTCTACAGATACCATTTTCCATTCACAGATTTTCAACTTTTTCTGAAAATCAGACATCTGTGATTCTGTCCATCTTTACACAAACCTAAAAACGTAAATGTTGCTGAAAATCTCACTCCATTAATTTTCTTCCTTTGTAAGAAAAGACTGAAAGGCTATTATTTCCAATAGAAGAGTTACAGTAATTCCTGAGGCAGGGTTTTAGTACACAAAAGGGGAAGGAAAAAAATGTACCACAATACAGATGCATACAGTGTACTATTCATCACCCAGAAACTATAATTGAATAAAACAAGATTAGAATGGAGGTATGCAGGAGAGGAGAAAGAATCACCGGACATCCAAACCAGGAACACATTTTTATATAATAATATTTTTTCTCCCTCCAATTCCCAATACAGAATTTTCAGTAGAAAACTTACCCTCTTTGAGAACTCATGGTTTCACTACACCATTAAATGCATCAATGCTGCATTGCATTCTGAACTTACCTCTGCCATTTTGCACACAAAAAAGATCTGATATCAAAAAGTAATCAGAATTTGAAATAAGTGAATTTAAAACATCTACTAAGTATCCTCTCAATTTTTTTTTTCCCCCTCCTTATTCCAGCTTGTTTTGGGTTTGGTTTTGGTTTTTTTTTAGGAAGGGATGAGGCAAAGTGGGCAAATGAAGAAAAAAAGTTACTAAAAACAGCATTCTGGAAGCTCATAATTTTAAGTTAAACCCTTAATATCCTATTTCTAATGCTCAATAACATTTTAATTTGTCACTGAAAGTAGGTATTATTTGCCTAAAATCCCAAAATAACTTGACATAATAGTTGAAGTAACTGGATCAGCTTTTTCCTCAACGCTTTTATGAATGACTACAAGGTTAAAAGGCATTTCACGTCACAGATAAATATTTAGCCACCAGTTCAATAGCAAGCTTTCAATGGTAGTGTCATTTCCGGAGCTCGCCACTAGTTCCCATCCTTACAGCACCTCCCGTCGTGCCAGCAGATGTTTGTATGACTAAGCGACAAACCAGACTAAGGCAATGACAGGAATGAAGAAAAATGACACCACCATTTTGAGGGTGAATTTTTGTAGCCAGATGAGTTCCCGTACCCAGTTTACCACATGGACTTACAAAGTGCTGTGCTATCAGAGACCACGGTGAGACCAGAATAAATGCCCAGGAAGAGAAGGGGAGCATAGCAGCTGCATAAGCAGCGCTGCTGAAATGCGAGCCCTGGCCTCCCCTTCCAAACACAGCAGACTCCCCTGTATTCCCATTACCCTGAATAGACAACCTTGCAATAAGCATACAGTCTTGGTATGAGAAGCTTATAAGAACACCATGCACGTTCACTAGAGCATTTTTACTTTGATTAGGGATCTTCTTCTGGCTACGGCTTTTGGAAGCGATCTTAAAAGAAGTACCTCATTCCTATATGTATATTTGCACCAAACTCATCAATCTTGAAATAAAGTTATGCAAATCTTTAAAGCTTATTTAGGACTACTTTAGATACAGGTAGACAACAGCTACATAAATTACAGGAACAGTTATGTTTTCTCCACATACATAAAAACACACCTGCTGCTACCTCCACAGCTGTCTTGATGTATATCAAAGTTCACAACCAAAGTGCAATCTGTTGAGATATTTGTGCTAAAATCTTGTCCAAGCTCATAGCTGCAAGACCACACTAACATATTGAATCACAAGTTTCAGGATGTTAGAAGAGAAGAAACATTTCACCTATGAGAATCATTTACTGCAACCTGTACTTTCAGCTGCCTTTTTGGAAAAGCAAAGGAAAGACAAGTCATTGGGATATATTAAATACGTTGCACTCTATTATCCACAAGTAGTTTTATCTAATTTGTTAGTAAAAACAGCACAAGAAGTATCAGAGCTGCTCTGTACAGATTCAGTTTAAGTCATCCCAGATCAACAGCTGAATTACTACTGTACTATACTCAAAGCCAGGTTGAGTTTATCATACGATGGATTTTTTAAACTACAATAAAATCCTACTACAGTAGGATTTTATTTTTTTGCTACTGAAGATAGCACCTCCTGTCTCAGTGTTACAGAATGTTTTCATTTGAAAAATAGGTCACTTTAAGAACTGTTTTGAAATGATTGTTTAAACAAAGCTTGCAAACACAGATAAAATTCTTCTGCTGGAATGTCTTCTGATGTCTGCAACAAGGAGGAGCATATAGGATAGAAAAGAAGTTTGTGAAAAAAACCATGAAGAGTAAGAAAAACTGATTTAAAAGCACCGGAAGCTTTTCCAGTGGTTTAAACACCATTCAACCTTTGTTCTCTCCTTTGCTCTTCCCTCCTCTATTTTGTCCTGGAACAACACAAATGACTTTGGGGGGTGCAGACATCTGTCAAGAACAACTGACTTGCAGGTGATCCTGGTTGCTCAAACACATATGGATTAGTTGGCAATTTATGACACAAAGGTAAGACTTAATAATGATGCACTTGTTAAGCTGGGTCTGTCAAAAGGCATTTTAAGAAAATAGTAGCCATCACACATTACAGAAGAGCTTCTCCACTCTGGTTTCGTTCCAGACCCTAAACTTAGCCCATCACTTACGCTGGCGAGGTTCCTCCCACTTGAAGATTTCATAGATATCCCAAGGATGTTTTCCTTCCAAGAGTGGAGATAAAGAACAGGAAAACACACTAACTTCAAAAAGGTAGAGTAGCCGATCTTGAAAAACAATTACTTCTGTAGTTAGCTTTAAAATATCTAAAAAACATTTTTCTGGCAAAAGATACGTATATGCAGGTTTTCACTTAACCTGTTAAAAGCCAAAGAACCGATGTAACTAAATTAAGTAGCATCGTATCCCCATACGAGATACCCTGATTTTTCAATGTCTCTACCTACTGCATATTCACCAAAGTTTTTTTGCTAATATAAATACAAGATGATTACAAACAGCAAACATAATAGTAATCAAATAAGAAAGAATACTTAACACATTATCTATGGTCATGTCACTTCAGACCATATCCTCTCTCAAATCCAGAGAAAGTAAGATCTTTGTGATACATCTTAAAACGTTCTCCACGTACACACGCTTTTATTTAGCGCAGACAAAGCTATTAAAATCAGTAATTGGCTGTAGTTGTATAATTCAGGTGTCCACTTAAATCTATTTTAAGTAATCCCATACTGCCAGGTCATATACCTTAAAAAAAACATGAATCAGGACTTTGACTACTACAATAACAGTAAAAAAAGAAAAATGGAAAACAGTAACGCAAGATGAATCTTACATTCCGGATCCTATGTTCTATTAAACAACATTTCACAATTCTATAAAATACCTGGAGATTTTCAAAACTGAGCTAGCCAAGGCCCCGAGTAACCTGACCCAAACTGAAGTCAGCCCTGCTTTGAGCAGAAGGTCGGATGAGATGACCTTCAGAGGTCCCTTCCAATCCATGTTACTTATGATTTTATAAAAAGACAAGGGAGAGTGGGAGTGTGTTTGTATACACGTACATACATACAAACACACTTGCCCTCTTTCTTTCTAGATACTCTAGCCAGTCTATAGCTAAAACTACACTGAATACTGCATGTAGAGCAAGATAACAAACATCACTGAGTGGTAGACTGATTTTGATGTCTTAAATACCTATGAATCTTACATTTATACACAAGAAGTACAGAAGAAAGTATTGCTTTATGACCCAAGTGAGGTGGCAAAGATGTAAGACTTCTCATTCTCACACTTATCAGCTCTATCTGATCTCAGAAGCGTCCAGTTTATCAGTTGAATCCTCAGCTTCATGAAAACACAATCCTCACTACCCAGAGCTTTGACTCCTGTAGTGGTGAGGAATCTCTCTGGAATTACGAAGGGATGAAATATTGATTGCTTCTGCTGAGACAACAGAAGAGAGAGGAAGCAGGCTTGTCCTGAGACAGGTAACCACTCAAACCACAAAAAAAGTTCAGGTTCACCATTCCTCTCTAACCCACATTTCATTTACACATCTCAAACTGAAACTCCACTACTCCTACCTTCGGAATTCCTCCTTTGATGCGTTTTCCCTTCCGCCATTCACTGATCAGTATTTTCAGCAGTGACTCATGAGAATGTGCTTAACATGACACATTGTTGAAACTCGTTTGGGGTGCCTTGATTTAGACGCCCAAAAGACGTGTCACTAACAACAGACATCGGACATGAACATTTCTTGAAAAAGCGATGACAAGTATCATCACACTTACGATAGTCTTTCATACTACTAAAGCTTTCTTACAGACAAGCGATCATGCCTTATAAAAGTTACATTTGGAATTTACTCCTATTTTACCACAAGATAAAAAAAGGGGGAAAGAGAAGCAACTTGAACAAGGTGACCTACTAAGCCTGAAGAATTCAGAATAAAACCAGATTCCTGCATCCCTGTTATATTTTTAAATAATGTGTCTAGGTGCAGCATTCTGCTTCCTCCTGAACTTTTGACTGTATGATCAGGCCTTATAGAGAGGCATTCAGAATAAGAAAAGAGCTGAAGAATTAAACAGCCATTCTGAATGGTAAGGAAATAGGGCACTGAAACATTTCTTATTTTCTAGAGTAACCTACTCCAGTCTGTCTCACCTCAGTTCTGCCCCCCACCCCAAGTAGTGTCTGTGACGATCTACAGAACTACTTATTTCACAGAGAAAGCTGCAAGAGCTGTTTTAAATAATTTTTCTCAAGTTTTGTAGTTTTTTTACTACAAAAGTAAATCACAGTATAGAACAGATCACCTTTCATGAACAAAACCTATGAACTTTTCATGTAATACTAAGTTATTCGAGCTAAGAGCACAATCATAATTATTGTGATTTTAGAAAATTACTTGTAAAGGCAAAATAATGGAATACAAGGTTAGTAGTATGAAAACTGGTGCACTGAAACTTAAGTTCTTTAGCTAATGGTTTGAAATTTAAGTTCTAACACAGAACCTGTTCTTATTTGGATGGAAGTTTCCCAGTTTACATACTTAAATACTCACATTTCAAAGGATTTGATAGATCCATAGTTCTGAGGAAACCAACTGGGACAGTAAAGCCACATTACAAACACCAAACAAAAAAAATTCGGTGTTTTTACAGCCCCTGTTTGCCTTTCACTATAAACTCACACAGAAAATTTCCTCATATTCACAGCACTGAGGTCAGAAACCTATAGTCAGTATTGCCAAGAACCCAACTATTTTGCTTAGAGTAATTCTTTTATGTGTATATTCTTAACGTATCATTGGAACAACAGTGTAAACAATTTTTATAGATTTAGTTCTGACATTTGAACATATTCAAGTTCAGCAATTCCCGTAGACCCATAGGTGCAGAAAAACTTACTCGGCTGTTTTGACAAAAGCATAGCCATTGCTCGTCATGTTCTTGGCAGAAGCAAGAATCTTGTTTCAGAATCATTGCCATTCACTATTCTGCAACATTTACTGAAAAATACTAATGATAATTAGTATAGTATTATCTCTATAGTATTAGTAATACTAAAGAGAGAACACAGAAAGACATGGGAAGTGACGTTTTCATTTTGAGAAAGCTTCAACAAATGATCTCTGCTTTCTTTAAAAAAAAAAGGCAGCTATCTGTGCAACATTTGGCAAAAGATATAGTTAATAAGGTAACATTGAATTTTGATACTTCAGAAGCAACAAAAGAATATTTAAGAGCAGCAGTTTCTTATAGCAGGTGAAGTAGCTCGTTAAAAAAAAATTAATGTTGAGTGTAATGACCTAATTAGGGGAATTTCTGCATAGAGAGAGGCTGTTCTAATGTAAGTTGATGGGAAAAAACAGCTGGCTTGAATACTGTAAGATCAAGACCTAAATGCTTATGAAAGTGTGTGGTTGAAGCGGGGGGGGAGGAAATCACAAGACTGGGAGTTTCTGTCCTTCTGACAAACATATTAAATACAATCGTACTAATTTCACAGTTTCTCAGTTAAAAACTTTCCAAGATTACTCATACTTAGTAACTACAAAAATTCAGAACTGCCAACGCTATTCTGTTGAACTTCAGTTACTGAAAGTACTCCACACATTTCATCTTTGTTAAGAGAAGAAAATAATTAAGAGGCATCATATATCAGCTTAAGTAGTATCAAAAGCCAAAGCAAGAGATCAAATTATTCAGTAACGAAATATATTAAGATAAATGACATAGTATCTGATCTTGATTACTCATTTTTTAGAAGGCACTAAACACAACACACTATATAGTCCAGTGTTTTTACCCATCATTTTTAAGTGCATCAATAACCTGCAAGAATACCTGCCAGTAGGTGGGATATGTTAAATCTGTTCCCTAAGAAAAAGCATTCCAAGAAACGCATTCAGGATGGAAGCATGCCTGATGCTGCAACTGCTACTAGAATGTTGTTTTTATTTTAGCCCTTTAAGTTCTAAAAAAAATGTCAGGAACTTTTTCGTTAACACACCCTACAGAAAGTTAATAAATTCTGAATGAGCTTGAGCAATATCTGTTAGCATTTTGGCTTCTTGTTACTTGTTGCCCTTCCGAGAACTACGTACACACTCTCACAGTGAAATAATCCACTCCACACACTTTATTAATGTTAACATAACACAATAAAACTTTAGGTAATTAAGTTTAATGTGCCGTTCAACAAGTGACATGGAATTTCATACTACAACTTACAGTAATTCTTTATAGTTCACAATACCCTCACAGCAAAATCAAAATGGACCACAAACTGCCCCAGTATTGTTATGCAAGAGCTTGGTTTTCTTCTTGCTGGTCACCCTGAAAAGTAACACAATGATAGTAGTTACAATGTGACATTCAAATATCTAAATATGAAATACGTTTGCATTGTTTCACAAAGTATGTTTAAGCAAGTACATTCCCCTAATATCATCTTCTAACTATGAAATAATGAAAAATACTACAATAATTCCATTTGTGCTTTTGTATGTGCAATACATATAATCAGACCAACATCTTCTGTTTTTATGATGTATATACATACATAGGTTTCACTATAGTGAAATACAAATCAACATTTATCATTACAATAAAGTAAATTATTTAAGTGTCTTAGACTAACCACTCAATCTTAGTTTTCTGTAAGGAAAAGCAGTGTTAGACATTCACTTTCAAGTTACATTAGTGCAATAACCACAGATTGTGGTTTGGGGAGGTGGGTGGTGTGTGTGCGTTTTTTTTTTTTTTAATTAAAAACAAACTTAGAACACTGAAGACCAAAAACAATACATGCAGAGTCTTTTAGTTCAATTAAGAATTGTTATTTTATACTTTGGCCAGACTTAGAGAGTCTGCATGCAGACTAGTCAAAATAAACCATCGAAAATCTATTTGTTGGTAGAGCACAGGAAGCTGTCCCACTAATCAGGTTATTTTATCTTTGTTTTGTTTTTTTCTTTTAAATATAATTTAAGTTTTACTTTCCTGCTTGCTAAGAAACTCCTCAGCTGTTCACACTGGTGTCAGGGTAAGTCTTCAGCGTTAACAGCTTGCTAGACATTTCCTCAAGATTGTTTGTTTTCTTTCCGAGTTAGGGAATTACACTTTAAAACTGCCTTGTCTGGACAGTAATCCTACAACTTTTCAGACAACACAGTAGTTAAGATAGAGAAGTTCTGCAATACAGACTCTTGCAAGGTCCCATGATTGTGAGAAAAGTTATGTAGCAAAAATCGTTATAAAAGGAGTTGCCACTACCGTTTTAGGAGAGACAGGAACTGAAGCTGAAGCCTACCTTCAAAGCAGGGGCTTCCCAACTACTCATTTACTAATGACTGACACCAACTCATCCCACGGGTTTCAGTCTTCCTCACCAAACTGCTGTGACACTTTTGAGTATTTGTTTTGTATTTGTATTCTCTTTCATTTCTTAGTGAATCAAGGCAAAAAAAAAGATACATTCCGTAATCAAATCCCAGGAAATTCAGTTCTATCACGAGAATCTGTCTCATTAATAAAGGTCCAAGCAAAGGAGTGTTTGAATCTCTATCACTCAAATATTGCAGAAGTAAAAGAATCCCAAATCTCCCAAAGCTTCCTCAAAAAACCCTATTCAACTACTTTGACTCATCATTCTATCAACGTCAGAGTAAATAACAAACATTAAAGAAAAAAACCAATAATTTGTTTATTATCTGCTTTGACAGTTTTGCACTTGTTACATCGTAAACCAGAAAAATAATTTTACTCTAGCTCGGTTAGTATTCCAGATGTTAAAGATGGAAGTTAGTAACAGAAGAAGCATTAGAGAAGAACTGAAGATCTTCAGGAACCTAACTGGACATGGTTCACTAACATTTCCCTTTAGCTATGCCCTGCTAATAATACTTTAAATCAGATTTCCGTACATTCTTTTCTTCCTGTGTTATTTCAACATTGCAACTCTTCACAAAAGCCAGAACTCAAAAACCCATACCATTTCACCTGGCAAGAATCTTGAAATCCCTGCTACTTGACTCCCTCACTGTTTCTCCATCAACTTAATTCTCTACAACAGCAACCCCTGAAAGCTAACATCATCAGGCAAGACTCCAAAAACAAGACAGAAACCAAACGTTAAAGCCACTGATGAAGCAGGTGAGTTTAAGTGTTCTTGCTCCATCATCTTTGATATTTCCAGTTCCTTATCAATTACTGTTTAGCCGACCTAAAACTAGACTAGATAGTAAAAGGCCTAGAATACAACAGCTGCTTTATGACTATTAATTCAGAATTCGTTAATAAAGCCCCTTCAACAAGACCTTGTTCTTTTCCTGGCCCCTATATAGCAGCATAGAATGAAAAGACGTACTCCGTAAGGCCCAAAACAATAACAGAAACAGGAAAACATGACACCCAAATGCCTGGAAAGCAGGAAATACCTGCCTTTGTCTCCACCCTTCAATAGGAAGTACAGTACCACACCTTTAAAAAACAAGAAGGAAAAAAAAGTATACATTAACATAACCACTGTTTCTTTCCGAAGGAAAACCACTATTTTCTACAACAATTAAGAATTTTGCCCACCCATCTAAAAACACTGAGTTAGTAACTGAGTTTAGTCTTACTTTTAAGACCCATGTTCAGCTACCAACATGACTTTGGGCAAATCACTTGACCACTGTACGGATATCCCACAGCTAGTAAGAATCCCTCGATAACATCATCACTCTACCTCACTGCTATGCTGTGAATGAAAAATAAACCCAAAAGCACTACCAGTGATGTGGTGTTCAGACACTGAAACACAAAACAATTGTTTTCCTCATAGAGAGGCTGTACGGCTACTCCTGGTAGGTAAATTTTCCCTAAGGTAACATAGCATGCCCTAGGATGTCTGTCCCGTAAAACTCTTCTTATTTTTGAATCTCTTTACTCATAGACAGCTGTCATTTTCTTAGCTCTGTACAATTACCACTGCATACATGCCTGATCATTTGTCCGACATCTTCACATAGGTATCATGAGACTGTAACAAAGCATCGTATACCTTACCTTTCAGGGTAACAACGTTTTTCTCACACCAAACAACTTTTCACAATATTTCTCACATCTCAGAATGCTGAAATAAGCACTCAATTAAGAACAAACCCTCTGTCTCACCTGTATCAGATCAGTCCCAGGAATTCAATTATTGCTGCACTCCAAACTAAAATTATATTGCCAGAGAAAAATGCTATTTTGAAGAATGTACTTGAATTTGTCAGCTTCATCAGCACTGGTATTTATTTTCTCCTGACCTAGCTTCCAAGAATTCTTCTGTGCCACAGAACTGCTTTCAGAACCCCAACTTGTTCACCTACTAAAATCAAAAGTAAGAAGAATTAGGAAAGTCACAAGCAAAAACACAGCGGAAAACGAGATTCAGACAAACATGCTACATGCGTTACATACTTCACCATATTAGCGAGGGGTTTGGACACACCATGCAATGCCAATGTAATGTCCTAGGTTCTCAGTGTCCCCCTGCACACATTAAAAGATACATTTTTTTAAAGGTCAGATAACTAAGACATGGACGAAATTACAATTATTCAGTAACACTGTTGTGGATAATTGAAACCTAAATAAAGAGTAATGGACAAGCATACCTATTTGAGGCTCCTCTGATCTCAACTGTGAATGCCTCAGTTACTGATGACACTGCAGTAAAAGAAATCAGCAGTCGACTGATGGTGTGGTTGCCTCGTTGAGCACGGCACTATTTTTAGATAGGTTAACACGTCACTTTGTATGTAATAGCACTCAGTCAACAATGAAACATTTTTCTTTTGAGAAAAGTTAAAGCACGCGCAATTGCACTTGCCTGGAGACTGTACTAGTGTAAAAATCTAACTGCTTACCAAAGTGACTAGGATACGTGTAAAGCACTAGCTATTTTCTTGTTCCACTCATGAATCTTGTATACAATTAGGGAAGGCAGTCACTGAACAAGCAGGTTTGCTGTGTATACTCTGAGAGTCTTACAACTTTTCCAAAATCTCTCTCAGATTCTTGCCTCGGAAGGGCTGGGCCAACCATTATGTACTGAGATGTTTTTAGATAACGAATCAGAGCATGGATGACATGAGTTTCTAATAAACAAAATTAAAAGTGATAAAAAAATCAATGCAAAGTATTTTCAAATGCAAACCATGCAAAAAAACCATAGTATCACTAACGTGTCATCTGTCTCTGTTGACAAGCAGTCATGTGGCATCTCTCTCTCTTCTTTCACAGTTACAATTCTCACATCTCCAAGTTCAGAACAAGCAGATTCTTTAGACACGTGGCCATCATTGTCATACCTGCAAACACAACCCAAACTGTTAACTGAAACATTTCTTCTGCAAAGAAGTTTTGTTTGTATTTCATCTAGACTAGTACTATGTGCTCAACAATACAAACAACAAAACAAATACATATGCCAGTCTACAAAGGATATTAAAAAATCGTCCATTTTAATAAAATTAGCTGTATACTTTCCTCTTTCTTATATAACTTCCACCCCCTTTTTTTTTAAGTGTCAGCTACAGTCTTTTAAGTACTATCAAGAAAAGTATTTCGTCCGCCCTTCACAGGTAAAGAGTATACTACTAACGTTCCATCAGCTGCTATTAAAGAAGCGTTGTCTGACAGCGCTCTTTCTTCTTTCACAGTAATTCTTCTCACACCCTCAGGGAGGGAACAGATCGGAGCTTTTGACAACGGGTCGTAGCTGTCATACCTAGAAAGAAAATACACAGTCGGTATTAACGCCAAGAATTATTTACCTGGTATTAGTCAACAGAGAAGCACTGCGACAGCCTACTCACAAGTCCAGTAAAAACCCTGCAACTTCTGCATCATTTCTGAAATCCAACTTTTCCTTAAGTGTCAACCATCGGTCAATATGATTTCCCACATAAATCCTCGTTTTCCCCCTTCTTCTATCAAGACTTTGCTTTCTCTTTTTCTTTTCCAGAAATGACAACACCGGGGGCCTTCCGCACCTCTTTGCCGGTAGTGACATCGTAAGCCTAGGAACAGAGGAAGGACTATTTAGCGCGACGTCGCTCAGAGCAATGGATTACACCTCAGCGTTCTGAATCATCACAGCAGGAACTGATCGCCGAACGCCGTAAGCCTTTTGCTCCTATGAGGTTAACAACCTAGACCGCTGTAAGTGGCGGCGGCTCGCGGCAGACGCGGCACCCGCCGACCGA
>NW_008824010.1:1633255-1638078 GCF_000699105.1 Pygoscelis adeliae
ACGACCGGCGGCTAATGGGGTTAGTCTGCGCCGCCGGCCCCGAGCGGGCTTCGCCCTCTGGATCCTCGCCGCTCAATTTACCCCCCCCCCGGTACTTCCGCGGCAAGAGAGCTTCCTCCCGCCCCAGGCACGGGGAGGCCCGGCTCGGTGCTCGCAAGAGGAGGTGAGCGAGGCCTCTTGGCAAAGGTCGGGCACCAGCTTGAGGGAACCTGGTCAAACGCCTTTTGAAGTGTCAAATCGCGCAACTAACCACATCCCCTGGAAGAACATTTGAGGTAAAAACTGATACCTTCACGTCACTGAAGCGGAGAGCAAGCAGGTAACACGGTATGTTTTCTAATACTCGTTGAATATCAAACTTCAGTAAATGTGTTACAAACAATGAAAACCACACTGTTTTTCCAAGCAACAATTCCCAGTATGAACTGCAAAAACACTATTATTTTACCTTCTGGAAGGCCAGATTCGGAGCCAAAACTGTAATCTTCCTCTGAAGAGCAGAAAATGTTTGAAATTTGACTTACCTGTCGGAAGGGAAATATTAAATAAGTGACACGAGGAAAAAGAAAAGGAAACGTAGATGTGGAATCCGTGTTGTCACAATGTATTATAACGACGACACCGTACAGGGTGTGCGTTCTACCAGTTGCTCGGCACTTCCATGCGCTTCTGCTTACATGTACTGCGTTGTTAAATAAATGACTGAAAAGACAGACCAAGTTAGCTAGCGATATCTGGATAATTTTATCTAAGCAACGAGAGGGACAGTCATACCTGTCGATTTATTTTTTATTACTTCTACTGTCGGTCTTGGTAGGCTCACAAGCCAGACAAGTTAGCTCAAGAACTAGTAGGTGACTGAAGGCTGATAGAAACATTTATTTGCATTTGCTGAATCAGCTGAATAACTTGACCAAACCAAAATCTTTTGTTTTTTGTCCAACATTTACATAACTTGAAAATAAAGAACTGAAGAAAAAAGCCATAATGTCCTTAAATATATTTCGCTCTCTTTTATCATGTTACAACAACAGCACGTGAGCAGATTTTCATGACACATTTTGGTGTGTGTTAATAGAGAAATAAGTTTTAAATGAATCATCGTAGCATAATTACATTGAGGTTCTCTCAAAATAGCACAAATAATCAGTGATACATGCATATAAAGATAATCCCTTGTATTTTACCCTTTTCACATAAAATATGAGATAATTCCTCCTCTATCACCATTATTTCTGTAAAATACATACTTGGTCATACTGTTTCCAAATAAATATGACTATTTAAGAGGCTTTGCATCCTTATTTCTTCTGATTGCTTTCACAAATACAGTTATTGTCTGTGTAAGTAGATTCACCTTCAAAATAATGGAACAGCATTAACCACTAAAAGCTGTTGTGTCCTTTTAAGTTCTGTTTATCCTGAAATCACAAAGCTGCTGGGAGAAGCAAGGGGGTACACTAACAACATCTACCAAGTAATTTTGCAACAAAAGCAAGTGTGCAGCGACTCACCTTTTATGCTAAGTAAGTTAAGCAAGCTACTGCTGTTATGCATGCTTGTGAAGTTAAAAACAGCATTTAAAAATAAAGGTGCATGTCTGTGTTCTCAATAATGAATTAATAGATAAGAAAAAAATAATCAAAGCTTTCAAGTTAATGCATCTTGCCATATTTGTGGTTTTTTTCCTGTTCCTCTCATCAAGGAGGTCTGCTAGCCAGCATTAATTTCTCCTGCTTCAGCTGATTCTGGCTGTGTGACAGACACAGCGAGGGAATGCTTTTAGTCCCACCAATACTTACATTAATGTTGATTTTACCACTTGGATGTCCATGTCAGTAAGGTTAATATTTTGCCCCTGAACTGTTTCACTCAAGTCCTTTAATAAACATGCATTCCTAGTACAACAAAGTGTATGTTACACAGCAGCAGTAGCTGCCACTCAGGAATGAAATTTCAAAGCCAATACCCCAGGCTCAGCAAAGGTTAAGGTTCATTTTCCTCCACAGCAAAGCAATGTAACAGAGGGCACCAGGTGCAGCACGCTGCCTCCTCCCGAACCGCAGCTGCAGCCATGCAGGAAAGAACTGGAGCAGTTTACGTAGTTCATAGCAGTCTCTCTGTTACATTACTTAAGCTCGCTCCCTCCTCTTAGCACCAACTTCTCCCTGAAAATCTTGGCTATACTATCACCTTTCTGCTAATAAATATTTTACTATGCTACATTAGTTTCCAGAGCAAACATCTTATCTTTGAGCTCTTGCATATTTAGCTTCCAAATGTAAGCACAGCAAAAACGTACCTTACAAACTTATGAAGCCTACTGTCTCTAAAGCATGTAATTTTCAATATAAAATGCCCTATGTTGCTACAAGAGCAATCAGTAAACCCAACAATGTTTAAATACCCCATTTATTTCATGTTTTATGTATATTTGTGAGATGGGATTGAGAAACTGCTCCCTGGGAATGCTAATGCAAACTTCTTCATATAGTAAGTAATTTGTCTACCACACAGAGACCAAGTTTATCTATCCAAGTAGCTTGTTTCCAGAATGCTCGGGGATTCTTGATCCTTTATCTGGTATATTCTCCCAGTTTCCAGTTATCAGTGATTTAAGGACTTTGAAGACAAGAGGGTGAATCCAAACCATTACATAAAGCAGGCGTGGAAAGACCTATACTCCATGAACTGAATCCCTTTTAGACCCCACTTAATATTCATAACATCCTACTGCAGCGATTCTTCACTTTGCTTTTTGAGCCATTTGTTACAAAAGTGTTACTCCTAGACAAGAAGTGATTTATGACAATAGCACAGTCATGTATTTCCATGTTCCAGTGCAATACTGATACTCCATTAAAAATACAGCACAGCAGTGATATTAATTAGCCCCCCCAAAGACCAACTCTCATTAATAGCTTTAACCAGTCTGTTTCCCTTCCGACCTGAAACAGAATCGATGGCAACTATTTAATAAAGAGAACTAAGGATAAAGTTGAAAACCACAAGGTTTATCACCACACAATTCACTCCAGCAAGTCTTTGCTTGCGTTAAAATCCTTAATGCTTTCAGAACAACCCGATTTATTAAGAACAGTATACAAAAGATAGATTGACACAAAGGTTTAAAGTGTAGACTTTCAGAAAGCATGCTCATTTTCGAAACTGAGCTCCCAGTCATTTGGGCCTTCATGACAGAAATCGGGAACTACTATATTCTAAGAGGTTTTAAGAAAAATTAGCTGCATGGAAGTCCAGCAAGACCTGCATTCTCATTGCATCTTGATCCGTGTAAACTAAGTAGTACAAAAGTAGAATTTCTTATGTTTATCAATCGCTGCTGAGGATGATTCATCACATTTAAATTCTTTCACACAAGCTTCATCTCTTCAGTCTTTCATCTAAGTTATCATCATATCTGCAAAGAATAATTTTTTTTTATATTAAAAGGCAACTAAATTATGCTGTGTAGTACCTAACACGCAATGAAAACTTTCATGCAGAAAACATGAAGTAAAAAAAAAAAAATTGAAAAGAACAGTCAAACAAGCAGTAATCAAACCAATAAGCTAGTGCATTTTCACTAGAGAAAAGCAGCATCTCCAACAATATATGTTTCATGTTTCCTATTTTTACTTTCTCCTCCTCACCATCTGCTTCTGTTCTTTTTCTTCCAAAAAGCATCTACCTCGTTTAGCTTCACTCACCCCATCACAGAACTCAGACTGAACAGGAACAAAATTCCTAATTCCAAAGCCAAAAAAGCACTACCTATTCATAAAAGGCCTTCTAAAAATAACTCTCGTTTTTCTTACAATAATTGTCAGTCTTTAAGAGAAACAGTCCATATTGATTCAATGCTTTGCTACACACATCCTCTAAACAAAGGAAGTTGAGTTTTTGGCCATCGGTACCTTTGGATTGTACTTCTGCCTTCAGTGCTGCCGTTTTTGCCAAATCTTCCCGGTTTTTTGGTAGTCAGTACTGAATCCCACAAGAGTGAGATACTGTAGCGTGGAGAAAGGTGAATTACAGAACACGCAGAAATTTCAGCTACTTCCAGTATTCTTCAGCAAGAGGAAGAACTACTCCTTCCATCATGAAAGGCACCTGAGCAGTGCTCAAATGGATTGCTGTTTCTCAAGGAAAACTAAGAATACAAGAGTTCCTTAGGAGTTAGGAACACCTGCAGCGCAGCTCCTTGCAGGTCCCCATCCTCCCTGGGAGGCTGCAGCCGATGAGCATTACTGATCCGGTGACACAGAAGGCTCTGAGGCAGCTCTGCTCACGAGGACCGGGAACTGCGAGAGCCCTGGCTGAGGGGGCAGCCTGGGCCCAGTGAACCCTTTCGGTCAGGACAAGCATCGCCAGTTCATCTATCCGCAAGCAGCTGAAGTACAAGTACGCTTTTTTGCTGTTTTTGTAACAGTTCTAAGTGTAAAAGTACCATTCACTGCACCAACACAATACTTCCATGTTTTAACGCTGATGCGCCGCGTTTGATGGAGTAGAATCCCTCTTATGTCAAAACATGAGCAGAGATTACTTGCTTAACTGCACTGAACTACTACTTCTTGTTAAGTACTTAAGGCAGCAAGACGGTTTGCTTTGCTTAAGGAGAACTGCATAAAAATAAAAACGTTTTGGGGAGAAAATCCTCACAAGGACGCTCAGCGGGGCCTGAGGAGGCCCCAGGTTCGCCCTGTGGCCTGGTTGCCCCCCAAACCCCACGGGGCGGCAGCCTCGCACCCAGACCCGCTCCCCAGGCCCCACGGGCCACGCCGACACCCCGGCGGAGCGGTAAGGAGGGCCCCGGGCCG
>NW_008824010.1:1638385-1639774 GCF_000699105.1 Pygoscelis adeliae
CCCGGAACGGATCTCCCCGACGGGGCTCCTCGCTCCAAGGGGAGCAGGATCGGAGAGGGAGCAGCGGAGATGCCGCAGCAGGCAGGGCAGAAATGACTGATGTGGATTTTGCAGGTGTTATATAAGAAATATACCGATCTGCCAGGATAATTCAGCAATAGCGGTGTATGTTCCTACTCTGTGTCCGAATTCACTCGATGAGGCAGATGGGAAGAGGCCTTCAATTATTACAAAAAGTATTGTGAGAAAGAAAAGGGAGCACGTGTGGAAAGTTGATGTGGAGAGTGACACAGTTTTTCTCACTGGCAGCATGAGCTGAGTCAGAACTGAATCCAGCAGTGGGCTGCAATGACAGAAGGGGTGGGAAATAGGGAGAGAATGCTCTGCATTTAAATGTGTGACACGCAATGATCTGGAGAGCCTTTTCAGCGCCGGTACCCACACTCTACCACGTCCAGAGGAAACGAGAGAGAATGAGGAGAGCAGATGAAATGTGGGAAACAAAACTTGAGAAGATAAAATATAAAAAGGTACTGGCCAGGGGTGACACTAGAATTTGAGTCCTGAGGCAAGTCCCTGGAGGGCCAAAAAGCTCCTGACAGATTTTCTCATTTTGTCAGTCATTTCTCTGCAGCAACCATAGTAAACTTTATAAGTATTGTTACAGTCAGCACATGCGCTACAGAAAACTTCTGGACCCACCTTCTGTGTATAACCCTGAGGCCTCTGGATCTCAGCTTGAGGAGAACAAGCCCCGTGAAGTGCAGGGAGGAGTTTCAGCCAGGTAAGGCATCCTCACAGGGGCACTCGGACCTCACTCCCTGTGTGACAGACACAGGCAGGGTGCAGGAACAGCCACAAAACTGTGGCTGAAATGCAAAGAGTAAATGTGTTTTCGTTACCTCGTGGACCGGGGGATCCCCAAAGCGGCACCCAGGCAGAGGCACACAAGTGGGGACGTGGGCACCACGGAGCTTGGTCCTTGCTAGAGGGTGGCCGAACCTGCTGTTTTCGCCTGTTTGTCAGGGATTCGCGCAGGCATAGTTTGCCGCTGTGCTTTGAGCTTTCCCACAGCGGGGCAGGAGTCTTGAGCATGTTCGATAGGGTGCCTCGGAATCTGTCGCAGGCCTACATTATCTAAACACAGATGTTCTACCTGTCGAGCACACGAGCCTAAACAGCGATTAGTGTGATATATGTGTTTTTGTACACCCCAGCTGCAAGTCACTCTAGCGTGTTTACAATCCTCCTTGCCATTCTTCTGTTATTTTCCCACACTCCCTGTCCTTGTGCCTTCAAGGGCACCTTGACAAGGCAGGAGTGCGAAGGGAACAAGCCGCCAACCCCGTCCTTCTGTCCGTGTCTGCAGGGGTCTCGGGATTTGGCTGA
>NW_008824010.1:1640651-1663664 GCF_000699105.1 Pygoscelis adeliae
TTTTTCCCCGGCGGAGAGCGGGCCGCGGCCCCTGGGCAGCCCGGTTCGGTTCACTCGTGGTCCCGTGTCACGGGGCACAGCAGCCGACGTCTCCGTCTTCACTGTTGTTTATGGATGGGTGCAGGGTTGGTTGGTGTTGCGAGTACAGTTATTTTTCCTAAACTGTCCTGACGACATGTAGTATAGCGCGTGCGAGTAAAGGAAGGGCAGAGTACGCCACGGTAGGATGCCTACAACCTGTTCTTCTAGCGGAATTTGATGATTTCATAGAATCAGAATCACAGAGTGGTTTGGGTTGGAAGGGACCTCTGAAGGTCATCTTGTCCAACCCCCCTGCCGTGGGCAGGGACATCTTCAACTGGATCAGGTTGCTCAGAGCCCCGTCCAACCTGACCTGGAATGTTTCCAGGGATGGGGCAGCCACCACCTCTCTGGGCAACCTGGGCCAGTGCTTCACCACCCGCAGCGTAAAACATTTCTTCCCTCTATCTAGTCTAAATCTACCCCCCTTTAGTTTAAAGCCATTCCCCCTTGTCCTGTCGCAACAGGCCCTGCTCAAAAGTTTGTCCCCATCTTTCTTACAGGCCCCCTTTAAGTATTGAAAGGCCGCAATAAGGTCTCCCCGAAGCCTTCTCTTCTCCAGGCTGAACAACCCCAACTCTCTCAGCCTTTCTTTACAGGAGAGGTGTTCCATCCCCCTGATCATTTTTGTTGCCGTTCTCTGGACCCGCTCCAACACCAACAGGTCCATGTATTTAATTATGCATAAAAAGCTCGTTGCATACATTTGTAGTTTTTCCATGTCTCACCTGCTTAAATGAAACGTTCTGTTACCTATGCACCGGTCAGTTCATACCAAGAGAGGAAACAATCTGGCAAACTAAAACAATAGTTGTGGCAATGGTCCCTGCTTCTTCTCAAATACAGCAAGCAAATACTCAGCCCAAAATGCATGAAAGCAAAACGAGCATACAAATGCAAAGTAGAAGTCAGTGCACATGGTATCGAAAGTCTGTATTCAAACTTTAAATCGCATTATCTGAGAATGGCTTGGCGATCTTGCTGAATGCTAAGATGCTTCTAAATGTGCATTATTTTCAGTGCTGTAAAACGTTGTGATAAATAAACGGTGGAACTCTTACATAGAATTAATATGTGCGGAATGCATAGAAGAGAAGCAAAGCAGACGCTATGTTTCTGAACTTGTAAGAGTACTTTTGTCCTTCTTCAAGATTCCCTCAATAGGAGCCGTTCGGGGAGCAGTCACAGGTGGTTCCATGGTGTAATGGTTAGCACTCTGGACTCTGAATCCAGCGATCCGAGTTCAAATCTCGGTGGAACCTGGCAGTTTTTGCCCGTGGGCAGCATTTCTTTACTGGTCGTTGTCGTGGAAAATGGGTTTAAGAGAAATTTAGTATTCTTCATGGGCTTTGGGAGTGCCTTGAACTACTGGCATGCCGTGCTACCAGAAAAACGCATTTGAAGTAAAAGAGAAAGACGAACAAACCATAGAATTTTCCTGATTGTTTTTTTTCTGTATTCGTTATTTATTATTTATTGCAGCTAGGTTAGTACATTCTTACACGAATGATCTGAAATATTTCAGACGTGCCATAGTATACTGAAACGTAAGTGATTCTTTTTACTTCTACGCTGTGAACAACCTGTGTGGAAACTCGCTTCTAGATGCTGCATCAGGAAAGCAGGAGGGGGCCTGCTGAGCTCTGCCTCTCGTATTAGGGGCCGTTTTAGGTATCCGAAAGATGTTCTGCTGCATTCGCGTTTACTTTCCGACGCTTCATCTCTGTGGGAAAGTTATATTTTAGCGATCGTTATACCACGAAGACAACGAATATCGCAGAAAAGCAGAACAAACAGGAATGTTTAGGTTGCGTTGGGTTCCTGGCCAGTTTTAGGACGCAGAAGAGAAAGGACGGGAGGGCGTTTCCAGCGGGATTTGTTCGCTCTAGATTTATTCTCCGGCCCCGCGGAGGCGAGTGCCACCGCCCGGTTCTATGGTGTAATGGTTAGCACTCTGGACTTTGAATCCAGCGATCCGAGTTCAAATCTCGGTAGAACCTGGAGCACGGCCCCCACCTTTTCCCTGCCCGCGGCGGCCCTGCGCCGAGCGCCGGAACGGGCCCCCCGGGGCACGGGCAGCTCGAGCGCGCGTACGGGCCCGCAGGAGACCCCAAGAACGGCACGCAGCTTCGGGCCGACAGCGCATATAACGATCCCTCACGGGGAAGGACAAACTGCCGTGTCAAAGCGCAGCACGGCAGGGTAGAGACCAAAGTGGGGGGGTAGAACCCACGGAGCTGGATGCCGAAGGGTTTTCCTGGACCTGAACTATAGCACAGTGTTCCCCCTTTTCTTACACTGAATGAACAAGTTAGACATTGGACAAAACGATCAAATAAGACTTTAAATAGTTGTCACTACAATTTAATTAGGTCTTTCCTTATGTTTTACTGTTGTTTTAGATGTATTTTAAGTCTTTTTTGAGAGAGAGAAAAAGTCACTCACACTGAGGAAAATGTGATTGTCAGTAGATAAATGTGCAGAATTTGGACATTATTTTTCAGACGCATCCAACTATTCACTTGGAAGACAGGGACAGAAATGCAACGATTTCACAGTGGGTATAATCTCACACATTGAACTCCACACAATTTAAATGGATATTACCTCTGCTTTGCTGACACAAATCCTCATTATTTAGTTTTCATTTCAAGGGTAGCTAAGGACATCTTAACGTCTTGGCTCCCCTCCTCAAAACCTGCCCTTACTAGTCATTTGTTTACACAGCAACAGGAACATCTCTGTTCTGTGCCAAACCAAAAATCAGCTGCTCCTCCTCTTCTGGCCAGGTAACCATTCCTTACTGACCCTTGGGGGGGGGGGGGGGGGGAGCGGGGGGAAGCAGACCCTCTTCAGGTCTGGTTATTATTCTTGTGGAAGTTAGGCTCCTAACTGTTCATGGGAATTTATGGAAACACTTGCTAAACTCGTTAAAGAAATTTTTGGGGAAAAAAAAAAAAAGTATCTCCCTCTTCTGCGTGGGGTCTAATTTTCATCCTTTCCCCAACTGCGTAAGTATCAGGCTACACACAAGCAAGTATCTTCACTGTTCCTTGTGCACCAGTGTTTTAAATAACTGAGCAAACTTCAGCATAACTAGTCAACCCCCATAGATCAGCTTCATCCAGCAACATCATTCTTCCCAAGTAAGAGAGCTTTAAAGCCGCTAGATGCTTGTCTGCCTTGCAATGATTTAATGCATTATTTTACAACTCTAGAGAGCAAATTACCATTTCCTACTGCTATCCAGCAACTTTCTCCTTCCATTTATCAGTTTGAAGTGTACCTGTAATCCAGAATACTCATAAATAGCCAATACAGTATTACTGTTACAGACTTACTAAGTATACATGCTAAATTCACCAGACAAGCACGGTATGTTAAAACGAAGCATACTTAAAGAGTTAAGCTTTTATATGGAATGAGACAGAATCAGTACATAATTCAGTATCAAGATTTATTTAGGACAATTCATGGTCATGCTCCATTTGAATACAAAGCACCAAAATTTAGGTAACTGAACATTATCCAGATATAATCCAGTTGAGACTGCTGCACACAGATATATCCATTATTCTAAGTGTTAGCATAGCCCACGTCTGTCCATGTTCATTAACTATGGTGGACAAACACAAGGTGCTGCGGCTGAGGCAAACTTACTGGAGAAGGCATAGCTAGAGTACTCCACAATGCGTACCCCTTGTTGTAGCAGTCTCAAAGTACTATAACCCAAGGTATCAAGCGCTTGACATGCTCAAGTCAATAATACCCCAAGACAATTTCCAAGTTAACTTAGCGTTTCCAGTTACCTTCCCACAATCCCTCCAATTTAGTATTTTCTAAAAATCATCTAGAGACAAGATTGTCTCAGCACAACATTCAACTGAGAAGTAAAGCACTATGGCTGTGACCACACTAGGAACTTTTCCCATTGCCAAAAAGGCAGTAGCACTGAAAAATATTAGTTGCCAAAATCATATTGGGGAACTAAATAATGCTGTAGTTTCAGAAAGTGTGGCTAGAAACACATATTGTCAACAGTGACAGACTTCCCAACTGTAGATTTAAAAGCCAGAATCAAATCTTAGGCAAATATTTCACTATGTATGAAGTTGCAACAAGGTTTTCTGATGTACATTAAAATTTCAGTGAAAGAAGGTGGAGGGGGAAAAGACACATTACAGTTAAAAGGAAAAAACTTTTCTTTTAAACTGGCACTTCAAAGAAAAGGGCTTTAAAAACTTAAAGTCAGTTTTACTCCAAAAAGTCTTATAAAACAAAAGCTGACAAAAAAGAGACACGTAATCCATCACTGTAAGTCACTAGTTATAATACATACATTCCACCTAGTCACTAAAAGCTGCCCAGTTAGATGCCTTCCTCATTTTTAAAAAGAATACTGTGGCAGACAAATAATCTACTAGATTTTTACATTGCTACTATCTCAATAGGTTAAAACACTCCAGTAGATGGAAGAAATGGTGGAATCAACTGAAAAAAGGTTTATTTTATGCACTGAGCCACCAATTTCCATCTTAGTGGGAGCACAGCACAGGGTACTGTAGACAGATTTATTTCTCCTACTGGCCCATTCCTAGAATCTCCCACCAGAATGGGAAGGGAGGCTCTTCAGTGCGAGGCAAGCACAATGGCAGAAGAGAACCTGTACAGCAGTGCCACCTACACAAGATGAGTATTTTTCAAGGCAGCTCTTGTGTAATTTAGTGAAGATTTCATCAGAAAAAAACCCAACTTTTTCGTACCATTTCATCCAGTATACACACATAAAAAAAAATAAGCATACTATACAAAGAACTGAAGCAATATAATTTAAACATGCCATCAAGCTATAAACCATATATACACAGAAACATATGCCTATACAAACAGAACAAGACCACTTTATTACAAGATAACTCCGTTGAAGTTTTTGGAGGAAATCACGACAGATAAAGAAAATCAGACCAAACGAACTGGATGTTGCTTCTAAAAGTAATCTGTTCAGAAATTTCATGCAACACCACCACCCTTCTTTAGCAGATGTTTATTAAAGTTTCAGCTATACATAGGTCTTCCCACCATTTCTGGACTCCCTTCCTGTACAGAGGTAGATTTCTGTAGATGTTCTGATATTGCACCACGTAAGTATAATGTTTTTATTACAACCAGGAACAACTTACAAAGGCTAGTTTATGGGTATAATCTCATTGTGTGCATTCAGGTAGCACAGTAATCAAATTCATTTGCACTTGAAAGAAAACACCCCTCCAAGTGAAATGTTTTGTTATTTAGCTGGAGGCCCAATTGAAAGCTGCAATTCTATTAACAGCTTCACATTAAGAGAACTCTCTCTTGTCATCAGGGTAGCATACTTTAGTCTGTCCCTCTCCTTTTGAGCCTCTGTTGTTTAGCCAATGCAAGCTATTGCAGTGACTTCACTGATGCCTTTATCCCATCCATCCACTGTGTTCAAGTTAAATGTGGATTTCAAATACACACAGGTTTTTGCAGTATTAGAGCTTACTCATACAAGCGGTTGTAATATTAAGAAATTTACAAGAAGATTCATTCAAACTGCCTGAAATGATTAAAAAAGCCCATCCACACTTTCAGACTGGAAAAGGAAAGCTGAAACTTTGCTAGCTTCAAACGGCCATTAATCGTGAACAAATTTGATGCTACTAAGAAAATCTGAAGTTTGGCAGTAGTTTCATGGGTTTTTTTGGTCCATCACATTCTTGAATAACCCTCTGACAACTCATGAAGTTGCAGAAAAAGCTTGCACACAAATACCACTTTAAGATGTCTGTTAAATGAAACCTCTACAGCATACTTAAAAATAAGTGCACCAAAATTCACGATGCCAATGTATAGTAAGTTTGATGAGCTCACAAGCATTGCTAAGTATTTTTTTCAGAGGCACTCCATGAAGCTATTTTTACAGAAGTCTGTCAACATGGAGAAAAATGAAAGAACAATCTGGTATTCTGTGTACCGAAACATGAGAGAATAAAAGTGCTGTAAAAGTGCTGGCTCAGCAAATCTAGCAAAGTTGTAGTATGCACGTGCCCACGTGACAGTGCATACGCATGTTTCGCTCTCATAAAGAAGCCCAAGTAAGCAGCACTGCTTTTCCTAGCTGCAAGTTTCTAAGAAAACTTACAAGGAAAGAAAAAAGTTCTTTCTTTTGTACCAACCTATTTGGAACTATTTTTAATGAAGGATTGCATTATAACCATTTAGCATTAGTTGCCCAAGTTCAGTTTATAGGAAGCATCCTGTTCCTTACAAAATACTACATCAGTAAGGAATGGTGACTAGTTTGGAACTGAATAGTTTTTGTTAAAATAGGGATAGAAGGCATACATAAATTCATCACACTTCTCCATATACACACCCGTCCCTGCAAAGGGGTTTTTTGTTAACAAGGCAAGTAAATCCCAAGTTACTTCACAACAGCTACAACAATACTGAAATTCACGATGACTGTTTTCCCATGATGGAAAGGGATTGCGTACCTAGGAGGAGGAGTAAAATCATCTCGCCTTCTTGGGGGAGCCCATTTTGTGAAGTGAAGGGAACCCTTCACTTCAGGGAGTAACTTCATCAGGAATTACATTCCCTGCCCCGGCAGAAAGTGCTTATGTACCTTGCAAGATCATGTTTTTGAATAAAGAAATCCATTATATGCAGGAGATTACACACAGTAAAAGTTAAATGACAATGGCAGGAACCAGGGCTTTCGGAGACGTCTCTTTCTGGTTTTATAAAGCAATGGTTCTTCACGAATAATAATCCACAATTAGGAAGCATCTCATTCATACACTCGGCTAGTGCATAGCATCTGCGGTTGCATAGAATGTTTCCAGTGCTGAATCTGTAACTAACCTAAGCAAATCTTTTGCAAGTTTGATTTATTACCATTTGATATCCAAATTGCTTGCTGTTTGATTTACTGCACTGTATTTGGTGTGCAAAGTTTCCTGGACCTTCTTGGAGTCCATGCCTTCCAGCCAGTCCTGGTACATCTTTTGTACGTGCATGTTGGTTTCTGGAAGTCTAACAGGTATTGCAGCATACACTTCTTCCATCTGGTTAAGCAGTGCTTTATCTGGTTTTCCATCTTCAGTTTGTGCCTGACCTTTTCCATTTAGGCACCCTTAGGAAAAAAAGAAAAGAAAAGGAAAAAGCTGCAAGGGTGATGGAGATTTGATACGAAGACAAAGTTTATATTAACTCGGAATTCTTTTTTTATACTTCTCTAAGTTGTCTCTTTACATGAACTACCCCCCAATGCTGTTAGAAGTTGCATTTACTTAAAGTGACTCCAATATCAACATCATCTTAATGTAAATGAGGTTTCCATATCAACAATCTTTCTCTGCCTTCTCCATGGTTTTATGACCTTAATTATGTTCCTTGTCTTTTCTTGCCCTTGACAACCACCATTTCAGAGTATTTCCTCTGCGGTTTGAAATAATCATAAGAGCCATGCTGTCACTTATTTATAGGTCAGAAGAGAGCAAATAACATTGTGGTTAATTTTAGAAAACCCAATCAATTTCTGAGCCAACCCTGCACATGTAATTGGTGTTCTGGACTGTTCATTAAATAGTAAGCATTTTAGATTAAGAAGAGAATTAAGAGGGAATGAAATTAAGTGCCTGCCTGTAAGACAACTTTCCTTTGAGATTCAAGATACGAGTGCGGAATGACTGTGGGTCCACAACTATTCTTACCTCCTGGGCAGGCAAGGACTTCTACAAAATGGTATAAAAACTTTCCTTTTTTCAACTTCAGAACCATGTTTTGGATATTTCTAAAGCCATAAGCTGCTGCAAAACGCAGCACTGTCTCACCATCCTTTTCAAGGGTAACTTCTTGAAAGTCTTTGTTCCTGTAAAGATACACAGAGAACATTTTAAACCCCTGCGTTACCCAAAGGGATGATCCAACTGTGTCAGTTTGTATTCAGATGCCCTAAAGAGAACAGAACAAGCGTAATGCTGAGATCAAGGTGAACTCTTGCAGTTTCTAAACTGAGTTAAGCAGAAGTTGATGTTGAATTTTCAGGACAGAATTATACTTAATTTTTAAGGGCAAGTAAGTTATTAATAAAATTAAAGCTAGCAGGAGCTATTTTACAGCAACAAATTTACAGGTTTATAACATGTAACTGCCTATCAGCGAAAGAACCAGGTTAGCAATAAGTGCATTAGGGTTCACTGTAGCACCAACTAAACCAGGGGAGGTTTAGAGTGGACAATGGGAAGCATTTCTTTACCGAGAAAGTGGTTGCACACTGGGACAGGCTTCCTAGAGAGGTGGCCGATGCCCCAAGCCTGTCAGTCTTTAAGAGGCATTTGGACAATGCCCTTAAGGTGCTTTAACTTTTGGTCAGCCCTGAAGTGGTCAGGCAGTTGGACTAGATGATTGTTGTAGGTCCCTTCCAACTGAAAATACTCTATTCTAACTAGCCCATCCTACATTACAGGGACACAAGACTAACTTACTTTAATGCTTTGTAGGTGATTTCCTTGACATCCATGCCAAAAAGCTCCTTTGCAGCATGTTTAAAAATGTGCTCCAGGTAACCATCGGATCTCTTCCCATCATGCCTTACTACATCTCCCTCCTTTATTTCATCAAACCTTAGGAAACAACAGAAAGAGTGATCAACTCCAAAATTTCATTCCTTCACTTCAATAAAGTAGTATGTTTTTCCCCTTCTCTGTCTCCCCCACCAGAAAGAGTTCTATAGCAGTGAGTGAGAACATATTAACGTTTTTATTTATTACAGCTTAAAAAACATTAAAACTATTCAGGACAGCAGTAAGATGATGGGAAAAAAAAAAGCATGCAGGGCTTTCCACGTTCAGAAACCTCAAGCAACAGTAATTTATAAGAATGTACATTCAGCACAGCCTAAAGACTTGGTTAACAGCTGTTCACTGCTCAGGAGACATTTTTGGGAAAAAATAAATCCATCATTTTTAGCCTGTGAGAATATAGAAGTACTTCAGAAGTTACAAGCCTTTGCTCACAAACAATTCTCCTGCTCCAGGAGCCGTTTGTCACAGTCTGTAACACTGTGCCACTAAAATAACATCAAATCAGTACAGTTGCCACCAGGCTAGAACACTGTACCTTTAAGATAAGTGCTACACTATAGTTCAGGAAAGAAAATAAGTGAGATCATATCCAAGGGGCATAGCATTCACCTGGAGGTTCACCTCTCCCTCAGTTAAAAACAGCACTGATGAGCACAAGTGGCTGTAGTGTAAACTGTACTGGGATGCGTGCTGGTGATCGCCAAAGACTGCAGCTCTACAGGCTCATGTTCCTTTCTGGCAAAGGAGAAATTGATAGGGGTGTGTGGTAATGCTACTTTCAGGAAGAGATATTCGTCTTCAGATTAGCAAATGGACAGATTATGTCCTTTGCTCTTACATGTAAAAGCCTCTCTAGATACAGTCTCATTACCTTCTTCCCAGAACATCCAGACATGACCTTTCCTGGCCTGTACTGCTAGCTCTTCCCTGAGCAGCAGTCCGAGCACAGCACTCAACCACAAAACCAAAGTGAAAATTACCACAGCAAACACCTTACTAACAAAAAATGCTGAAGTTATAATAATGACAGAGAAATATTTTAATCACTAAAGAGCTGAAGTTTACAAATTTAGTATGTCTGTCCCCTCTATGCCATGCCATTGCATCTACTTAAGAACTACTGCAACTTTGGGGGTTTTTTAATAACCTTGGGTGATTTTGTTTCATCATATGCCTCCTAATTTTAGCCAACTGCTATTTGTTAGCATTCTCTAGTTACAGAAGTGAGCTGAGAACTCAAACACAAGTTACTTTGTTCATACTACTTTTTTAGTAGTATGAACACACAAGCACTTTACCACAAATTGCTGCTGTGCTAGGACTTGTTTTAAGAGGAGGAGCCCAAGTTATATAAATGTCTCTGCAAAATCTACTTTTAAGACCCCATAAGAGCAAAAATTTATGTCATCAGGTCTCAGCTTGAACCAATATTATCAAATTAGTCGTTTTAAAAGTTAACATTATTTTCCAACATGAATTGATCCAATAAAACATATATATTCTGAGTAAGAGCTTGTTCTTTCATTGGACAGGCTGATTTAGAAAGAAATTACCATCTCTATGTGATTACGTCTGTGAGAACTTTATGTAATTCTCATTCTGTGTAGCAATCTCTGGTAGGAGTAATCATAGAAGCTACACTACAAACACAGCTCTAAAAACGTTACCATTGTACCACTTAAATTGCTCCAGTCTAGACAAGGTCCAAGCAGGATACTAACTTAAAGTGAAAAGGATTTTTAAAAATTTCCAGAGCTTTCTATTTTGTGCAAGAATGCATGTTTATTGCTCCACTACCACCACTTTGGAAAGATACCAAGTAACATCTGTCACACTTGAACAAAGATCAGTGAGCAGTGAGACCAGAAAACAACATGCATGCTGCTTTCTGAGCCAGTCATACAGTAAGTAAAAAAAAATAAAATCTCTTCAATGCTTTGTGTGATTTTCATCTAAAGCATGTTTCAATTTATTTAATCTTGAAAAACTAACTGCTGTCTTCAGTATTAAAAAAAAAAAATTAATTACCATTTCCTGAAAGGGTACTACTTCTATCAGTTATACATGAACATATTAGTAAAGTGGAAATTTACTGTCAAGATGCTGCTCTGAATGAGAGGGAAGCACAAAACAGATGGTCAACCCCATGATTGCATCCCAGCATCTTTCTGCGAGGCCAGATAGTTGGAGGAGGGCAGATGAGACTGTTCAGCTTTATACAAGCTCGAGCACAGGAAAGCTCTGAATGGGGTCAGCACACTGAGACAGTCCCACTTTCTAGCAAGTCGTGAACTTAATGCAGTAATATTGGATTTAACTGTATTAAAATATAAATAAAGGAGCTACACAGATCTTCAAAAATCATAAATTTTAAAGAAGTCACTCGATAGGGGTCATTACCTCAAATTATCTGCTTTGTATTTAGACAGTAGGTACAGTTTTATATTATCTGTTTTGTATTACTTTTCTATATAGCAATGTACATCTAAGAGAATACTTTGGGGGTTTTGGCCACTATATAAAGGATGAGGCTTCAGTATACTCAGGCTTTGATGCAGGCTTTTTTTCTTTAAAAAGAAAAAACATTCTTTTAAGAAGTTTTACATTTATGTTGAATATGCTCAAAGGTGTTGTCATTTGTCACCAAAATCAGGAAGCAATCCACAACAAAACTACTTACAAACTATCTACAGCTACTTCAGTCACATCTTTCATAGACACATTTTTCTGTTCCATTATTTGGACAATTTCACCTGTAGGAAAACATATGACATTTTACTTTCAACACAAAGCAAAATGCACATGCTGTGCCTCTGTTTAAGAGATCAATATCCCAACACCTGTATGTGCTTACAGTCACATTCTCCAATTCTTACTAGAGTCAGTGCCCTCCAGTAACTGAGAAGCCTGACACTTCCAGCCCTGAAGAAAAGGGCCTTCAGCTTGCTCCAAACTTTGCATAATGCTATCCTTAGCCTTTCTGTTAGGTAAAGTTTGGAAGATGTTTCTGCACTGCAGGGGAAAAAGGAGGATACGTAGTTTGGACATTAAGCCTAAATGCAAGAGCCACATCAAAAAGCCACTGGTGCCATGCATTTGGAATGTTATGAATAATCCCAGTGGAGATTAAATAATGACCACAGACAAGCGAGACAATGATTTTAAATATGGATTTGCATAACTCTTACCCTTCTCAAGAGGCTGACAAAAACAAATACATGAATCTTGTTTTCAGATGAATACCAACTTAGAAGGAAAGTATTTTTCGCTTTGCCTTCCCTCTACAATACCTATACTACCAGTAGCACAAAACCATGTACTTCTTTTTAAAGCAGAAAAAAAAGCCAATCTTACAACTAAAGCAGACTTGAAAAAAGTGAAGTCTGGCATAAAGGCTATTCTAACAATGGTGATTCACTTATATCTTTATAAATAGTAAGTTTAAAGAAGATTTAACCTGATGTCAGAACACAGTCAACTTCTTGCGAATTATACAAGGCAGTGTAGAAATCTTCCCGCAAGGCTTCCAGTTTTTTGTCATAACAAGGCGCCACAATTACATGGAAAATTTTATCAGGGGACAAGTTCTGTGGAACATAGAAGAGAGTACATGTGAACTCCATGAAGAGCAAAAGACAGCTTGAAGGATGACAAGGACAAAAATAGCACCATAAACTCTATGCAGGTAGTACTAGTAATCAATCCCAAGCAATTAAGTTTAAAGGCTGCCGCATACAGATGAAGTGATTTGCCAGAAGTCACAAAGCATCAGCAACAAACATCCAAAGTTCGTCTTCTGGCTGAAACTTTTACTTATTCCTTCAGACCACATTTTCTACTTTTGATTGCCTTAGGAAGCAAATGCAAGTCAAGACTTCAGAATTCTGTTTTCTAGCTGTCATTCACTCACAGCAAGTCCATCAGTATTTCTCTATCTATGTGGAGATAGCAATACTTTCCTATATAATGTGGATGCAGCTAAATTTAAGTATGATACATAAAAAGCACAGCCACTTTTTCAACACACAAAATTGAGAAGATAAAAAGGTTAGTTTCTGGGATACAATGCTTTTATTGATCCCAGATAACAGGGCAATTTCTACATTGTTCTCCTCCGCTCCTGTTTTGGCTGTGCTGTAGAACTACACAGGCAGCATTTAACAAGAACCTCTTCAGTTACCCTGGATTTAGTTTTATCCATAAATATCTAAATCCATGTTGCACTGGGAGCGCAAGGATTGCTGCCAGCTCATATTGCACCTCATGAAATGAGGTTCTTTGTACATTCTTCTTATCATGGGCACCTGTATAGCAGCAGAGCACCATTTATTCTTCAAGTAAAGGACAAACAATTCAGAAAGATGCTTTATCACTTTAATACTGAAATATAGATCTTACATGTTATTATAAAACCCACTAGCCCATCTTTTCAGAAGAGTATAATGGTAAAAATAAATCAGAATTACTTACCTGCTGCCTGGCAAAGTAGCCCTTCACCAGGGAGCCCATGATCTGCTGCGGAGACTTTGCAGTGCAAATGCGAGAGGTCACAAGATTGGTAAGTACCCTTTCAGCATACCGGATCCAACCTAGAATGACAGATAATCACAGTTAGATGGTGAAGTGGCACATAAGCATGGCAAAGTGGCAGCAGTTATAGAACAGCTCTTAAAAACGAAGACACCTTCACAGTAGGTAGGACATTTCTATGTAGGCTGGAAGCCCCACCTTGGGAACTGTAGGAAACCTCAAGACTGTTAATAATGCTCTACAGTTGGCTATCAATAATTCACTGTGTCATTAATTGTAGACCTAGAAGCCACTGTGAACTTCATGACCTATTACACCCTTTCTAATGCATAGATGCAATGAAGCAGAAAGAACAAAGCGTAAGAGCTAACAAAGAGTAAGTTGACTTTCTAGACCTCAGCCCTTGGCTCACCAGATACTACACAAATGTACTCTTTTCAGCTGCTTAACTGCAACCTTCTGTTTCCTGAGATTTAATATCCATGCACCCAGCTTGCCTCCTCTAGAACAGAAAAGTCACATGAAAGCATTATCACAAGATGCACATGGATTAAGCCTGGAAAAAAATGGCTTCTTTTACTATTGTTAGAGTAGCCACACCTTCTTTAGAAACACCCACACACTCAACCACACACACAGTAATCAACTGAAATCTCTCTGTATTCAACATTCTGTCTTAGTTACTCAAGAGTCCCCCTCCCAATCACCAGACTCCTTCAGCATTTCAGCTACGACAGGCTATGTATATCCACACCACCCCCAATACTCAGAGCACTCCTATTGTTCCCCACCTTCTAGAACAGACAGAACTGACAAGTGAGCAGATTAAGCTATTTAGAGTGTGCAATTCTTTCTTAGGCACTGTAACTCTTACTGAAAACAACAGCCCAGAATCTTTTATGGCGAGGATTCAGAACTTTCTGCTTCACCTACATGACTGAGAAGCAGATACCTAAATTGTGTAGAAGTGTTAGGCCCAGCCTTCTAGGGAAGTGGTGCTAAGAAATAGCGAAAAATATCACACAAGTCTTATCTTCGAACAGATTAGTGTTTACATAAAAGAGAAAAATTGCTCTGAAGTACATGCTGCCCAGGAAAGGTAAAACCTGTGAGTTAATTCTTAAGCTTGAAATTAACACATAAATATTACCAGGTCTTTATACATAAGTCAGAACACTACCACAAAGGCCCACAACAGCACAAAACTGGAATCCCAGTGGTGTTCAGATGGTTTGTCTCTCTATGGCAGAGAAGTGGTTTTCCCAGTGTAGTAAAATTTTACTGATGAAAATGTAAGTATTAGGCAAACATGAGGATCCTCCAGCTGTTTAAATATTCCCAGTTCTTGTTAAAGTACAGACTTCCAAGATTAACAGATACTGCTCTCCACGGAAAATCTCAAAGATGATATATCATCTTCAACAAGCATTCATTTCTGTTGTAGAAAAAGCTAGGTACTATAGATTTACATGTCAGGACTGTGCCAAATTGCTAGACTGAACAGGAAGTTTGCTTAATGTCCAACTTCAACTGGGACTTTAAGTCCAAGATGTTACCTACAACAAAGGACTTCATTTCTTGGTGCTCGGGTACAAAAGCCGTATTAGCATATTCTGCGTGATATGTACATGCTATTTCTTAAATGGCTTTAGTCTCAAGTGCTGTCAAAATAGAACAAAAACTGCTTCAAACAAAGTAAGGACAGTTTTTAAAAACATTCTGCCTTGTACTTTAGCAGCATTTCTGGAAGGTCCTTCCCTTATACTGCAACTATGATTCCCACTAACAACCACAGCACTCCTGCCTATGAGGCTAGTTTTTAGAATTGGAATGTTTTTGATACTGTAGTCATGAACTATAAGGAAATTTCACTAAATCCCAAGAGACTTCTGGCAGGTATTGCCCAAAGCACTTTCTTAAATTGTTTCTTTCCTTGCAGTAGATGGAACAAGTGCCTAGTAGCTCCAGCTCCATAATGACCATTAGTCACTGTTTAATTATACAAGCAGCCTTGCTGAATGAGCAACACAAGGCATTTATCTGCACTTCACATATGCACTAGCAGTTTCTGCCTACTCATCAACAGGGCTGAATTCCAGAGCCACAGTTACAGGAAGCCTAAGATACCCAGTTCTTGTATCAATGTATATCTGTACCCATACAGACCTATACCCTTCACAAATTCATTCAGATTCTCAACCGTTTGTTGGCTTGTGTTAGCGCCAAAGAACAAGAAACCCCTACAAATCACTGTATAAATTCTTGCAAATGTACTTCAGAACACGTTATTTTTAGAGGTTTATCGTGAGTAGATCAAAGATGCATGCTATAAATATCTATGCATCAGTATAAAGTGCAGAAAAACTAAGGAAACTATCGCTACTGTAAAACCCCATTCCTGTAAAAGGAAATTAGTTTAGTTGACTGGGACAAAAGCATCTGAATCCTCAACAGTTATGCTCTTCCTACTCATGCAGTAAGCCTGCCCTGTTAACCTGTTCTAGGAGTTCAGAAAGGTTGGCAATGCATTAAAAACGTTGTCTGGTTCCCAGAGCAAGTGCTTCATATTGCTTATCAGTTTGGTAAATTAAGGAAGAGAACTGATTACTTCTGAGATATTACATATGCCATCAGTAGTTACACTGTTGTACTTCCAACAGGAAACAAAACCCCCCAAAATTAGCTCACTTTCTTTTAAGAGAGCAGCAGGAGGAGGTAAGAAAAATCAAGACAGAAACAATAAAATGCCCTTTTATCAGGTTCTGGGACTATAGAGGCTATGTTCTTCTGTTCATGGTAGATTTTATACCACAGACCACTCCTGAAGAGGGTGTTACTTCTGTGGAAAGTTACACCCAAAGATAAATAAAAGTAAAGCAGTTATACCTGAGTTCACATTGACCTTATATCTACAGAGCTATATAAAAAAAACATTTTGTGATAAACATGCACAGTAAACAACATTTCTGGGACAAATTTATGTAAGCTGGGGGTAGAGAGAGGAAGGAGAATGAGGAACAGAAAATGCACCCAGACAATTAAAGTCAGGAAACACAGTGAACAATCTTACTTTGAAGATGACTGATCATGATTTTTTTTTTTCCCTGTAATTGCTGTCAATGGAAATGAAATACCATATGCTTTCAGAATGGGTTTACAGTGATATTTCAGTTCAGTTTTCCAGAAATGGAAAGCACTCATGCTTCTGCTAACATCTATACCACAGGACATAGCTAACACCATAACTAGCACTGAAAACAGAAACAATCTTTTGTAGAACAGACAAGGACAAGAAAAGTGCTCCATTAACTATTTTAAAATATTTCCGACGAGAGCAGCAGATAATCTGAGCTCTGTTTCTACATGAAGAAAATTAAAATTATCTCAGAAGTAGTTCTAAAAGAAATCCTCAGGTTTTGAGTTTTAAATAAACCACATACAACAAGACAAAGCTAAGTAATACGGGGGTGTTTCAACTTCACAGGTTTTACATTAAAGAAAGCAACATACAGTATGTCTGCTCCTGAAGATAGGAGGCAACACTAAGATAACAGTAACAGGAAAAAAAAAAAAAGATTTTTCCTCTTAATACATATATGTAGTTCCTAAAGCATAACCCAGATACTTCCACTACAGAATACACAGAACAAACAAAAGTACAACTATAATTCAAATAGCAGTATTTAAACTTTAAATCAACAACAGCAGATTCTGGGGATCACCAAACGCAACTCTAACTCACTCTCTTGTCACTGTAACATTTCTTTAAAGAATGCAATCCACTTAAGTTATTTCAAAGCTAGCGAGATATATTTTTGTATTTTTATTAGCCTTTTGAAAAGCAACACCATGAACTTTAGGGTGGAGTTGGGGGGGTAGGCGAAGAAGTTACTTTTACCTCCTTTTTGATACTTCTTTTTCAGCAATGTGACTTAAACTGAAATGACGGTGTGCTAACAAATGAAAAAAACAATGACTGAATATTTTACATCTTTTCAGTTGTGATAAGTGCAGGTTCTGTTCATAACAGAACAAGTTCTCAGGTGCAAAATTCTCAGAAGCGAGACATTTAGTGAGTCAAGTCTATGACATTTCAAGTGGGAATTATTTTGCGTTAGACATAACCATCTCACAGTCATTAAGAGTAATGTCACTTGCTACTTTCCCCTAGGCTTAAGTGGCAAGTTCCAAACCTTGTATCAGTTAGCAAAGTTCCTTAAAGATTCTTTTCAATAAGGAAACACCGTGTTAAACTTTGTGGTCGGGACACACAAGCAGCAGCCATTAACTCCTCAATTCCAGTTCTGATTAATTTCTCCTAAAGTCTTAACACAAAGCACTAAAAACCTCAGTGCTTCTGTACCTCAGTTTCATTATCCAGAGATTCCTATGTAATATATGCTTCTTTTATAGAAGTGATGGGAAATACAACTGACTAATAAATAACACATATAAACACTAGCACAGGAAATCAGTAGTTCAGGTTCTTTGTATTATGAGAAGCTGTGGACTACAGCAAGGTGGGGTTTTGGTTTTTTTTTGTGAAGAGCAACAACAGAATTTACACTCCTCACCTTTTACAGAGCTCCAACAGAAGACAACTGTAAGACACAGATAAGGAATTTATTGCAATCTTTGTATCTGACTGTAAGGCCCTACACTGAATTAGCACATGCCTTACCCAGTACGATCACACCCGTCCTTCATCTGCATGGTTCACATTTATGGCTGTGGCACCTCACCTACATATGGGAAAGCTGATGACACTTGTTGGAAACAAGTTTTGCTCTCCCAACAGCCCATGAAAAACAGGCCCACCTAGCAATGCACTGAAATGCACTAAGGATGATCAGCACTACTGGTAACAAGTACCGTATGCAATATTTGGTGTCTCTCAACAGCAAAGCCAAAACACTCTAAGTTACGTAAGGCTCCCAAATGAAACCACCCTTTCCTTAGTAGTTCTAATGAGACTAGGCTGAAGGGCAGGAAGGTTCGAGAGATCAGTTCTCACCAGGGCAAGCAGAGGCAAACATTGGTAAGGCATGCTCCTCCTGGTTCCTCCGTTGATACCGCTGCACAAATTCCCTCTGGCTCTCCAGGATACTGAAATCAGCAGCTATAGTGGTGTCAAATACATAATGCACTCCTATGAAAGAAACAGTAAGGAAAAGTGAATTAGTAGAATGTTTCCATCTCACAGGCTTCTTTCCAAGTTCCAGGTCTACAGAAAGTCTTGGGAGGATCAACGGGTATATTCTTTCCCCTCTCCACATTTTCACAAATAGTAGAGTCAAAAATAAGAGTTGTATGCTGAAAAGCTCTCTTCCATGTCATGAATTTAAAAGGACCACCAACTTGCTAGTGTTGACTAGCAACACTTCAAATAGTTGTCTGCTTCCTTATGAGAAGCTTGCCATTCAGCATATATTTGCTTTTTGTTTAATTGAATGGGATTTCGTGACTCCTGGGCTATATGTAATGACTCTTGATTCTTTTCAAGACATGCTGAAGTCACATATCATTATCCACAAAAAAATATATCCAGCTAAGAGGCATATCTTCCATTGCTGAAGTTGTCTGCAAAGGTACATGAGCATATCACCAAGATAGCAGAGACCTTCTGTCTGCTTACTTCGCAACATACTCCCTATATGCCTACGTAATATTGAGCATGTCCCCGCAGCAAGTGAGGCATAGATAATTAATGCATTCTAAGAAAACTGGGGCCCACCAGAACTTAGCATTCCTTTTAGATGAAGGAAATATACTGGGTACAGAGATGCATAAAAACGATGAAAAATGAATATATATATATATATGGGAGGAAACAGTTTATAGGTTTATTACTGTCCTTTTTCTTGTACGCCCCTCAAGGACATTAAAAACACCCAAACCTATAGGCAAAGTGGGTTTTTGTTTTTTAAATAGAACTTTGTATATATAATATAAAGAGCAAAGGAAATATAGCTTTAACATAAAGTAGGCAGATACAACAGTTCTTGCATGTAATTTCAAATTACAGAATAAAACAGAATTGAGAATCTTCTAGAGATGTGTCAAAAGGACTGGAAGGCATTTAGGATAAGAATTCCCTCTTCCCTCAAGTTACCAAATAAGGGGAAATCTTATTGAAGCTCATGACCAAATCCTCCCCGATTTCTTGGTAGTGAAGGTTTCAAAGACAGCTCTGTAATGTCCTTCTATTCTGTGACCTTTACTATCAACAGGGTAATGCCTCCAATCCATTTCTGAAACTGGCGTATGTCATACTGGTGCATTGCCATTAATATCACAGAGTGCATATTTCAAACTGCAAACTAGATTGTGCAATGGCACTTTATGACTGCGTAACAAACAATCCTGCTGAGGAAGCAAAAACCTGAAATAATCTCCCCGTTCTGCTCTACCATCATAACAAAACCAAACTTACCAAGACTTTTGAGGAAACCACAGAGTCTCTTGGCTGCATCATTCACAGAGAGATTGAATTTAGCAGCAAAATAAGGCAATGACTGAGGGCATATAGACACTGCCAACACTTTGTGTTTTGAGGTATCACATTTCTGGTAAACAAAACAAAAACAAAGGAAACAAGGTATGTAATTACAACAGGGTAAGGCTCCCTACTTTCCCTCCCTGGAGTTATTCCTCAGCGTCCTATGCTTCAGTGGGCCATATCATTATAACCCCTATGAAACAACTATCAAGTTTCCTGAGGGCAGGACAGGATGTTCCTCTGATCCTGCCAGCGGTCATCTATAATCATCTGTAGATGTCTTTTATATAACTCAGGGAAATCCATGCCTCCTAGTAGGACAATTCTGTGGTTGGTCTCCTAATGGCGTAAGAAAAGTTGAGAGACATTCAGTACCTATGACGTTCTAGCAATACAAAACATTCTAGCAAATATGAAAAAAGCTGTATGTTTAAACATTAATAAATAGATAAACTACTGTTCAGGAGCATGGGCATTTGAAGTTACAAATCCAACCCGACAAATTACAGATCTCATCCTTTGTTAAGGTTCCTGTGTCTCCATCACTGAAGTTGTTGAGGGAAACTGGCAAGATAGGACCCTCAACAAACCAGTGTTTGTAGGCACTGAAGAACCCTTTGAAAATACCTAAGGTGGTGTGCAATTGTAAAGCTCCGATGACTGCGACATTTATTTGAAGATGAATCTCGTGTTTCAGTTGGGACTTTTTCCATACCAGTGGAACCCTTGGAAGACAAACCAGGACTATGCCACAGACAAGTCTCACCCTGAAAAGGTCAGAGACCATACTTTGTACTTAGACACCCTAAATGCTGTATAATGACCCTTCAAGTAGAGCTCATGACTGCCTGGAAAGCATCTCCCTTCCTCACTGTCCTTTTTTGGACACCTGAAGTTCTGATCAAGGTACCTGCCTGCCTCCCTGTTGTAGCCTTCAGGCTCTCTTAGTAGGACTGATGTGACCCAAAGGTTCCCCTCCCCCCCCCCCCCCCCTTCTGTTTTTCCTCATGTACGACAACATCATACTGTATGGAGAGTTAAACTAGTTCTAAGAAAGCTGAATCACTATGCAATTAATACTCTCACTTATGACACTCATGTACAAGATTAAGACAAAGCATCAATTCTGGTAGCTTTTGCATACCAAGAAAGGACACAGAAGTCTGGAGCAGAACTAGAATAATTAATTCAGTATCAAGATCTAAAGATCTGAGCACCATACACGGCAACTAGCTTCCAGGAAATCCAGACCTCAGCAGAAAATAAGGCAGCAAAAGAATGCTTTTAAGTTTTGCTAAGAATTTGGACAAAAAATTCTGTTCCAAATATAATCAGTTCAAATATATATTAAAAGCAATTCTATTTTCAAAAACTTGCACCAGAAACACCCAGAACAGTCCTAGTAATGAAGATATGCGTATTTATAAACACTGAACCACAGACTAATTTGTTATTACAGTAATGAGGTAGTTACGTTTTCCAAAAATTTTACTTCTGCAGGTGCAGTAACTTTCCTCTAGCATTTAGGTGAAGTTCTGTGATCTTCCATCTCTAGTGCAAAATTATTTTAAGTACTTTCATGCTCATCTTGCCTGAAGTTTTCACTTCCTCTTTGGACAAAGTATATCCTGACAAATCTTCACATTATCTGCCTTGGGAAACCAAGCTGCTTAGTCATTCTGTAATTTCCTCCTCCTCACAGAAAACAGTCTGTTATTGTTTGTGTCACTTTACCTTATTAAGGTTAAGAATACGGAAGAGCTCCTTCTGATTCTGTTGGAAAACTCTGGCTCCTTCTTCTGATGTCATACAATTGTCACAAGCTAGGCAGTCGCTAAGGAGTATTTTAGCATCAGCCAATGTATGAAACTCATTTTTCTGGGTGGGGAAAAAAAGTAAACAAGTATTTAATAATGATTGACCAATTTTCAGGACCTCCGCAATGACCCAGCTGATAAACAAACATGGTCTCACTGTTTTGTTTAAAACAAGACAATCCATGACACCTGTATAACATCCAAGATTATTTAGAAGTAATCAGAATAATCTGTTCTATCCTTCATGGCTCTGCTCCTATTATTACTATGAGTGAAACTGCAGAATGTTTAAGCATAAAGATAGATCTAAATTTAGCCCTGTAGTCCATGTTCTAGCAACTTGATTTGCATTGCATTTCAGAGCTGACAGTCCCCATCAACTTACCAAGCAACTGAAAAGACTTTTACTTGAACTATTAAATCCCTTTAAAAGCCAGATGCCTCTTTAACAGCAAGATGGCTTTGGCTTTTTACCACAGGTAAAACAAACAGAACGCTGTCCTACAATTGCATTGAACATACACATAAGACCAAGGGTTTCATGCTTCTGGCTATAATACTGTTGGCAGCTCACCTGTGGGAAGAGGGAATACTTGGATAGAACTGCAACATAACCAGACTACTTGCAAAAAAACCCCCACAAAAATCCCTCAATTAAGAAGCCATTCCCAAGGAAACAGTTATGTTTTTGAAGAACAGTATGTGATCTGTGAGTTTGTCTGATGTAAAAAATAAGAAGACATTTTGTGCACTTGTACTGTCAAAACTCCTCGTCTCCTCACAAGCTCTGTCTCTGTTTTGAAGACTTGATGGAAGATCTTTGACACTTAAAAAAAATTTTTTTAGAACTTCAACTTCTGTTTTGTGTTTGCATAGTAAGGGTTTTTTTTAAATTCATCTTTTTTAAAGATTCTTGATTCTCATGTTATGAGATATCTAGAAGTGCTCATAATTGCTTACAACTGCTTGTTGATTCGTGTTATATTTAGTACTTGAAAGTTCTCTGCTTATAACCTCCTTTAGGGTACACAACAAAAACAAGAATACAAACAAGAGTATATCACAATTCTTAGAAGGAACATTACCTCTTCAAAACCATCATTTGAACTCAACGCATCAACAGACGTACTCTGCGTATCATCGTTTTTCTGTTTTTTACTGCATTCCTGAAAGAAATACATGTATTACGCAAAATACATTCACCGTTCAAGAAGAACGTCTTTGCTGAACTGTTTGTATCATTAAGAACTAATCTAGTTCTTCTACAGTTTTTTCGGCAGTGTTAAATCTGCATCTTTACACGCAAAGCCTTGTTTTCAAAGTGCATTTGCTACGGTGAAAATAACTCCTCAGAAATTCACTTGCTTCCTCCGTTTTACAGTTCTGAGCGGTTTTTTCTAATCCCGAAGGGAGGATTAAACCGAGCACGGGAGAAGCTGCGTGTACACGTCGCGATCGCGGCGCTACGTGACGG
>NW_008824010.1:1665409-1669791 GCF_000699105.1 Pygoscelis adeliae
ATAGGTTTCTTTTTTTCAGGCTTTTTTTTTTTTCCTAGAATGCTGAGAATACAAAAATAGACCAAATTATATAACTCCCATCCTGTTTGCCCCCCCCCCCCCTTTTTTTTTTCTCTCAGTCCCTTTTAAATGAAGTAACACTATGGAAGTTACTAGATGCAACAATCATTATCATTTTATTTAACCAATATGCTATGATCTCCCATTTCTGTAAAAAACTGCAAGTATCCGTGATCCCACTCCCAGGCAGGTATCACAAATCCTTATGTATAGCGTTATTAAACATACATATCAGCCTTCCACAGCCTCGCAGGCCTGAAAGCATCCATTAAGATGCCATCATTTGTCAGAGTGGTTGTCTTTCTAAACCTCAGGTTGTAACATTTAAACAAAGGTTCAATCCACATTTTGCTCCTCTTTAACCCCCCTGCCCATCTGAACAGCCAGGTATAAGCATACACCTACAGCTGCACAGAGAAGTTTTTCAAGTATAAAGTGATATTTTAGAAATTAAACTGCTTTTTAAAATGCCCTTTTTTTTTTAATTTACAGACTGTAGGTGAGAGGCCATTGAGGTCAAGGAAATCAGGAATTCCTTAGCTTTACCATAACAAAAGCAAATAGAAACACTTTCTTACTGCCCATTTAAATAAATATAAGCTGATACTGCTTTACACATACCCTGGAAAAGTATCACTAATGCTAGCTTGAGGTAAAAATTGTAATAGCTTTGGTAACAATTTTCTGTGCTTCTGCTATCTTCATTGAAAATGCTTTCACATTTCATACTAACGCAAGTTTTGTAGAAGCACTAGAGCAATCTCTGTGCAACTTCAGAATTTGCGTTTCCTACAGAATTGCTGGAATGCAGCGTTAGCTGACATCTTGCTTCGAGTTCCTTTGGATGAATATTTTCATACTGAAAAGCTGTGTGAATCTTGCAACTTATTCCGCAAGCATACAATAGCCACAGTTGCATTGACAAATATAGTGATAGCACAGATGAAAGTTCTAAATGAGGAATGTGTTGAGATTTGCACTTAAAGGCATAGCTAAAATCCTTCTGTTTCCCGCTTTGATGATTATGCCAACATTTATTATCTAAACTTGATATAGTGATTCTCCAAAAGACATGACAGTTTTGGATATTTCTGTAACTCTGCACAGATCATACTTAAAATATTTTTTATTTCCCTCCATATTTCTTTATATTCACAACAAAAACCAGATAACTACATGAACATTGGAACATTTGCAGAAACAGTGAAACATTGAGGACATCTTAAGTATACCTACCTCATCCTCTAGCTTAGGAATACCCAGACTGAATTAATTTCAATTTAAGAATTCAAACAAAAAAAAAAAAAGGCAAAAACTTGTACAAACTGAGGAGCATGCAAGGAATCAATGTTTCAATGCACAGTGTAAGATTATACTTGTGCAATCGTTGGCTAATTAGATGTCCCATTTATTTTATTGCCAGGAGCAATTTCTGCTTTCCATTAGCTATTTATGCCATTTTCCCACAGAACAGCAGATCAATTACCATCAGCACCGTGCCTGACAATTTGAGGAAGGAACGCACCATCCTGTTTTAATCCGCCCCCGGGGAGGTGACAGTTACTACCTTTGCAATGCTGCAAAGGCTACTTCAAAAAAAAAAAATCACAATATAAAAGCTTTCCTATGTCAACACTAGATAGCACTTCAGAGCATTGCTTGCTTTTACGGCCTCTCTTGATGTATTTGGCCTCCGTTGCTACGTTTAACATTTATACCTGCACCTCAAGCTTTTACACCAAGAATAAAAGAGACAACTAAGTATTTCTCTATGAAAACAGTATGCTGCAAACAACTGCAGAAAGCTTTAAAGGCTGTGCATCAGCCCTGCAAGGCATTGCAAGCAGTAAATGCCTCCTCAAGTTAGTGACAGCATATGCCACTCAACAGCTGTCAGAATTAGGCAATAAATCTTAGTTACAGCTGGTAATGATGTATTCCATGAAATTAGTACTCCCCAGGCTTTATACACAATGTTCCCATAGAGGTCAGTGGGGCACCACGCAGAGCTCAATGAGATGATCTCATTCATAACGGGGACTTTCAGCCAACGCAGTCCAGCCGCAAAACAACGCTGGTTTGGTGACCGTTTCCAACCAACTGGTTAAAATCAAGCACACTAGGAATTTTATCCTGGCATGCTGCTAATAAGATCACACGCTTATTGCACAGCTGAATTTTGAGTTTAAGACCTTGGCAGGGCGGGGGAAGTATAGGGAGCTAGAAAATATTTTAAAAAATGGTCTGAAATTAGGAAAAAGGACCAGAAATACAAGTAGTGTCAAACTAATGCAAAATAAAGGCCAGTTCTGTTATATCTGCATGTTCTTGTTTTCACATCAATGACTGAAAAGTTACAAGTGTATTTACTATACAATGCCTTACAAAAATCTATTTTCATATTATCGAGCAAGAAGTCTACAAATAGTCAATTACATATTTCTGAATGCTTCTTCTGGCAAATAGTTTTTGTTTCTGCAGCAACATGTTTTGGAATTCATGCTGTTGTTTAAGTCCAAGATCAGGCTTTTAAAATGTGTTTCTTCTTCCTTTTTTTTATTGGTAGGCATAACGCCACTTGCCTACTTCAAAGTGCTGATGTAAAATCCCCAGGTGATTGCAGGAAAACAATTTTTTAAGAATCATTAATCAATATCAGAAGCTTACAAGGATCCTTGCCATATTCCAGTTTGGACAAGTGCTTGATTGTGTGTGTGTGTGGTAATTCCCACAGGTAAAATAATTTCTCTCTAACTTCATAATTCAATTAAGCCATATCAGGTTATCCTACTGCAGTCTTTGCAGAACTGGAGAAGTATACAGCTGCTAATATTTTTGCAGATAGTAGCATAAGAATAAAACAGAGTGATATGCTGTGGGGTATATATTGAGCGGAGGGGACATGAATTTCTTACTTATTTCACTCTACTCTAGACACAAGAAATCTCTTGTCTTTTATCACTCAAAATGGCTTAACATTTGGTTTCTGGAGAAACTGGTTGCTTATAAAAGCCGACTGACAACTGCTTATACATAAATTTCTTCTCAGAAGACTCAAGCAGCTGCTTGTGTGGCTTGAAAACACGTGATACTTATTACTTCCTATTTTTCGTCCAAATCCAGTAGCTGGTACCTCATGACTCACAAGCATGCCAGTTAATTCTTGCAGTTCCTCATAGCCTTTTCCCATTAAGATAGTACACAAAAATTGCAGATCAGTTTGTATTTTCTACTACTTACAGTTAATTAAGTCTATACCATGGAGTCTGAGTGTTTTTTCCCTGTCTTCAAATAGTTCACTCTGGACTGTTATGAAAAACACTGTCTGATCAAAAAGTCAGTTACTGTTCACCAAAAATGATGTTCAGGAACAGCTGAACAAACTTCTATCATGTTATGGCCTTGAGCAAACACTCTGGAATATCCGGATTCATATTAGGAAAAAAGCCAAAAATTGAGTGTCATTCAGGAAGGACCACATTCCTGTGCAACTGAGAGAGGACCAAATATCGCTTATAGATTAAGTTATACATTGGCTTACGTAAAGGAAATTTAAGAAGTTAAGCTAAACTACAGATTTCTGCACTTGACCCATTTTGTCCCAAAGATGGCATGAGCAGTTGCTCTAATGGATTGAACAGGAACAGCTTTCACAGGTGAATGATGTTTAACTGAACTAGAAACACAAGGATTTTTCAAATGTAGCCTACTGTCCACAAAAGGAAAGTCACTCAGTATTTCAAGTGAATTAGAAACTTTCCTCCCCAAACCACAGATTTTCCAAACCCAAGCCTTCAGTTGACATACGACTCACAACAAGTCACAACATCAATGTTAAACCTGTAAGATTATCACTGTTATTTCTGCTTTGCAATTCCACCCCCTAGTTTTTGAGCAATGGCATTAATTTTTTTCAGGATTCTGTTCAGTTATAACAGCTATCCAAAAATACATTGCATTCAATTATTATAACCATCGTAGCTATCAATGCTGAAAGCTAAATCTTAAAAAATACCAAGTATTACAAAATGTGATTAAAAAAATCCCATCAATTGGCAACACTGATATAATTTACTACTGGCAAAAACACAGCAGCAAAAACCCTCACAAGTGTCAAGAGTCGTATTTGGAAGAATGGGAAACAAAGAAGTCAGCTCTCTGCTTGCATGTGTGTAGTTATTCACAGGGATATATACCCATACATAGAGATGCACATACACGAAAACACACTGTCCTGGTTTCGGCTGAGATAGAGTTAATTTCCTTCCCAGTAGCTGGTACAGTGCTGTGTTTTGGATTTAGAATGAGAATAATGTTGATAA
>NW_008824010.1:1671686-1693995 GCF_000699105.1 Pygoscelis adeliae
TGCGGATCCTCTCCCCAGCTGGGTGCTCAGTGAGGGGGAGACCAGTCAGTGCATGGGTCGAACTGGGGGGAGGCAGGTGCGGGGTGGGGAGGTGAAGAAAATTCAGCCCGGTGCGCGGTCCTGACTTGACAGATATCTGTAGTGAAGCTTCCAAGGCGCTTGCTTAGATAGCTTGTGGTAGCTCACCCTCAGTCGAGAGCTTGGAGGAAGTACGTGAATGTTTATTTTGGTGTTGAAGATCACTTTAATGCCAAATGCAACAAATTCAAGCAGAATTAGCAGCCCGAAAATACCCTTCTCTCTCTGTAATCATAAAATCGTCATGTAAAACTTTTGTGTTCGCTTAAAGGCAGCTTTATGACTTATTTTATTAAGTGGTAACTTTAAGAATCTGCTTTGGTGCTTTGTATTCCCTGAGGCATAGGGAATCTTGCAAGCAGCTGCCTCAGTGAGAGACGATGCCGTTGGCTTTGAGTCTCCAACGTTAAGCTGACACTGGCATTTGCGTGATTGGACTTCACTGAATGAATATGGGGGGGGAGATACCGAAGTTTGCATTAATGGATTTAACCGGTACGTATGTGATTATGTTTTAAGTAGGGTGTGTTGTTTGTGAAATATGGCCAGATTTATGCAGTGACCTGTATGTATTTGATAACTCGTTGATATTTTTTAGGTTGCAGGCAGGAGAAGGCTTTGTACGTGCAGAAATATTTTCTGATATATTGAGAGCAACTCACAGGAGTAATTTGAAAATTAAGATTTGATGCTTGACATCCGGAGGAGATGGAGTGTGTCTTATGCATAAGTGGTTTTGTCTCTTTCGGTTTCAGATACTCTCAGATGTATTCCTAAGAGATTAAAATCAAAGTCGTATGTGCTTTTTATTTAACTGAAAGGACTTGGCTAAATCTGCTTTATTAAATGGAAAAAAAAAAATCCCCTGGAGCTTTGTATCTAAACTAGCCAGTTGGTGCAGAATTGCGGGAGTGTCATGTAGTATCTAAGAACAGCAAGATGACTAAAAATCGCATTCTTTTCTGTAAGAACCTGGATGTGCTTGGGCCTGCTCTCTAAGTCTTTTTCATGGTTATTCAAAAACCTGTTGAATGTTGGCAGTCTTCTGGAAACCTCTTATTGTGGGCAGCTAATAACAGCTTAATGCCAACCTCCTAGGAACTGGTTCTGTGGGCCAGTGAATGATTCAAGTACCAAGTCAATAGAAGGAGTTGGTGTTCGTTGTCTTCAACAGTAAATGAGTTGTTAATACTCCTGCAGTCCCCAGAATGCTTCACAGATACTGAGCTTTATCACACTAATCAGAAAAGCAGACATCCCTTTTAGAAATCCCTTTTGAGGAAGGCTGCTTAAAACCCACTACCTTAAGTGGTATTAAGGTTGTAACAAAAAAAGAGCAAAATAGAAATCCTTGATTAAGGCCAATGCATAACCTGCTAAGTATGAGTCATGTATGTTATTAGCACATGCTTTCATCTCCTGTTTACTTTTACTGGATTGTGGTCTTCATAATGATAACAAGCATCTCTACCGACTTGCATAAGAGAAGCAGTAAGCAGCCTGTCCTTTCTCTAGTGACAATCCTGAAGAGATTAGCTGGGTCCTCATATGCCTCTTGCATCTCACGCGAATCAGTCTTTATGCTTGTGCTGATGAGAGTATTAGGGTAGAATTGGTTTTTGCACTGGAGCTCACAATCATGCCAGAATTGAAACGATTTTATGCTGTAAATAGTAAAAACTTGCTGAAAATACTGCATGGGATCGCCCAGCTCTTACTGTTTTTAAGTAGTACCTGTCTTTTTAATCTCTACTGTTACTTTCTGTCTAGGGTGAAGGCATGATCTTGTTGAGGAGAGACAAACATTACCTGTTGGAACTGCCTGCTTTTATTCTTGAGTTGGCTTGAAAGATGGGAATGCCATCTATGGCATTATGTGACACTGGTGCTGCTAGGCTGAGGCTGTAACCCTTGCTGGTCTGTTGTCGGGGATAAGAGACCCAACATCTGTGTTGCAGAAGGCTGCACTGTCCTGCTTCAGCTGCCAGGCTAGTCCATCATGACAGCCTTTGCAGTTAGTAGAAGAAATGCTGTCAAAAAACTTTCCATTGCTCTTGCTCTTTTATTTGTCTGAAGTGCTGCACAAATTAGCAACAACATTGTTCCAGGTTCTTGTTTTCCACATTTTCTCCTAGAATCTGGTTGTGATAGAAAGGAAGAGACTTCTACCCCCAAAATGAGAAGTTTCTTGAAGAGTTCAGGTTCCTGTTGTTGTGTAAGTCTCCACATGATGGTTTTTCCTTGCATTTTTTTTGAAGTGTATATATTGCTCTCCCCGTGAGAAAAAGACTATGTTCTTACCCTGGACATCTTTTATAGTCTAGATTAAGACATGATAAGTCCTGACAAATGCTAGGAAGGGAGAGTGTTGGAGTCAGCAATGACTTTAAATTCTTACTTTTTTTTTGTCCAGTGAGGTTACATGACTCAGACTGGGCTGTTGGGAGTTTCTTCTGAAGATGTACATGTTGGTTGAAAACCGCACAAGTTCCCATCTTCATCTGAAGAGGTCACCTGGCATCCGATCTTGGTCTCTCTTTGTTGGTAAGACCATAATATTCCTTAGTTTATTTCAGAGCCTGCTTTAAGGGAAGGGGGTCACAGAATAAATTCCTGAAAGAGCCTCTAAGAAGAGATGCCTGTCTTTCGGGCATTTTTCTTTCAAGAAGAGCAATCATCATGCTTTGAACTTCTTTAGCGTAGCCACTAAATGAGTCTGCAGTCTCCTCCTCGGTGTGGTAGTTTCACTGTGAGACTGATAATTTTTCATCTGCAGAACCTCAGAGGCTCATGGACAGAATTTTAAGGGAGTCCTGAAAGATCAAGAAAAGAAAGTTTATTATATGCTGTATAGCAATATAAATGTGAAGCTTCTGAAGGGGATGCATACTTACATTGAAAAACGTCTAGGTTTTCAGAAACTGAAAAATCTGCAGTGAAGCGATGCTGGGGTTAGATCTTGCGTGTGGTTGACAGTGAACTCTTAACGGCACTGTGTGTGCGAAATAGGAAGTCATACAGGATGTTCTGAAAGGCATCTGTTTTTAAACACTACTGAATATGCAGAAAAAAATGGAGTGGTACTTCTTAGGACCACACTGAGAGAGCTGGTGGGGAAAATGCAGCATATCCTGCTTTCCAGCTGAGTAGATCCCATTGCAGTAACACTACAATGCTGTCATTGCTTTCAGTGATGTCGTCTTGTCAAACTCTCACAGGGACAAAATCTTTGCGGTTGCAGTGGTGCTCTGGGGCACAAGGCACTTTTGCATTGCTTCCTCCTCAATGGGAGAAAGGAGCTGGCAGCTTCTGACACAGCTTTATTGCAGAAGTTTGCTTTTGGCTCCACAGAGCACTTAGAGGGGAAAAATAACTGCTGTAGTGTTTATGTTAGCATGCTCAAAGTTGTACTGCGCTCGAGAGGAAGTATGGTGTAATGGTTAGACTGAGTCCCTCTGAAGTTCTGTTCCTGATTCTGTCACGACCTTTTATTTCTGACCTCAGACCTGTGTTTTTAGTGTCTTTGCAGAATGGGAGTTTTTTTATACTGAGTTCAGAGAAAAATAACTCTTTCATGCAGTGATCAATGTTGCAATCACATTGCAATATTTTTGAAAAGTGATGAACTTGTGAATATTCGTATGTTTTTTATCAGGGAATTTTAGATGGTTTGAGCTGCTTGTTTGTACTAATTCTCTCCCCTCTTATCCTAGGAATAGCCTCCATAGGTTTGGCTGCTGCTTATTATAGTGCAGGTAATGGCCTATCATTTTTTGAAGAACTGTTCATTTCCTGTTGATCTGTTTTTGTCTGATGCTGATGACTCCTCTCTGCAGCTTCTGTCTGGCCTCACAAAGGCAGTATAGGTACCTATCACACTTTGTGGCGTGAATATTAAAACCCAATCATAATCACTGCCTGTGTATGACTTACCGTGCTTTAATGCTCTATTTCTTACTCAGCCTCCCTTTCCATTTGCAAGAGTATTTTTAATAACGATATTTAGTACTCTGTGGCATTTTGTACTTTGTGTGTTTTATAAATGTGATTAGCTGGTCCTCACAGCTCTCCTGGGAAGACATATAATGATTGTTTGCCACCATAATGAAATGATGACCTTGCCTTTGACGGAAGTGCTCTGTTTCTCTGGAAACTGTTAAATCATCACTGGCAGGGATTACTCATAAAAACACCTTTAGAGAACAGACAGCTGCTGCTGCTGCTTCCTGCCCCCTCTGCAATAGAGCAGACGGTACCAAATGCCAGGTATCCTTCCATCTATGGAATTTATCCTGCAGGCTGTCCTGTGATGCTCTTGTTGCATCCTATTAACATCAAATTTTAAAACTTAATAGTGTGTAGGAATATACTACCAATATAATCAATGTATCTTTATTTTAAGAGCAAAGTCCAGTGAAAGCTGCTTGAGACACCAGCTATATCAGCCTTTTTTTCTTAAGACATTGCAACAAAGTTTTCTGAAACAATACTGAGCACAGTTCTACTCTGCTTTCAGTAGAAGTCTGAGTAAGCAAATTGCTTAGGCCGCTATATGTAAATGTTTCCAGGACATGAAATGCAAATGTATGTTTGTCAAGAGGGCTGACTGCTTCCTTTTATGAAGAAACATGTTTGCTTCAGTGAATTTCCATTGTCCCTTGCCCTTGTCCTCTGCAGCACAAATACTTGGTGGTTGAGAGCAGGTTGAGTTTTGTGGATGCCTTTTAAGATGCCTTTGCTTTTAGGGAAGAGAGATGTGTAGTGATGTTATGACCTTGCCAATAATACATACGCTTATAATTCTGCATGGTTTGGAGCCCAGTGTAGATGGAGTCTTTGAAAAATACCTGAAGAGTTTCTGTATTTTTATCCTGGGAGGGAGCTGTAAAATAGCTTGCATTACAATTAAAGGCAAAAATGTTGCATCAGAGAAACCTCTTTTCCTTTTGTTGCCTTTAAAGGGAGCATGTTGCTTTTAAAACTAACTGAATACCAAAGAAGGGAATAACCCCCTAAATTTGTGCTTTTTTTTTTTGCATCATTCAGACAGCTTGGCATGGAAGCTCTTCTATATGGCCGGGTGTTTCTTTGTGGCAGCACAGAATCTGGAGCAGTGGGAGGTAAGACGCTGAACTCAGGAAATGAGGTCGTGCTAGTTTAGAAACAGTTGACAGATGCTGATTCCAGCAGCCCCATGCACTTGCTCAGTCCAAACAGACAAGTTATGCTTTTGGTTTTGAGGAAACCCTTTGGGGTTGCTATACCAGAACTACAATTAGGGCAATAATTCTTTCACTACACAAACATGAAAACATGAAGCTAAACATAAGAGTGTTTTTTAAGGGGAGACTTGCCCCAAACTGTTTTGTGGCCCGTTCTTCCTCTTACAGAAAAGAGGGAGAAAGAATAGCACATTCAGCTGCTGCAACATGATTTTGTACTTACTGTGCCAGCTAATGACAGAACGACTATTAAATAGGGTAGCTCTAACCTTCCAGGCTACTCAGCCGTCTTCCACTGGGAAAAGAGTGGTGTTTGCAAAGCTGGTTTATAATCTTGTGGATGTTGATTTGCTGGGAGTGGGACTGAGAACAATAACCCGTTATATAGGCTTGTCACTTCACTGACCTGAGTTCTTACTAGAATAAGCAACCCACACATATTAGTCATCCTCTTTTCATTGACTGTCAGGGATATTTTAAATCTAGTGTAAGCCTGGCCCATATAGCACAACACTGCAATTTTGGTGGAGTTGGTGACTGTTTGTGAAAAGTGTATCTAGAACTTATGTTCGCTGTATAGTTATACTGTAGGCCAAATGCATACATCAACAGTGAAAATTACAGGAGCTCCAGGGTTAGTGTTCAAATTTGATTCCAGGCAAAGTTTTTTATTGCATAAAGAATGTGGGAAGAAGGGCAGTGAAACCAGCTTTAACTTCCTTGTAGAAGTAACACAGGAGGCATGGTAAAGTCTCTGTTAAAGCCAAGAGCAAGATTGCGATTTTCACAGTCTAATAATAGAGGAATGTCTTTAAAATAGCTATGTATTTTTCTGTGTTACCAAGATTATTTTCCCATATAACTATTTTCATTTTACTTTGAAGCATAGCTACTGATGGTGTTTTTAAGAAAAATCTTGATTTTTCTTTTTCAATTTTACAGGAAGCTGTATTTGATAAGAACAAGGGAACAGTCTGCCTAAAAACATTCAATCTTTACAAAAAAATACTGACCTTCTCAAAAGGAGGCCATGAACAAGGTGAGAAAGCAGTATCTGTGGTGGCAAATGTGGTGGGCAGACAGGAGAAATGCATACATGCCCATTTAATAATCTTCTCTGGAGTTCTGTACTCAAATTAGTCACATCTGTTTCCAGATCTGCTTTGTTCCCAAGCAGCAGATGTAATAATCTGCCTCTCAGGACCCAAATGGTTTTTCAGGTTAGGGTGCTGAATGCATCTTGTTAGTTATTTTAATCCAAGGTAACTAGGCTTACATATTGCTTTCTATAATAGTCTTAGCCGTTCCTTTGGGATGTTAACATGCAGGTTTACATTTCCCTTGGCTCGCCTGCTCTGTAGGTGGGACTGGTGGAAAAACTTAAATTTTTGGATCCAGGAGCTGAGACTTCTATAATCTAATCTGGTTTTGGTAGCAGGCAAATCTTTAGATATCATATGCAAGCAGGCATGTTACGTCTTGCAGATATATCATATGCATTTAAAACAGCATATTCAGTAGGCTCAGCTTAATGCAGTATCACATTTCTTTTGAGCTTCCTGTCAGAGTAACAGAAGTTGAAGTATAGTATGTGACTTGGTTGAGTCACTGTGAGACAGGAGCTCCGTTGCAAACTAAAGTAGGATCCTCTTCAGTGTCAGATTTTTTTATTCTACTTGCTAGTCTACATCAAACCAACTCAGTACGCTTAGAAAACTGACAAAATTTGGAATGTCCTTAAGTTGAATTGGTTTTTCAGCAGTTCATTTTGGAGGTGGAAGATAAGGGATGTGGAGAGAAGGATGTTTAATGTGTCTTGACTTTTCTTTAGGGTATGTTTTTATGTTGGGGAGCTGAGCACATCTCTTCCTGCAAGGTTATTTGGTAATATCTGTTTCAAGTACCATTAACATGGGGATGCAGAGATCAGCAGATGCTCTGAACAGTTAAATCTTTCAGTATTTGTTCAGTCTCAGTAAACTTGACACCTGTTTACTCTGTACAGAACAATAGTTAAAACTGTCATTAAAGTAAGTGGGAAACATCTTGTTCATTGGGGCCTATACCAGCTAGTATGTGCTGTAGTTGCTTCTTGTTTGTTTTGCCTGAATAGCTCCGCAATTGTTTGCTATTGCAGGACTGCCCCAGTTGTGTGGGATCAGGGCAACGGTACTTCAGAGCACAGAGTCCCAGTCACCCAAGTCACTAGCAGCAGTGTTGAGAGTTTACTGTAATGCTAATAGACTACTTTGTTTTCCACATCTGTTTACAGTAGTGGCTCTACTGAATGAGATCCGAGATGTGAATGTGGAAGAGGAGACCGTGCGATATTTTGGGAAGGGTTACCTGGTTGTGCTACGATTTGTCACCGGATTTTCACACCCACTGACTCAGAGTGCAGTGTTGGGCTGTAGAAGGTGCAGTGTGGACTTTTTAAATTAGAACGTGTAAGGTGGGAAATACCAATCACATGGGTCAGTAGTTCTCAACTACTGAGACTCATCTTAGCTCCATTTTCATACTTGCTGATATGACCTTGTGTTATTCGGTTTAACTTTTTTAAACCCTTTAATGCTTTCAGTTGCAGACATTTGGGTAACACCATCTCCCGTCAGGAGACTGATCATATTTAGACATCTAAGATCCCTTTAGTGCTGCACGTCTAGCTCAGCTGTGCAGTGGCAGAGGGGATTAATTCTATTTTGCAAACATTCAGTGTATTTACCAGTTAACAGGATTTATTTTAAGCATCGATAATAAGGAATCTTGCAGCAGGGACTGTGGGAAAAGGATTGATTTGTTCTGATGTGAAAGTAATTAATGGCTTGGCTTGATATGCCTTCACAAGTGGGATGCTGTCAGTCATAGTGACGTATGTTCATTCTCAAGAATTAGCATGCCTGTTCTTGTTTTGTCAACACCACGGTTCCGCTAACTCTTACATTGTTTTTTCTTTTCCACAGTGATGTGGAAGCAGTTGCCAAACTCATTACTAGTTTTCTGGAACTGGACAGAGTAGAAAGCCAACAAGATCTCTCTCAGAGCAGCGAAACAGAGGCTAGTGATGCAGATGAACCACAGGATAAATATTAATAGTCGTCGTGAGCTGAAGAAAGCAGAGGCTTTCAAACATCTGGAAAATACACTGATTGTTCTTCAGAAAAAGAAATCCCTCACAGTCTTGACCTGGGCATTTCTCTACATGTGCATTTACAATGGGAGGAATCTGTCTTAGGGCGCCTTTTTTAGTGCTAAACGGCTTCAAGATCCATGCTCACAGTATTGCCGTTGTAGAGTCCAAAGCAAATTCTGTTTTATTTGCTCCTTTGACTTAGTTCCTGCATGTGGACATTGCTGGCTTTTGAACTTCGTCAGCTCATCAAACTTGTCTAGGAATAGTTATTTATTAATGAACTGGTTTGAAATCATTTATTGCTTTCCCATTAATGAAGTGGAGATACAGATGTAAACTTCCACTTATTGCAAACATCTGCTGCAGGTACAGTATATGAAATGTAGAAGAGCTGAATTTGTAACTCATAACACAATGCTTTGAGGTTTTTCTTGAAATGTTACAAATGACTGAATATATTGCTAAATTGGTTTTAAGCAGCTTAATATATGCAATTAGGTGATGCAGGATAGTGGCACTTATATTTTCTACTACTGACTTGCCATTAGATACTGGAGGAAATCAAAGTTGGAGTGACTGTCTCGGAATTGGAAACATCAGGCTGATCAACTTGTTACATTGCCTTACTTCTCTTGGACTTGCCAAGGAGTCATAAATAGTAAGCAAAAAATGATCACGTTGATGATTCAATGTCTTTAGGATGTTCTAGCTTAATCCTGTTCTGCTTAACTTCTGGGCATAGACTACCCCAAGATATAATAACCTTTTTTTGGACCTCAACATTTACTCTTTTAACTGTGTATTTAGAAAAGAAAAGTGCATGTGTTACTTTAGGTAGGGAGAAGACAGATGTCAAACAACATGGCAGCCTAGATTTGTTTAGTATTTCCTCACTTGAAACGATACCGAAGGGCTCAATAATAACTTAATATTTTTAAGATAGCTGGGATAGATCCAATGTTTGACTTGCGCCTGTGTTTTACTCCAGGTATATGTAGTGTCCTCTGTTCTGTCCAATGGTTTCACAAATAGTTAAAATATGAATTTTCTAAGATGTTTTTTGAAGTAAAAGCTACCTCTGTTAGTCAACATGCTCTGTCTAGAACTAAAACTTCTTCATGCCTATATCAACATGTCAGTACAAGAAAGAAGTTGTAAAGAGCTGAAAGTTCCTTCAATGTGCTAAAACTGCTTGTATTAAAGTTCACTGGGTTTTGTTTAGGAATTGTATGGTGGTAAGACCTGAATTAGAAAATATTTACACAGTTATTTCTAGGAGATCTGAATGGGGTAGAAGGTAACTGTGGTCTGCTTTCACATTTGGCCAGCAGCAAACGTCTTCTGGCAGCAGTTACTTCAGGACTTAAAAGAACATGCGTTCTTCTTTCGAAGCACTCTACCTCTGCAGAAGAGAAACCTTTGAAAAGATTTCAGGAGAAGCTGTGTCCTGTTGTGTGTTCCAGCTGTATCTGAAACTAAGCACGTGCTTATCTGACCAAAGAACAGGTCATACCAAGACTTCAGTTCCAGCCATTTAGACCCAGTATGTGAGCCGTGAGACAAAGATGCTCTTAACTGTCGGTTTGAAAGGGTAATCAAACCGTAACAGGGAGATAGCTGCTGATGCAGCTTGACTGCGGTACAGAACTGGGTCTGTTACTATTAAATAAGAAAAACTTGTAATCGCATCAGGTATCAAAGCAGACCTCCGCCAATAGCCATGCTTGTGAAGCCCTCTGAGTTGGTGAGCTAATGTGGCTTTCAGTCTCTACCCCATGTCACTGGAATTGGGAAGCTGCCATGTAGGAATGTGGGAAATTAGGTTGCAGGCAATTAGCTAAATTTGGCCTTTATTCTGAAGCACAGCTGTAAGCTAAGAATAATCAAACCTGTCTGAAAAAAAAAATTGCAGGATGTAACATTTTGGAGAGATCTTCATTTAAATCCACTCTAATGTATACCCTAGGTAAGAGGCATTTTGGAGAGAGGAGAATGAGCTTGGGAATTTGGAGAACTCCCCCCCACCCATATAAAATGAATGTCAAGTGTTCTAAGGACTTAGAGTAAGAAATACTGAAAAAAGTAGAGTTTTTAATGGTATAATGTAAGCAAAAGGGCTCAAACTGCAGATAACTGCTGCTTTGTAGCAAGGATATTCAGAGGGACTACATGGTATGGATGTGTGCTGCACTTAATATTCTGAGCCCACAGATTTGACCATGGATGAAATGGACAAAACTGCCTGCATCCCATCTTAGCGATACTGGCCTGCTTTTGTATTTCCATGAGGGCTAACGTTCCGTGGAAGATACAAACCATACTGTGGTTTTCCAGTTAAAAATCAGCTTTAGAAAGGTACATCTATTGATCTAACCCTATCCTGCACGGCGTGCCCTGCTTCTGCTGAGCTCTTTTGTGCATCTAGTTTGCTGGACATTCTTGACATTAGTAATGTATATACTTATGGACTATGCAATATCATTATACAAAGACTAAAACAACGTAAGGAAAATCAGAATCCCTAGAAGGGGGAATGACCTATAGTAAGACATAACATAGCTTGAAATACGTTCTGTGGAGTAAGTTGCATTTTGAGTTGATGTCCAATGATCATCTCTTTTAAGCATCCCCCTCACACCTCGGTATCCTACTGATAGTAGCTTGGAGAGGGATGACTGCTGGCATGCACTGTGTGTGTAGGAGGAATATTTTGACGACTCAGCCTTTCACTCTTGGAACAGCTGGCGTAATCCTCTCTCGCACCATGTCCGTTTTGCATTTGGCAGCTCTGTTGCCATACAGACTAGCACAGTTTCAAATGAGAACCCGAGTTCCGTAGACTGAGCTAACATGAAGGCTGAGTAAATTCTTGAAACGCTGTGGTTCTGCCTGCGGGCTGTGTGTCAGGCACTGCTGGCTTGGTATGTACAACTGGGAGCTTATTGTGATACTGACCTACAGTGCAGGTAAAGAATGTTGCAACTTGGCGCTTGGATGCTGTACGTGAATGTGTATCACAGGCCAATGTGTATTTCTCTTGATCTTTGGTTTTGAGCTTCCCTTCTTCAAAAACTGTTTGTCTTCTGCACTTGGAAGACACATCCAGATTTTCATGTTTTGCAGTAACTGTGTGCATGGAAAATTAACTTGCAAATTGGTGTTAACATGGATTTGGTTATGGCAATGTCTGCAGACTCCTCAGCGATGTGAAAGGAACTGTTTAGAACAGCAGGTGCCAGCTGAGGACAGGTTCTGTTCTTCCCTCTTTCCGCTAGTCCTCTCTGATCCTCTTTTCCTGCCACTTTTCACCATTTTGCTGAAGGCTTTTTTGGATAGTTTTCCTCACTCCTCTTGGGCCTAGCGTATCAAAAGGCCCAGTAAACGTAGCCTCATGTGTGCCTGATGTAAAGTGGCTTATACTAAAAGGAATGATTTGAAAGACTAGTTTTGGTTAGGAAATTAGATACTCCTAGAAGAGTGTTACAGGAGATGTTTGTTAAGGTTTTTGCATCTCAGGCTGTCTAGAAACTTGAGACTAGACAGCTGTAGTTTGACTTACAAGTGATTTGAAAACCTGCATAAAAGATCTTAAGTTAGATCTAAAACCCCTTGCTCCATAAAGCCAGCGCTTTCTGTTATGTCTGTTAATGTAAGTGTATGGTAAGTGCCATGTGGTAGATGCTTCAGCTTAAACTTGCGCTGCATGTTTGAAGTTCCTCGCACGTGTGCGGTGGGATGGGATCATGGCCTTAGCTGTTGTACTGAACAAAAGCTATACTGCATGTTGTACTGAGGGAGAAAGTTGCATTATCTAAGCTATAATCTAATATTCTAATATTTCACAAAATGAGATCTTCCAGTAACTAGGATCAATTGTGCAAGTCTCAAAGAAAATGGAAGTATTTATACTACATAGCTGAGATCTGACTCGTGCTGTATTTATGAAGCTACACAGATACCAAAACCCAAGCTGGCTTACATAGTAAAGAGTGCTAGTTCTGACACTGTAGTAGATTGCCGAGAGGCAAAAATACTTTTGGAAGATGTTTAGCAATTGCTTTTCTACTTTAAAATTGCAAGTAGAATTTCAGCAAGGCCTAGTATATTGTCTTTTTTAAAAAAATGTCCATTGATAAAATCAACTTTGATAACTTGTTTTGTGTCACTGTAGTCTTTTATATTGTTTTTAATTAAAATGTATTAAAATATTAATGGCTGTCTAAACTACCACTTGGCACAGACCTATTGAAGGAGTTAATGGGGGGAAGGACAGAGTAGAGGAAGCCCAGATACCTAGCTCCTCACTGACCCTGCTCACACTCCGTTACAGCAGTCCAGCTTTCAATTTCATATAAGCTGGTATAACCAACTCTCCGCTGCTGAATATATTTGCATTTTTCCCTCTTTAAACCAAACCAACATGCCACATGCAAAACAAAGGCAAGCTCCCACAAACAATTTGAAAAGGATTTATTAAAGTATTAAAGTAAAATAAAGATCGTGTGACTTCTGTAATTAAGGTATACATAGCAATTGATTCTTTTTGGATAAAAATCTGCATGTGGACCTAACTCCTGTAGCGCTCACTAAATAAGCTAGAGTCGTCTTCTGCTGTACTTCTTGTACTTTCTCTATCTAGACCTACACTCTTCATAATAGATTGTTCCAAGAAAATTTCGATACCTCTGCTTCCAAATTACGACTTTCAAGAAAGCAATAAATGAAGCAAACAAGTAAAGAGTATTTTGAATATTCATGGTAGTGTACTTAACTACCAGACTTTTGAATTCTTTTCCCTTGTGGTGATTATCTCAATGCTCCAGTTAAGTCCACAAGATATATTGCTATACATTTATATTAAAAGTTCAACGTTAAAGCAGAATAAACCAGTGTTTTTCCCTCATATTCAGTAGACTTTAGTCATGCTTCAAATTTGGACGAACCTGCAGACTCAGGTTTTACATAGCGAAGTAGATGCCTTAAAGTGACTGGGAGGGTGCTTTTCCGGGGGGATGAAACTATGCTCAGCTTTGATGCTTTGGTAAAATGTCAAGAAGCCTGATGTGTTAAGGCAGTTTTCCCTCAAAGTCCAAGTGTCGCCTTCACCGTTGGCAACAAGGCCCTTTTCTATTGCTCCCTCTTGCTCTGTACTGTCATGGTCCACGTTCTTCCGTGCACCTGCTGTAACCTAGTGAGCGTCTGGACAGCAGTTCCCTGCTCAGACTGCTGCAAAAAGTTGGATGTTAATTTTCTGATCTCAAGCTAATCAAAGCTGGATTTAGGACCGATGGTTTTACGTATTTCAAAGACTGAAAAAGTCCAAAACAAAATTGGATAAATCGACTGCTATATGCTGTGGAAGGACTTGTCCTACCATTCCATCATGACACATCTCTGAATGTACCTGGAACAGGAACGAGTCACAGTACAGGCCATAAGGACTTCAAGCATGTTTAAAGTATCCTAAATCTTTATATGGAAATGGCAAAGGGAGGACATGCTGGCTGCTGACTAGAGTAGAACTTGTGGAACTTTTCCAGGTCATTGTAATTTAAGAAAGTCTATTGTTACAAATACTGAATTTGGAAGAAACTGGGTTTTCCTCCTGCCTTGTAACACAGCTGAGTTCTGACTCGTTCCTGCATTCTGTTACGCAAGGGGAGCAAATCTGACTGACAGGGCAGGTGATGTAACTCTTAAGATGACAAACTCTAGCTATAGGACTAGTTGCAGATTTCCACTAGTCATGTTTTCCCATGGAATAAGACGGACTAATTGAAATGCCCCTGATTTTGTGCTTTTATTGCTTTATCTAAGTCATCCACCACTTCCTGCAGCTTCTGGAGGCTGGGGTGGACGTTCTCCTCCATCCACTCCTCTACAGTACACTTGTGGAAAACTTCCTCCATGGCTGCTTGGAGGTCTTGCACCACAGCGTTCCACTTGGAGAGAAGACTAAGCAGAAATCAGAAGGAAGAAACAATCACATTTGCAGCCGAGCTCTGCCTCAAGGGAGGGCTAGCTTACTGGGCCTTTTAAAGGGAGTACGGTCCTTAAAATGACTTTACAGGAAAAGAAGCATCTATTACAAGAGCTCAAAGGACTTGATTTTGTGCAGATGGCAAAAGGTTGATGCTGTTTAAGTACCATTAATCTTGGCACTCTTCTTCTGCAATGACTTTTAAGTACAGAAATGTGAGCTCAAAAAAACCACTGTACACATTCTAGGTGTAACTGAAACCCACTGTGAGACTTGTTAGGAATTTAATTCTGGTTTTTACCAGCAAGAGTGAATCCAGTTGGATGTTTGCCTTATCACAGCAAAAATGTATACATTTGCCATTTAGCATGAATCAGCATCATCTTTAGGAAGAGTTCCGAAAAGCACATACAGTGACAGGGAGCAGGGGAAAGGGGTCGGGTTTTATTCCAAGCCCTGCCTGGAACCTGGCCCGGGGTGGGCTCCTACACAACTGCTGAAAGATGCAGCCTGTCTATCGAGGAGTAACTGCATATACAAGGGAGTTTTTCGGAGACCAACTTTGTACTTGTATTCAAAGAACTTGTTCAACAGAGGCAAAGATAAGCATGTTCTTCTGTTTAAAACCGTATTACGAGTACTTCATATCGTTTGATTTCCACTGATGCTTCTGAAGTAATTTTAGAAAGAGGCAAAGAATCAAAACTATGTGTTGGGCACTTGAGTGCCCAAAATATGACAGACTTTATTTCCCCTATAATGCAAAATAAGTGCTGTTACCTTACTGCGTCTGGCTGAAAGTGATGCATTATTATAGGATGAATAATCCTCCTTTTTCTGTGGTAGGGGCTGAACCAGCCTGTGACGTATCTGAAAATGAATGTTAGTATGAGCAGTTTTTTGGAACAGCAGCGACATATGTGTTTGTAGGCTGACAGGGAGGTGATAGGGCTTTAGCTGAACTTCTCCTGCACAAATAGAGATAATGCTTAAGAAGTAAGTAAATTTAAGTCTATATATCTTTGGAACTAGCTTGTAAAAGACTGTTCCTGGCAGATGAGAATAACTGATCATCTGTTGCAATTTAAGTTTCATGTCAAGCTCCTTTTTTTGGTAACCATACCATTAAAAGAAATAATTTTTACTTTAAATAACAGTGAGATTTAATTCAGGAAAGAACTTGATTCTTGCAATAAGGCAGGACATAGTGTTTAGGAATTCTGCTGAAATACTTTAAATTTGCATCTAAGCATTACATTCTGCTGAGGTGTCAATATATAGGGATGTGCCGCCTGAAATGCAGAGCTTGATGTTTAAATGACCTTGCTGGAGTTATGCCCCATTTGGAGACGATACAGCTCCCACACTCCTGCAGACAGCCAGAGAACCAACATAAACCTTATTACCTGTTCCTTTCAAGAAGTTCATCCACTGATGACTTGAGGTAGAAACTAACTTGCGTCACAAGCGTAAGGATATTGCTCCCAGGGAAGGTCCCCAGACTTGTGCTGTCCAAAGAGGATCCGTTAGTTTCCGAACTTACCACGCAGTGAGAAGCATCTGAATCCCACAGCTGGAATTTTACCTCATGAAAGTTTCGGTTTCCAGGTTGGACATTCCCAGGAGCTCTTCCACATTTTCTTTAATCTTTTCAGAATAGCCACCTGGCAGAAGACAGTGGAAGTAAGTAAAAGGAGCCTAAATAACCAAAACGTTCTTAAAAAGGGTTTTTCTGGAGTACCCTGCATTGGCTTAGTAGTTCTTGGATGAAGATTTTTTAAAAGGTAAAATGGAAATAGAACAAGGGAAAAAAAACTTGGGGGTGGGAGGAGTACATTGTCTTTCACACAATTGCCTTGTGCTAGGTAAAGCACTTCCTAGCTATGAGCTTTCCATTCAGGGCGCTGAATATTTTTAGTGCCTCAGTTAAACATAGGCAAGTTGTGTTTTTTTTATTTTGAAAATAAGAAATGCAGAAAGACAAAAATAAAAATTCTATTGGCAAGTGCCTGTGAAGAAACCAGAAACTACAGGAAGTATTTTACCAGATACTGTACCACCTAGATCAATTTTAAGAAAATTGATTCGTTAAAACAACTTCTATATGTAAACAAGATCTAAATCAAAACAAAATTAGTCTCGTTGATATACCAGTAGTGTTTCAAATCAGTTTCAAAAGCAATTCAGCTTATTTTTTTTTTTAGTATAAGCATGAAGCAGTTTGTGACCTTTTACGGGTTAAAACATAATAAATGATTAGTGTACTACGGCTATTTTTAAATACTTAGGCCAAGAGGCTTCTTTGCTCCTGTACTGCAAACATGCAAGATGTATAATTTATTGTTCGTAATTCAGACCACGATCAGATAGTCAAACCACCTCAAAATATAAGAAGCCTGTGCCAACCTCAGGGCAAGGTCACTTCACTCTTGTGCTAGGCATTAGCTGAGAGAGAATAAAGTTGTCACTGTACCATTCTTTAGTGCCTGCAGACATACAGCCAATGATGGAATTGCCACAGGGAGAAGCTCACACAAAACAGAGAAGTGATCATACCTAAATAAGAAAACATTCATTCATTAGACATTTTACTGTTAGAACATACTCAACAAGTGGGAAGTGTTAATATTTCAATCACTAAAATTCAAAGAGCTTTAGAAACATCAGTTTCTGTCTCAGAGAAGGGACCTTCTATCTCTGAAACGCTAAGTATTCCTGTTTTACTAATAAGAACAGATACAAACCAAATTACTTTCTCAAGCCAAATTAGGGTCAGAAATTGGAACTCAGCTCTCTCGTATTCCCTTAGACCTCCTGACTTGCATAAAAACCTTTTACTCCTTCATTACATTAACAAACTCTTCTCTCTTACGCGACTTCGTTCTATTTGAATTCACATTAGACATTCAGATATACAGCATGCGTTAACCACGCTGTCTGTAAGCAGGCCAAGGTGGTACACAGTACGTTCAAGCCTTCAAAGCCAGTCTGTTATTGTTGGTGTCTGCCAAAACAATTGCTCCTGCTGATTAATGCTGTAGCAGTTGACTGGAACGCTGACACCCACCCTTCACAGTCAGTTGGGTGAGGCCCAGCAGTAACCGACAGGAAGAATTGCAGGGTTGCAAAGTTCCCTTCTAAATCCCCAGCCTCCTTGTACCTCTTAGGGAGTTTTTGGGTGGAAGTTTGCTTCCGTGTGATCCTCGGAACCATTTAAAAAGATGTTCCTTACCTTTGCCAGCCGGTCAGCGCGATACCTTCAAGGACATCAGCGGGGCTATTGCTTGCCACTTTCAGCCACTGAAGATGGTTTTTCAAATGGTGTCCAATAAGCGTTAGAGACTGATTCACTCCTGTAGCTCCTTTAAAAGCACTAGCAAACCACACCTTGGAGAAGCCACATCTGCGATACTTCTCTACGAGATGCACTGAAATAAGACACAAAAGAACGCTGCAGGACAAGTCTTTATCCATTTTCAGCGTTGCCTGTAATAGCATTAACAGGAACCCAGGTCCAGTTACAACAGGCTGCTGAGCCTTGTCCTGTCAAGTTTTGAGCATCAGCAAGGATGGGAGATTTGACATCCTCTCTGAGCTACCCGTTTCGGTGACCGCCCTCCTGTTTTCCTGTGCCCAGTTACTATATTCCATTCCCTTGAACTGCTAAATTGCTTCAATGCTAGGAACCATGGGCATGTAACAAGCACGCACAACATCTGACAACTGATTCTTCTTTCACCAAAGAAATATTTGTGTGCATGTTAGATGCCTCACTGGAGCCTTTAAGAGTTTTTCCTTCGAATTCTATAGATGTATGAAGCCTTGAAGCTTCTTTTGTAGAGTTGTTCAATACGGAGCTATCTGCTCCCACTGCAAGGAGAGTCACTGTAACAGTGCTTGTGAAAAACCTCTCAATCTCCCACCAGTGATTCCGTAGCCCTGTTGAAAAGAATTGAGCAGCAGACAACGCAAGTCCTTCATAGGAGAAGCATAAATAGGAAAAGAAAATAAATAATAGCAACTATTATGTGAAATCAAACAAGGACTATGTTTATGCTACTAAAGCAATAGAAAGCAATTTAACAAAAATAGAATTTTTTGGTGTCCAACTAAGATATGTTTTAATCATACTATTTTGTTTTGGCTATTTTGCTTAACAGGTAACAGAGCTCTTTGCTTCTAAGCAGCTCAGCAGAGAAGTACAAACCTTTGCCCTCCACGTCGAGGTCTGCTGCATAGTCCCAGATCATTGGCTGCACAAGCTGTGGGACCCCAGACTCTGAAAAGAACAGTGTTCTTCTAAGTAATGGAAAACAGCCAGTTAAAAGTGAGAACTAAGTACCTATTATTGGTGCAGTAACACATGACTAGAACTAACTATGGCTTGTCACTAGAATTCTTCATTTACAGTTGAAGTGCCCATGGGCATTTTCAGCCTGGCCAGGGCTTTGAACACGCGGGTTCGCATGCCAAGGGCCACTAAGTCCTTAGACATCTTGAAACCACTAAAATGGATCAGCAGCGATAATTCATCGGAGATCCCGTTCGTCCCAAGCCCATCTCATTCTTAGTCCCTTGAATCTATCAGTATACCTGCTGGGCTGACCTGGTGGAGCTGCAAACTGCACATGCAAGAATACAACCAAAGAATCATTAAAGGTTGGAAGAGACTCTGAAAAGAACAGTGTTCTTCTAAGTAATGGAAAACAGCCAGTTAAAAGTGAGAACTAAGTACCTATTATTGGTGCAGTAACACATAACTAGAACTAACTATGGCTTGTCACTAGAATTCTTCATTTACAGTTGAAGTGCCCATGGGCATTTTCAGCCTGGCCAGGGCTTTGAACACGCGGGTTCGCATGCCAAGGGCCACTAAGTCCTTAGACATCTTGAAACCACTAAAATGGATCAGCAGCGGTAATTCATCAGAGATCCCGTTCGTCCCAAGCCCATCTCATTCTTAGTCCCTTGAATCTATCAGTATACCTGCTGGGCTGACCTGGTGGAGCTGCAAACTGCACATGCAAGATTTCAGCTAAATTCAAAGGAAGTATTCACCCTTTAGGTTAGAGATTGTCTGAGTTGTGTTTGCACAGAACTTAGCTTTTCAAGATGCCTTTAAAGTACAAATAAAGATACAGGTTTAGCTTCAAATCCCTTTATAATCAACTCCCTGACTAGTTTTAAACATGAGAAACCGACCCCTAGAGAAACTGCAGTAAATTATACAGAAGTTCAGTATTTTAACTGCATCCCATTTTAATTTGTTTAGTCTGCGATTGCCTGTAGCAGTACAGTGCACTCAGCTAGACGCTGCGCTGCTCCCGTGGAAACTGCATGGGGCCTATCTGCGTTTTTTTGGTTGATTTCCCACTATTAAAGCCATGAATAGGTCAGTCACTGCTGGAGGAGCTCTTCACGGTATTGTCTAAACCTGTTTAGAGTAGACACATAAGGTGGCTCTGAAAATGCTGGAACTCCATCTGTGCTAGGACTACTCAAATTTTAGCAGTGGTTTCATGTTTTTCAACAAACAAGACTCGTGACGTCAGGTTCTTGGAGCTATCCCACAGTTCAGCATCGGAGCTCCTCATGATGGGCACTGTGATCACCTATACTGTCAAAGACGCTCACGGGGTCGCAGCTTCTCCGTGTGAGTCTGCACCACCGGAACCAGATGCTGCACAGAGCAACAACTGACATTAAAAGGTGGTGAAAGGCATAGAAATTTAGGCTGAGACCACAAATGCTAATAGGCTGGTTTTTTAATGCGTAAAGAAAGTAGAATTGATGGCAACCACTGCCTGATGACTGTTTTGTTTGTCACTGTGTATTAGCAGCTGGAAAACTAAAGTGTTTGTGTTGAGACTTGCCCACAGTCATACAGAAAGTCCGTGACATAGCCAAGGACTGAATGTCTCTACTCTCTAGTCTAATGGATCATATCTCAACTATTCTCAGATTTCTTGTTTTCACTGTTTTCATCTGCCGACCAATCTGTTTTAACTGGTTGTGTAAACTTTTTTGTATGCTACAAAATATGACTCACCCCATCACTGGTCACACACCTGCCAGTGTTTCCTCACTTATCCCTCTGAGCATATCATCCCACACGATGGGTGTCACAGTGGGATAAGACGAGGCCACACAGCTTGCTACTGCTTTTATGTGGGATAAGCACAGCTTCTCTGGAGTGTTGTCTTGCTGCTGCAGCCATTGCTTTGACTCCTCTCCTTCGCCGAGGTAGTAGACCTGAAACATCAAACAAGTAATCCTGACTTCTTTTATAGGATTAGGGGGAGCGAGTCTGACACAGGGTCATGAAATCATACAATATTCAAAACCTATTGCGAAGACATGACCCACTGAGTGGACATATTCAAAAGCACCTCTCGGTGTTGAAGACACTGCAAGCATTTCTATCAGTCTGCAGGAGGCTCTGGCTGTGACTAAATGCATCACGTAAGGGAATTTTCCTACAGAAACTAAAATAGCTAGAGAATAATTAAAGCATGCTGTAGTTGTCTTTGGAAGGTTTGTCCTTGGAAGTAGCTCTCACCAGTTTTACTCAGTTCAAATCTAGCAACCTATAAGGTCCTGAATTATATAAAATGAGGTTCCTGTCTTGGGGAAGGAGATCATTTATACGTGAATCTAGAAGGGACTTGGGGCCATGTCCAAGAGTGGCCCCAGCGTACTTGGTCCTATGCAGAAAGTGGATTTGGGCCTGTTAAGCTGGATATGCATTTAAACTCTTTGTTGTTTTAGAGCAGGTTTTATCCAAAACACATTTATTCTACATAAATAGTATTTTGCTTTATAAAAGCTTGCAGGTCCTTACCTAACCTTGCCCTTTGTTCCCAAACAACAGGATTCCAAATGCTAAACTAATATCAGTACAGTTAAGGTGATCACAATGAATTTCAGGGATCTGCGTGCCACGGGGCTGGTTTTAAGAAACCCTGAGAAAGGAGAAAACTCAAGGTTCTCCTCCTCAAGGAGCCAAACTACCGAGAGAAAAAAACACAAACCACTTCCCACCACAAAAGGGCTTACTTTGAGTAAGTTGGCCAGAACAATGAGCCAACATCTTACATGAAAACTCACATGGTTCTTAATGAATACCTCTAACTGATATCTCACTTTAAATACTCATTTGACCTAGAGCCAAATGCTGAGTTAGCTTTAAGAAACTGCTTTCAATACTTCCGATATTACACTCATCAATAGAAATGACATCCTGTGCTACTGGAATCATTTATTGTCAAAACAACTTTTCTACACTGGCTTGAATTGGTGTCTTCTGTCCCCAAAATCCTACCCAAAAGAGGCCTCGGCCCTGACTATCATTCCTCACAAAAAAATATTCCTGGCTCAAGAGAAGTCCCACCTCATCACATCCGATGTGAAACCATTTTACGTCTTCGTGCAGTGCCATGACCTGGTCGATCATGGCTTTGACCAGTGCCCGCGACTCCTCTTTGTGTGGGTTGAGGGCGTTGGGAAACATCTTCACCTCCCGGAGATGAGCAAACTCTTTGTGCTTCAGCACAAACTGCAAGAGAAAGGGGAGCTCGGGGAACAACCGTAAGATGAAGGGGAGAGCGGTGTCCTCTTGTGTCACCAGGGCTCTGCTAACAGTTGTCCTACTACAACCTGGGTTTTGGCCATGCGTGAGCACCGAGGGGACAGCACGAGGCCTCTTGCCAGGGGTGGTACAGGCAGGGGGGGTGCTCCACAGTGCTGCGGGGGGTCCCCGGCCACGAAGCACCTCACGGGTGAGGGAAACGGGGTGTGCAGTGCACTCTCACCCTGGTGTCCGGAGCGCGCAGCTGACGGGAGCCGGATAACCGGAGCACCGGGAGTTACGGTGAAGATTTCCCACCAGACCCACGC
>NW_008824010.1:1695167-1699178 GCF_000699105.1 Pygoscelis adeliae
CTCCTGTGGGAGCTCCTGTCGGAAGGCGGCCTGTAACCTCCGGGCATGAAAGAGGGGTAAAAGTTGCCTGTGTTTATGGATGCGTATGTGTATCCGCAAAACGAGGGCTCGGCCGGGGTACCGGTCCTGGCCCTTGACCGGGTCTCCCCGGTACCGGGCGGGGTAGCGGCCAAAGCGGTTCCTTGCCGGCTCGGGAGCGGGTCGTTTGCTCACGCGGGGCTGGCGCTGTGCTCCCTCCTTAGTGCCAAGAAGAGCAGAGGCCAGCAGGAGTCACGGTGGAGGTGGCTGAAGACAGCGTTCCTCCTCTCCTCTGCTGCCATTGGTGCCCTCCTGAGCTGGAGCTACCTGAGCGCCGAGGATGGGGTCACAGAGGTGCTGGCTCATCACAGCGAGAGCCTTCAGGACAAGTTCGTGGAGATCCCCTGCTCAGAGGACTACGATAGCCACAAAAGATTTGAAGGTATTTGGGTAGGATTGTCTGAAGTGGGATGAAGCAGTCTTCAGAGGACCGTGGCAGGCCGACTGCTGCCTAAGTCTGTTAAACCGAATGCGTACTGCAAAACTCCTGTGGTTCTAGCAAACCTCTGGTCACTGTGCGTATTGTTTAAATCCCCAAACATTTATGCCTCTTGGGCCAGCCCAGAAGTTGTTGTGTCTGAGAGGTTTTTCTGTCATTTCTATATAATTCACCTCTGAAACTGCTTTGCCTAGGCCACATGAAATAAATCTTTTGTTAAATCTGTTTCTAGTGTCTTTTCATACTCTGATTCCTGTAATAGGCTTGTGGGTGAGTTTGTTACTGGTAAATACTATATAGGGCATGGAATGGAACTGATCTAGAATATGGTCTGTGCTGCCGGCATGTGGTAATTGCACAAATGCCAGCTTCTGATCCACCTGTTTTGACATGTGTGTGTGCAGGCACCTTTCGATGCTGCCTGCAAAGCATTTCTCCTCTGTCTTTATGTCGTTCAGCTGAGCCTGTTTTCTGTCAAATTGGTATTTGTCTCCCCTGGCACTTATTTCTGTGGAGTGTTGATGTTGGATATTCTAGAGAAATGGAAGATTTTCATCTTCTCTGATGAAGAGCAATGAGAAAATTGCAGTTTGCATGGATAAGCTATGCTGATGTTCTTTTTCAGATTTGCAAAGTGTATCTTGATGAACACTTTGAGCTGGTACTGCTGCCAGAAAGCAGCTCTGCTCTTGCTTTTTGTCAGCCTACCTGTATGTGTAGCTGTGTGTTGACTGATAAGCTATTGCATCTAAAAAAAAGTATTTCTGATTTAGTTTTTAGCCAAATTGGTTGTCTTGTCTGGTTCGTTATATGGCTGACAAAGCACTGGCTGACACAAAGCTGGAGGCGGTGTGGAGGCTGGGAGAAGTTGCTTGGAGCTGAGGAAGAGCAAAGATGATCAAAGGGCTGGCTGGAGAACATAGAACAGTCTATGAGGGAAGACTGAAGGAGTTGGGACTCTTTTTTCCTGGAGAAGAGAAGGCTCAGCAGGGACTACATCACGGTATTCCGATGTTAAGGGGCAGCTACAAAGAGGATGGAGGCTCTTCCTTCACAAGAAGCCACATGGAGAAGACAAGGGGCAATGGGTACAAGTTGCACTGGGCAAGGTTTCATCTTGATGTAAGAAATATTTTTTTTTTTATAGAGAGAACAGTCAATCACTGGAACAACCTCCCCAGGGATGTAGTAGACTATGACTGGAGGTTTTCAAGATGCGATTGGGCAGGGTGTTAGATAATCTCATCTGGGCTCCCTTTCCTGTGAAAGGCTGGACCAGGTGATCTTTTGAGGACCCTTCCAGCCTGGGCTGTTCTATGATTCTACGATTTCTAACTTTATTCCAGTGCCAATTCTGGTAGAAAGTGTTCATCAAACTGCAGCCTGGATGTGGTGCCCTGAAGATGTGGAGGTAATTTCCCCTGCCCTCTTCAGGTGGCTGGTCCTGGTGCTGTTGGTCGAAAGGCTTATAACATAAACCAAAAGTTTATGTGTAGTCTGTGGTCAGATAGTTTTTCCTTGTGCTGCTACTGTAGCATCTCGTTTGGAGGCTTCATCCCAAATGTTATTGAGGCCAAGACAACTGCTGTCAGGAAGCTACCAGCAAGAAAACTTCCTCAGTAGGGGAATTTTTTGACTGAGCACATGAAAACACATGTTCTGTTATAACTTTTCATAGTTACGATAAGGAGAGACTGCTTCTGGCTTTATTTGCATAGTGCCAAGGCCAGAGAAAACTGTGCAGCCAGTGTTGCCACAGATTTGGGAGTTACGACTGAACTGAGGCTAAAACTGTCTGCATTGTGCTACCAGGGCTTTTGCTTATCAAAAGAAACCCCTCAAACCAACAAAACCTTATTTTTCCCTTTGCTGGTTTGCAAGAGGAATTTTCTGAGCTGTGGACTTTTGGTCTTGGCAACCCCATCAGTTATTCTTTCCATCATAAGGAAGGAACTTCAAGGATCTCTCTGCCTGGGAAGAGGAATGAATGTGTTCTCTATTCTTGTGACGTCATGGGGAGCAAGCTCTGCAAATGCCAACTGCAAGGTGAAGTGTGACCTCTCTTGGCTTTGTATGAGAATGCTCCTCCCGGGTTGATGCCAGCCATGTCAATCAAAGGGGAGGCATCTTGTGCGAGTTTGTATTCTGGTGTTCTAGTTAGATGTTTGCTTATTGCTGTTTCTTAACTTATGTGATTGATTTTGGTTTTTAGCAGATGTTTTTACATGTGTTCCCCTGTATTATGCTTTCAGCAAGAGATCAGTGGTATTAGGAATGCGTGAACATGTGTTTTGTTGAGTGGTTAGCTGAAGCCGTGCTGCGATAATGAACTTTGCTCGTTTTTTAACTCTTGTCTCCTGCTCGGTGCCCGCAAGAGGGTGGTGGTGAGCTGCTGAGCCTTGCTGTGCCGTCAAAGCTGGCTCCTTGCTCCACGTGTGCGTTACCGATAGCTTAGTGAGGCAGTAAATGCGGATTACAGTTCTCTGCCAAACCGGATTCAGCTCCGGAGCTTTAGTCACTTTGGAAATAGCTTTCTATCACACAACAGCTTTTCATTCTCTGTCTTTACTCTGGCTTGACATCCACAGCTGCTGGCTCTGTGTCAGAAGGAGGCACATTCCTATCATCACTTGATGCCTGATGCTCAGCCGTAAAGTTTCCACAGCTAAGATGAGCTTTTCATTTATGCACCTGTCCCTGCTTCAAACTGAACTAGTGCAACTGAGCTTCTAGTTTGCTTCAAGTGATATGGTGTCAGAGCAGTGGTTTTATTTCCATAGCACTGCCTGCTAGTAAACCTGCTTCATACAGAAATAAAATGCGTTATTTTTCAGAGGCCAAGCACTTAACTTATTATATTTGCAGAAGATAGGGTGTTCTGTGAGCACCGTCTCATCTGCGTTCTGAACCCTGCAGCCAGACCCTGGCTATTTCTGCTGTTTTGAGACATGGTTAACTACTTAAAACTACTGTGGCTACTAGTGTGTCTGATGAAACTCCTGCGTAGTCTCTTATGTGTGTTGATATATTGTGTCAGAGTACAAAGCATCCATGATCACTGCCCAGGAGACAGCTTTAAGATCATAGAATCATTTAGGTTGGGAAAGAGCTTTAAATGGTTAACTACTTAAAACTACTGTGGCTACTAGTGTGTCTGATGAAACTCCTGCGTAGTCTCTTATGTGTGTTGATATATTGTGTCAGAGTACAAAGCATCCATGATCACTGCCCAGGAGACAGCTTTAAGATCATAGAATCATTTAGGTTGGGAAAGAGCTTTAAGATCATCGAGTGCAACCATTAACCTAATGCTGCCAAGTCCACCACTAAACCATGTCCCCAAGCACCACGTCTTTTAAATACTTCCAGGGATGGTGACTCAACCACTTCCCTGGGCAGCCTGATCCAATGCTTGACAACCCTTTCGGCGAAGAAATTCTTCCTCACGTCCAATCTAAACCTCCCCTGGCACAACTTGAGGCCATTTCCTCTCG
>NW_008824010.1:1700397-1739333 GCF_000699105.1 Pygoscelis adeliae
CTGTCCCTGTCTTCCAGCTCAGGGGGCTGGGTACCCAGAGAACAACTGGTCTTAGTATTAAAGACTGAGGCAGAGAAGGCATTAAGTACCTCAGCATTTACCTCATCTTTTGTCAAGATGCTTTTCCAGAGACTAGATCAGTGGATGTGGAAAGCAGAGAAGTCTGTGAGCAGTGGAGGAAAAGGTCTAGCACCTAGACTGCTGGTGTGGTTGTGGGGATGGCATCCAATAAATCTTTGCCTCCTCTTGTCCTGCTTTGAGAAGGATTGCATTAGGGGAGCATCATGATGGGTCTTTTTTTCTCACGTGAATCATCGCAGTCTCGGCAGTGTGTGGTGCTTGGGCAAGTACCACTTTAAGTAGAAGACAAAGCTGCAGTTTAGGCACTTGGACCCCTGTGTTACATTCTGTTTTCTGTGTACTGAATAGGAACACACAGGGAGTACTTGTGTTTTTGCACGCTTTGGTATGCTCCTCCTCCACCTTGACTGAAAAAACTTGGATCCAAAGCAGAGTGCCTTATTAGATAAGTAAATGATTTTGTGTCTACTAGGCAGAAATTTGTGGAAGCTACGCGGTACTTTGTAATACTAAACTGAATTTCTCCTGAGCGCAGATTTTCCAAGTATGCTTTTAACACTTCAGTGCTCCCATGTATCATGCTCTCTTAGACCAAGATGACACATTTCTTAATGCTAAAATTGTTTTCAAACAAACACTGTTCTGATTTTTCCTTAGCATTCATCCAGTGTTTGTGCCTTACTGTTGGTACCTGACTGACTTTATGCTGGACTATGCTTTTCTTGTTTTTCTTCTCAGTTTGGAAAAGCTTCTGCTGTTGCCTTCAGAACACCGCCTGCTTCCAGTACTGTCTTTGCCAGTTCTTTGTCAGAGACCCTAGACATGTAACAATTGTCTGAGGTAACGCTGTAGTTTTGCCAAATCTGGACTCTCCACTACCAAGCTTTCCAAAAGGGTAAGATCTGTGCTGTTGTTTGCAGCTGGAAATAGAAAGCACAAATCTCTTCTGAAATCAGAAGTCTTTGCTAGTGTCCTTTTTGCAGAATGTTGTACAAAGGAAACTCTATTTATACAGGTTTGTCCTGGAGAATTGAAATTCTCCTTTGAATTTATTCTTTCCGACCTCTTCTCTCCTTGGACATCAGCTTTCCCTCATCTCTAAGACAATTTTCTTTGCCTTTCAAGCATTAAAGAGACCTTTTCAATGGCAGAAGGAAAGTCATTCCCCTTTTCTTGTCTCTATTAGCCAAGAGAGGTTCCTTGTTTTTCTGTGTTCAGCTTTCTCCAAACGCCTTAAAATCTCGTTTTTCTATCAGCCTGTTACCTCAGCCTTTTTTAATCTTGTTTTTTAAACAGGACTATAAAAAAAAGTGTACTGCGAGTGTCCAAACTTGTGCTTCATAACATTGTTGACATCTTTATACCCAACAGAACGTTGGGTACAGTGTGGAGTATATGTTATGTGATTTGTGATTGATGATTATTGTTCTGCAAATCTTTGAATGCATCTTATGGTTACTAATGAAATGTTTGGTAAGGATTTTTCCAGTTCTGGGAACCCAAATTGGTTCCTCTTTGGCTGTTTTTTTTTAAATGCATCTGAGTTTAAAATTGGGTGCTGGAAGCTGTTACTGCCTCAGCCATCTGTCTCACTCTTTGGGTGAGTATTTGCTAGCCTGGAGGCAGGGATGTCTCATCCCTGTCAATTGGCTTATGAGATGCTCTTCAGCCTGGCATTCAAAAGTGAATAACTGATTTTAATCTGCCACTGCTGAATGTATGATGGAGCCTTGAAGGCACAGCAACATAAAATGTGTACGTTTTTGTTAGGGCAGACAAGAAATATTTTGCAGTGTTTGCTGGCTACTACTTGTTGCTTTTCAGAACTGCTAGGTCATGTGCTCCAATATATAGCATTTCCAATGCTTGCATTCTTATTGCAAGATCTGCGGTGTTTAACTTGCAAATTGTTGGTTCCTGGAATTGAGATTGAAAAATGCAAGAATTTCCACAAAAACTGTGCCTAGCCGTTCTGGTTGCAGAGGGGATATCTACAATGTGCCTGAAACATGGCATAGAAGCTCCCCCTCTCTCCACTCCCTCCTCTCCCAAATGTGTAACTTAGAACAACTTTCTGCCTATAAATCCCTTGTGGGTTTGTGTTGGTTTGAATTCTGTACTTTTGGGGCTGGTACTGTATTGCAAAGTGTTGTTCTTTAATATGCAAAGCACTTTTGGGCTGTTGCCAGAATTTTTAATTTTTATGGTGCTTTTTTTTTATCAAGTCACTAGGGTTTCTGTTGAATGGTATGTTTTGATTCTGCTCATTTCTTTAGCTCACAGGGTCAAGAGGAGAAAAGTGAGCTGGGGGAGCAGTGGTTCTGGTTCATTCTTGTTACAGTGCTGTGTTCTGTGCTGGCATTGATAAATGGATGCTTAAGAATGTAATCTCTAGCATTATTTTAGACTGCTGGTTTCCTAGGTCATCTTCAAATAACTTAGTGTGCACTTCCTGGAATCTGAATTGAGCCGACTTCAGTGAATTGTTGCTGGGTAGTCAGAAAATGCAATGAATTATCAGGGTTGTAATCCAGTTGGTTTCCTGTCAAGTGGGTTTCCTTTCTTGATCTGTGTTTAAACAGTCTCCTTGGTGTGGGTGCCTTTGGCTTCGATTTAAACACATGTCAAACAAGGGACTTTTCTTTTCCCAAGCAAGGAAACAGTGTGTATAATTTGGTATGTTGTTGTCAGTACTCAGCCCGTTCACCCACACGTCTCTCTCTCATTGCTTCTTTCTCATTGCTTTTCTCTCTTCTTGAAACGCTGGTGTAATTAGAGGGCTATGTCAGGGTATATCCAGTAAGATGGAGTGGAAATTCCTACAAAGTACTCGTGCTGTGGCAAAACTTCTCTTCCTGTCAGTCTGTGGTCATTGTTGTTATTAGTTGCTTTTGATCAGCGCAGACTGATGCTTTTGACTTGCATGGGTGAATTGATTGATTTATTTCCAGGAGTTTTTCCCCCTGGCTCTCTTGTGTTCTGATGAGCAAATAATCCTTGAAGAGGAGCTTAGTTCAGCAACAGTAAGTGTGTTGAGAGATATCAGAAAATACGCTCATCCCAACTTCTCTGTGGCTTTACATCTATATATGGATCTTCCTCAGTAAAGTACCAAGTGTGACATCCCAAGGTCTGTGGTGGCTCAGAATTGATCTTATTTCTTCTTCTTGCCTGAAGACTGTTGTGGACCAGACTTCTAATTTCATAAGAACTTTCATATATTCTTCACCTGGAACTCTTACTGCTGGCTTTTTTCCATGAGCTTTTAAAATTAAATGTTAGATTTCTTAGCAATGAATTTTAAGACTTTTTTATCGTATATGTCCAAGCTGTGTGCTTCAAGACACTTTTGTGCAAAGTCTCATATAAAAAGCTGCCCTTCAAGGTATATTTGTATAGACACTCCATACAGAATGTTATTTGCTTCCTTTTGACTTGTGTTTGGGGGGGAGGGGTTTGAGAAAATCTGAAATACGCTGCTTTTATTCTCCTGACAGTACGGTTGGAATGTTCAAGTTCACTGCTTTTTTATGTTACCATTGCTTTTCCAGTGACTTTCAGTGGACAAATATAATGGTTCTTAGTGCTTGACTATGGGAATCTCTGTTAATAACTGCACGATTTAGGGTTGAATACTGAAACATAAGTTAAGTTCAGTTCTGTGTGTTAATACATGGACCAGCGTGTATTGATACTACATAAAGACCCTATACCTATTCAGGAACCCTTGTTATTAGTAGTGTCTTCTTTATGGCTTGAACTGTTTGTGTTCTAACCAATTTTTTTCAGTTTTTCTTTGACAAGTAGTGATTTCACTCCTGTCTGAGTGGCATTCTTTTTATTCGGTTATTATCATGGTGGTGCTCTGGTGTTATGCCCACTGCAGTCTGCATCCAAGTATGTCTTGTCTTCTGCATCTCATTTTTCTCCAGGACAATTGAGTTTCTTTATCCTGTTGAGACTGTTTGGTTTTGGGACAGAACTCTTTTCATGTTGTGTATTGCACCTGAGAGTGGTGTGTACTGGACCTTTGTCTGAGTTGAAGACTTACTTGGACTGTAATAGAAAACATTTTGTATGTGGACAGAGGTTATTAAGGGGGGTTAGTTGCTAGAGATCTTGGCTGATTTTGGAACTGTCAGCCTGAGATGGAAAGATCCACATGGCACTGCTGAGCTTTCCAGTTCTTGCCCTGCCTGTCCGAAGGCTAGAATAGTGTGAGATGAAATCATCTAAGATCATCTTCCTTTCAGAGACCAGTTATATAAACAGATACTTTTGTTTTCACTACTGCACTTGGGAAGAAGGGGAAAAATCTCTATTTGTCTTGCTGCATGTACATTGAGATACAGATGCATCTGATATCGCCTTACTAAACAAAGGCCATCTTCTCTAGCTTGAAGTGGTAGAAGTGCAAAGGAACATCAGTAAGTCAATTTTAATTCCAAAGTTTGTAACAGACTTGTAAAGACTTGTAACAAACTTAAGGTTTCTAAGAATTAATTTCGGATCAACAGGAAAAGTAGTTTGTTTTTAAAGGCACAGCATTGCTGTGCATTTTGCTTAACCCAAGCACTGGAGGCTCTGGGTCATGCATGACAGCCCCATCTCCAGGGGCTGTGCTACTTTGAGCATTGAGATTCATTCCTTTTAGATCATCTCCATTCTGTTGAATTGCATTATGGACATAGCAGGAAATAACTTGTAAGCTTAGTTGGTGCAACTCCCCTGAATTACACCAACCAGCCATAGCAGGGAACGTGATGTAGCTTAGATGAGTCCTGGGGACTTGAATCTGTGCAGAAGCAACAGTGACGTTGGCCGGCTTGTCTTCTCTCTGATGATTGCCATGCAAAACACATCAAAATGGAGATGTAACTTTCTTGTAGTTTAAGCAAACTAAAATATTCTGAGATTGCCAGTATCACTTCTGAATGTTGTGAATCTGAAAGGGGAGTAGGGGAATATTAATAGAGACTTGTTTTGAACCTTGTTTGAAAGATGATCTTTCTTTTTTTTTCCTGTTCCTCTTTGTGTTCCAGGGTGCACTCCTAGAAAGTGTGGAAGAGGTGTGACCGATGCAGTAATCACAAGGGAAGAAGCTGAAAGAATCCGTAGGTAATTTTTCTTTCAGCTCTTTCACCTTTTACGAGCACTTACTTTAATGACAGCGTGCCAGTGTTAAAGGTGTAGCACAAAGCTCATTAGCTGAAGGAGGATGGGTTAAACTGGTTAAAACACTAAACTTTTTTTTTTTTTTAAGAGCCATTTTCTATTTTTGCTGTACTGGAGGCAGTTCTCTTTCACACAGAGTCTGCTTAGCTCTGTGGGGCATGAGTGTTGTAGAGAAAAAAGGGAAATGAATTAAATAAATTTTAAAGGATTTTCACTTGGCCTTCTGTTCCATTTGGCCTTTAAAAACAGAACAAAACAATATAAGCCTCCTTTCAGCTGAGTCTTTCTGGGTAATTATGAGCTAGTGCCGACCCTATAGACCGCTATGAACACTAAGTGGTGAGTTTTAATCAAATAGTAGGGGACACTGTCAAATTATGCTGTTAGAAAAGTTATCAGCCTCTTCGAGTGTGATTTGCACGTGATAATCATGTAAGTGGGGAATATCACTGTAACGCTCAAAGCGATACGCAGCTTGTGTAAGTGCTTTGTTCACTAGTCGGGCCGGCCACTCTGTGATTTCAAATTCATTTGGGCTCCTGATTTTGATACAGCCTTTCTGCATTGTACAGGTTTATTTGTACTGCCCCTAAGAATCAAGATGTGGGTTTTTTTATGTTTAATCTTACTTGGCCAGAATGTTTTTGAAAGACAATGTTTTTGGGGATGTTTTGGGGATTTATGGAAGGGGGCTACAAGCTCAGAAATGTTCTGCAACATAGATACTTATTTTCGTGGCAGGCTGCAAGATTGTTTCAACTAAATGGCAGCTTCCCTTCTCAACTCAATCGGGTTATATCTGATGCATCAAATAACACTTCATGAAGAGTTACATGTTGTAAATAATGACATTAAAGGACAAAGTAACTAGACTTCAGTTCTCATCTGAGGTTATTGTTTTGCCTGCAGAATAGCAGAGAGGGGACTGTCCTTGGGAGGATCTGATGGAGGGGTGAGCAGTGTCCTGTTACTTTTTACATTCTTTTACTACCAAGGCAAGATTATTAATGCATTTTTGGGGTGAGAGGAGATGGAGAATTTTCCCTTCTGTTCAGACTTGGAAAAGATTTGTTTGGAAAGTTATTTTATCTCCCATTAATACTTCTGCTAGCAGAATAATTTGTGACTTCTACAATACAGTTGACATATTTTTCTATTATTTGGTTTAGTTATTTCTATATATAATATATATATTCTGTATTTTTGTATATATAATTTAGTTATTATATAGTTAGTCTTCTCCATCTGGAAACAGTACTATAGCAGAACTGCACAAGTTTGACTTCTGAAACTAAATTGCAGTGGTTCACAGCATCACGTAAAGATTGGTTTTGTGTAGTGACAAAAAATACCATGTAATGTCTTAAGTAGACCTTTGAAGAATATTCTTTAAAAATGAAAACAAAACCACTTCTCTTTAACAAGCACGTTTATTTTAATTTCTTTCTCCCGACTTTGTTCTCAGGATGTTTTTGTGTATGAACAGAAACTGTTTCTTGAGTGTTTGTAAACACGACCACTTCTTTAGGCCTCTGCTGAATAAGGGCATATATTAGCAGACAAGGAGAAAGGTTTCAATGAAAAAATAAGACTTTATCGTCCTTGTGATTGCTGAGAAAGACCTGCAAAAAATATAACCCGAGAAACTTAAGCAGTGCTGCCCATCTGAAACAATATATTTAAAAGATTTAACGTTCTCTGTTCAGTTCTGTCAGGATCCCTTGGATTTTTTTCAGTTCTGTGGTTGCATAATTTGCCACCTTGCCTAGATTACTCTGCCTGTTGGGACCTATGGCTTAACTCCTGTCTCTAGTGCTGTCAAGTGGGTTTCCTATCCTGTTCTTTTGGCACCTACATGTGATTTTTCATTAGACTTCCACAAAGAGGGATTAGAAGGGCAGTGTATAACACAGCTTAATGGATGTGGACCACAGAAAGCTACTGTCCAGCTGAGACGGAGAAAGCTTGGAAGAGACATGAGGGGAGGTGAACTTGCTGCCCAATGCACAGAGCTGGGGCAGTAGTCCTGAGCTGGCTTACTTGGCCAACAAGCCAGAGTATCAGACAAATATAAACCCATCATCTACATCATTTTGGAAGCATCATTGTGAGGTTTTCTTTTTAAAGGGGAGGGAAATGGGGGGAGGGGGAAAGAAGGTTCTATTGCTGCAATAAAATAAGTCTGTTAAGAAATCTGATGTCTATTGAGAATTCTGGGCTCTGATCCAAGCCTTCTCACATTTCTCATAATCTGTAAATGTGAAAAAGTTATTGCATGCTGTTACTCCGTAGGAAAAGGTGCAAGAAGAAAGTTGTGTAGTATTGCATTGAGGCCTTATCCAAAATAGTGCATAAACACTGAAAGATGCTAAAAACAAGAGGTGACCAGTGTTTCTGGGAGATTGTGTTTAGGAGAAGCCTTTAAATACAGTCTCTTTACCTGGTTTCTTTTATGCCTCTTTCTCCCCTGTTCTGCTGTTTTCCTCTTTTTCAATGTGCGTGCTTGTGTTCCCCATGTCATGGAGTGAATCTTCTCCCAGTAGTGCTATCTTGGCTCCCAGATATTATTAAATACTGACGGGATGTGTGGTGATGATGATGTATAGATGAAACTGTCTTTCTTCATTTGGGCCTTTTATCCTCTTTTCAAATCTCTTATCTACATAGCATACAAAACGTTTCAAGTCTTACTTCATACAGCTGCTTTTCCTGTATGCCTCTCAAGCTTCAAGGCTGTGGGATTAGGTCTGGCTTGTTGCTTTAAATTTCTTAGGCTTTAGAGTGTTTGGATAATTCTGTCCAATTATGTCTGTTGTTCTAGGACTAGTTAGTTCCTTAAAAATTCCTTAAATAACTCCTTGTTTCTGTTTAATTCTTTTTAATTCTTTCTTTAGCCACTTTGAACTCTCCACTATTCCAAATAAAACTTCTTCAGATTTCTACTGGGATGCAGACTGCTTCATTCTCTCTGATTTCCTCTTAACCTCTTTTTAAGCAACATGTCTGATTTTTTTTGTGTGTGTGTGTGATACTTCTTACATTTTGAATTCACAGAAGTGGATTTGTGTCTGTGTGTCTGGGTATAACTTAATAATTTAAAGATCTAAACTTGCAGTTTGTGACACTTTCAATTCTCTCCTTCCTTTGTTTGCTGCCCTTTCTGCTTCCTTGGAGGACTGAAGTGTAGCACAAAAACTTGTTTCCCTTTCCATCCTTTTGTGCTGAGAAGGTCCTGGCAAACATCTGAATTATTGAAATCTCCCAGGAGTCATGCCCCAGTTGTCATGCTGAGCTTGCTTTCTTGTCTTCCTTTGTAATTTTTCCTAGATTTATTTTTATTTACACACACACAGAGAGCGAGGCTAGAAGAGGCCATTGTAATCTTCTAGTCTAACTTTCAACAGAATCCAAACAGTAGCATCTTCTCCACCAGTATGCTGCTTTCCCTTGTATGTCTCTGTCTCTGTAAAATAGTTTTATACCCTGTTCCTGACTCACAGAACATGAATTGCATTAGTTCTCTTGATGTTTGCCTCAGCTTAGGTTTTTTCTTCTTTATAAAGATAATGACATTTCCCTTTCTTCCCTTCCTAATATTTTCTTGCATGCTACCCCTGCTTGCGTTAGCACTTTAGTCATGACTCATTCATTCACGTCTTTGTAGATGCTACCGTCACATCATCTCTCCAGTGTAAATGAAATGACTCATTTACGATCAGATCTATTGGCATTTATTTAGAAGCCCCAGAAAAGAAATCCCTTGATGCAGCCGGTCAGCTGCAGTCTGTTTCCTATGTTGCAGCAAAACCGGCAGGAGTAGCCACCTACACCTCCCTTTTGCAGGGGAAAATTAAATTTCTTAATCACTGGGAGAAGCAAACAATCTGCGTAGCTGTGATGCCAAACAAGGGTTTCTGATGTAGGCCCACCGACCCATGCATAGAACAGTGTTTCTGCAGACGATAGCCCTCCTTATTCTGCTTTCTGCCCTCCCAACCCAACTCTGATGTCCTCAAAACGTTGTCAGCTCTGCATTTTCCAGGGAGAAGATAAAGCCTCTGCATAATACTTGTCCTATCTCATACCTCTACTACAGGCTGCATAGTTTTCTTCCTTCATGATTAGCCTCCTGATAGCAGTTAGGAAACACGTACTTGTGAGGAGTGAAAGACATGCTTGGCAGTGTGTCTTTCACTTTACTTAGAGCTGCGTGTTGGTTGATTATCTGGACTTAACTCTAGGAAGCTGGAGAGGAACTGGTTGTGTCTGATCTATATCTAGTGTAAACTTGTCCTGGACACCATAGCCAAATATTGTATTTAATTTCCACAGTAATAACCTGTGACTCCAGCTATCTGAGTGATGTATAAATTAGATTGGTGACACTTGTGTCTCCTAATTAATCGGCCTAACTTTTAAGAGGCATTGCCTTAAGAATGTAACCCTGGCCCCGCTACAAGTAGGGAAGGGTATTTAAATGTGGGAGCGTTTTGAGAGTCTGTATAAGACTGCCTGCAGTGACAGCCAGTTTGGTGCTGCCCAGGAATTGGTGGCCATGTAGAACCTCCATTGCTCTTCCCTCTTCTGAGCTTGAGTGTGTGAGCATTCCCACAGGAGGAGTGGGGAAGGTTTTTTGAACTCTGCCAGCTTCTCTGCAGACAAGCAGAAATAAGTTTTGCATTTTTCTCTCTTGTGCAGTGTGTCTGCAGTTTTCTTTAAAAATCTCACTTAAAACTTTTTAAGGGTGGAGGAAGAAGGTGGAATTGCTGTAGAAGTGAATGTATATTTAATGGTTGGCAATCCCTTTTAGTGAGGATCAAAGGCAGGGCCTTTGCTTTGCAAGATGGGGAAATGGATCCTTTTTGCCATATGCTGAGAAACGGTGATTACTTGCATGTTCTTTTTGAATCCTTTTAGCAGTGAGAGGGTGGAGAATGTGGGGCTAACAGTACTGAAGGTCCAAAAGAACATATACTTGTGCTTTATTTTTTTTAAAGGAAGTTCAATTTCCTTTCTATAGAAGTTCTGTAAACCAGGATATTGGGGTAGTTCTGTTAAACAATCTCTCGGAAATAGGTGTGTGGGTATGTGTGTTTGCAGTGTTCCTGCCGTCTTTAGATAAACTTTGTAGAGCTTTCAGCCTGGGAACACTGACCTGAATTGCAGGCTGACCCTTGATGAGATAGCTGAACTTGAAGTAACGGTGTTGACACAGGCTTACACCAAGGTATTCTTCTCAGTGTAGGAAATGATGCTGAAAACGTTCTGAAATGGCAGAGGCCAAAATAAATGTGTTTCAGTTTCTTTCCAAGGTAGCTGTTAAACAAATAGCTCTGTGCTCATGTTTATCAAGTCCCTGTCTATGTTTGGCAATCAGTTGTTTTCCTCTGTCTGAAACAACCCTGAAGAATATTCTTTCTTTTTCAGATTCCCTTTTCTGTCCTCTTCATCTGGCTTTTCTAGGCTTTATATCGTAGCTATTATCTTTTCAGCTATGAATACCTACAGTTCTTGGGGGCGTCTTTTATTGATTCATTTGGTCATTTTGGATCTTCGCAACTGTAATCATCTGGTGCTTGAAGAGTGAGAAGGAATGTGTACTTTTGGAAAGCATGTTGAAAGTATTTGAAAGGCAATTTGTTTTTAAATTAAATTCAGCTTTTCAGATGTGTCCTGCTATTTCTCCTTATAATCTACTTTAGCATGATCACGAGCATATTTTTGAAGCTACATGGGAGCGGTTTTACTTCTGGCTGTAGCTTAGATTGTTGTACAGAACCAGAAACCAATACATGAAAATACTTTATTTCTGAAGCTTGAGTAAAGTTTATTAGGAGAGCTGCTCTTGCATGAGTGTGAGATTACTTGTTTCCGTAACAGTCCTCTGAAGCTTTTGGAGAACTTTTGTGGGAAGGGGAGGTCTGAAAACTCATGCTATGTCCACTTGAATAGCTCGTTACTTTATATATTTTTAAAGCTTTGTTCAGGGGTAAATAAAATGATTTGGGTAGGTTTATTAAAAGAAGGTTGTTACTATCCCTTTTAAAAGGAGACTTTAGTGGAGTTCCCCTGATTCAGCTCTGAAGCTCAGAGCAATTGAGCCTGCAGCAATTTTCTTTTGCTGAGAGATTGCCATGGGTGCCTTCCTCCAACATGATCCAGAGAAGGAGGGAGAAAAATGCTTTGAGACTAGGGGTGAACGTGAAGCTGTGTTGCTAGCCTGGCATTGCAGCTCTGACATGTCTGTGCGCTGATGATTTGCTGCTGCTCATTCACCAGCCTGTCTGTGTTTGGGTAGAGATATAAAGTGGCTTCAAACAGTACTGTCCCAATCATGCCTGGAAATTCTTGTTGCTGGTAAGATGGAAGTTATCATTCTTTCCAGGCAGCTCACCTAGCGGTATTATTATTATTTGGATTTTGTTAGCATAATGTGAATGGTATGTGGTGCATCAAGAAATGCCAAATTCCAAGACGAGTGCTTTTGCCTGGATATTGTATATCAAAGATGTCATTACTTTGGTGCCGGTCAGGTTAATTAACTGTTGCTACTTGATATTTCCAGTATAAAAAAATAAGACTGCTACTAAGCAGTCATATTTTTAAATACTGTTTAACTGATGCAAAACAAACATGTATTTTGTGGACAGCAAGGGACATACAAAAGTGTACTTCATTCAATTTAGAAAAATAATTTAGAATCCTGAGAGGTAGCTCTCCATCCTGGCAAATCTGAATACTAATCTTTTTAGCTTGGTCTGGAGCTCGGCAGAAGTGTTTTGCTTGAATCGGATGAAGAAATGGATTGAATTTTCATATGTAAAAACTTTTCAGTCTTTGGTTTTCTTTTACAGTGGTTTAGAAATTGGGGAAAAGAAAGTTTGGCTCTAGTAAGCCTTAGAATTATAATTCTTTTAAACAGACTTTTATGGCCGTATTAAATATGAGAAGCATACAGAAACTCATGGTGAAGGAGAAGTTTTAATAACAAATGTTGGGCAAGATAAATATTAGTGCTGCTATTTGAGCACTTCACAAATATTGGAAAATTAGTCATCTTTGTGTGGAAGGGAAATGTCTTCAAGAAGGGATCCAGGAACACGGTGTCTTACCCCTAGCCCATGGAGGAAGACTCCGGCAATTCTGTATGTCAGATTTGAATCTCGGGAATAGCAGTCCTGTGCTTTATTCATAGTCCCTTAATCTTTTGTGCATCTATACAGCAAGCTGAGGGAGGTTTGTAGTTGTAAAGTAAGCATTAGTATTGTGAACTCAAATGCTAGAAACTAATATTTTTACTTGGGAGGCTGTGGAAAGTGAGAGCCAACTTGGGACAGTTATTAAAGGTCACAGTTAAATAATGATAAAACCTTTTCATGCTCTTTCTCCTACTTTTTTGTTTCCTTTCCCAGGCATCAATTTTGGACTTGCATTCTGGAGCTCTTTCACTGGGGAAGCATTTTGTTAATCTGTACAGGTAAAATGGGACTGTGGCTTGCTGCCTCTCTTGTTAGCCTACACTTCAGTGCTCATTGCCTTTTCAAATTTCTCAAGCCCTGTGGGCTGGGGTTAGTAATGACAAACTGTAGAAGTTGGTTAGATTCACCACAGTTTCCATGACCAGTTAAAAAGCTTTTGTGCCATGAAAAACGATCTTTTGTTGAACTGGGCTCTTTGAAAGCTCCCATTACCTTTATTTTCAGAGTTGTTGTTGCACCGGTAAATAACAGTATTTTTTCACAGTTATAGTCTAGTCAGCCAGCAGTGGAAGAAATTAAGTAGTCTGAACTCGTAACAACTTGAATCCATGTGCTTGTTTCATTATGTGGGAGGGGACTCTTTTCACGCCTGGGGAATTCCATTATCAGTTGCTGCACCTTGATCCTCTAATCTTTTAACATTTAATCTTAGAGCAATGCTTTGGCAGCATCACACTAAAAAGCATTTGTAGGATTTCTTTGTATTGTGTTTTATTGATTGTGGGTAAAGCACAGGTGGCAGTCTGATTCAGCAACTCCTCTTTTAGACTGTTGTTTAATTTTTCAGGTACTTTGGGGACAAAATTCAAGACATCTTCACAGAAGAGGACTTTGCATTATATCGGTAAAGATTTTCAATAACTGCTGAATGAACCACAAAATGTAACTTTATGGGTTTTTTGTAGAGTGCAGGTTAGGAGGGAATTGTCCTTTGGATTCAGACATACAATTGAATTTGCAGCTCAAAATAGTAATTTCTGTGAGAATTAAGGTGCCTTGAGGAAAATAAGTGAAAGGACCTTTTGGTGACTACCTGATAAATGACATCTGCTGCTTTGAACTTAGCTGCATTACCAATGTCAGGACAGTATTGGTGGTGTCAGTGTAATCAGAATGATGGCAGCACCACACATTTCCCGTTCTGCATAAGGGGTTGACCTGCAGGCAAGGAGAGCTGCTTCATCCGAGTTCTGTGGTTATTTGCTGGAACTTTATAGCTGGGATGTAAAATCCTTTAGCATTAACTCTTATTTCACACATTATCCAAGAGGTGTTGTGTTAGGTGACAAAGACAATCCTATGCTATTATTACATTAGGAACTTGGGGTTTTTTGGGTGAAGTGTAGCAAAACATTAAAAATGGTAAAGCAGGAAGTGGAAAGATTTCAAATTACTACTGTTCTGGCTAGAGAAGCAGAGCACACTTTCCCCCTAAGAAGCCGGAATATGAAATAGCGATGTAATGTAATAGCTTTGGCATCTGATGCTTTTAGCTTTCCTGTAGACCTGCTCATATACTTAACAAAGACAACAAACGTAAGGAGTTCCATGTGTCTGTGAAGGTGTGTGGCCAAAGTTTAGGAACAAGCATTCTTTGTTGACTAGACACAATAAATCTTTAGTTACGCATTTCCGTTGCTTTCTCATAATTCAAAATGTACCTGGCTTGAACGTTTTAACTCTTTTTGTCTTTTTCCTTGCCTTTGTGAAGGACTATGACCTCCCTCTAGTGGTGACGATAGTGTTAAGTAGCCAAATAGGTTTATTATTTTTATTAGTATAGTAATTTTATTTGTCTTAAATTATTAACCACTTAAAGCTTATTTCTATTCGACAACTATTTTAGATACTATGTCTTCATAGATGAACTTCTTTAAAATGTGTTTACTTCTGCTCCCAAAATCACAAAAACCAGACACTTCCTTGATTATTATTGAACTTTGACTGTATAAAGAAAATATATAGCCTCTGCCTCACCAAGATAGTGGGGAATATTTTGAAAATAGTCTTTGTTTTGTCTTCCATTCTGTAGAATATCAAAGAATCTGTAGAAATAACAGGAGTATAAGGAGGGGGTGTCTTACTAAAAAATATTTCTGTTTCACATTACCTGAAACATTCAGTTTTTCAATTATTTTTATGAATTTCTGATCCTTACACTGTGAGATGAGACAGCTGCTAGGCAATATCAATATTCCATTGGTATTTCATGCCAATATAGGGGATGTTTCAGTCTGCTGGATACGAATCTAATACAAAATGTATTATTAAATGCTTCTGTTCATATTAATGGCAGTGCTTTAACATGGGCTGTATGTAGTACCTTATGTCCTTAATAAATGATTTTATGCTATTCGTGGGAGCACTTATCTTCATTACTTTCACTTACCTACCAAGGTCAGTTTAAAAATACACTCTTGAGAGAAATAATTAAATGTAATTCATGTCTAAGTATTACTGATTGCAACAGTAACAAATCTGAGTAAGCATTCTGAGCCAGGAGGCTGGTTTCTAAACTGTCTCTGTCAAAATTATGTTGCTTCAGAATCAATTATGGTTTCTAGGCTGATGCTTTAACCACCATCTGCCAAGCATATTACAGCAATTCCTCTTGCTTCACATAATAGATGCATCTTTATCCAGAAGAGAGACCTTTAAATCTGGATGCTTGGTTTAAGGGTTGTGACTTCAGCAGAAAATGGCACTATCAAAGATTTATTCCAAAAATCTTATTAAGGTAGAGGCATTGAAAGAGCAGAGGAAGAGCTGATAGTTTGCTTTCTCCCTTTATTCGTTCTGCATGTGTGATTTCTGTTAAAACTTTCTGGCTGTAGAAGAGCATTGCTCTGTCTGCTTCTACTGCCTTTGGTGCTTTTCACTGGGAACAGTGCGGAGATGCTGACAAGTGGGCTAGAGAAGTTGTGTAGTTCTGCAAAGCTTTGAGTGTTCCTGTCACCGTACTTGAATCACACTTTGCAGTGACTCCTAACAGTGCATTTTTTTGCTGGTCTGGCAGAGCTTGTATCTTACAGAAACTTTTCTGTGGCACTTGTAGTTCTTTTACTCGGTCCTTTATGCTGCTGCTGCTACATTAAGCTGGCAACTTTGCAATCTAGTGAACATCCTTTCTCTTAAGTTGTATGTTCCTTAGACTTCTAGCTACTTCATTAGCTTTTTTTTTTTTCCCCTCATCACCCTGACTCCAAAATAGATTTCAGTAACTGCTTTTATAGAAGGTGGTCATATGCTCTTTTCAGGGAGTCCTATTCTGCCTTTCCCTGAGTCTGGTCTGTGCATTTTGATATTATCCAGTGAGTCAGTGCAAATGTACAAGGACTGCTGCTGATAAATTCTGGGAGGGATTAATTTGTTACTTATATTGTTGACTGGGTGCTGTACTCATATATTTATTGCCATAGCAGAGCTCTGTTTAGTGCATCTGATCAGAGCCAGGGTACACCCTAAGCAGTTTGAATGATAGAATAGTTGCTGTGTTTATGAAAATGAATGCTTACATTCTCCAGCATAAAGAAGTATTTTCTTTGTAGGTGTAATACACCAGAGCTCTCCCAACAGTTTTTGATATATGGGGGATGTGGAGAAAAAAGTATGAAGAATGAGTGGGCCAGGATCAAGAAGGGAGGGGAGGCTCCTGCTTCTTCTGGGTGCATATGAGAAGTGGCTGAGGGAACAATATGGCTCTTACTGTACCGGATCCAAGGTAGCCAGAATTTCTGGGCTCATTCATTCCTTCCTTGATAGCACCTTCTAAGCTGAAACATGGCTTATCTTGTCATGTGATTTACACATGAAGTACAACGTGTTTGTCCTTAAGTATTTTACCAATAGACTATATAGGCTGCGTCTGGAATAGCAGGGAAGGGAATGGAAAGGAAAACTTGCAGTCATGATATTGATAAATGTTGAAATGGCCAGGTCAGTGGAAAGCAGGCTGTACAGAAGAGTTCTTATAGGCTAAAAAGTGACTTTATACTATTTTTGAAAACAGCTACGTGCTGTATTTGGCATGCTACTGGGCACGGGATGAGCTGAAGTACACAGATGCCTGTGTTCAGATACATGCTTTACAGGATTCTAGGGAACACTTTGATCTCTGAAAGAAGTCATGCCTTTACTCCTACGGCAAGGTAAACATTTGATTCCCATGTATAGTGTTAAATTTGCTATCGCAAAGAGGGACACGAGATACCTTATGGTGTTTGAAGCAGAGTTCATGTTTGCACTGACGAGTTTGTCCACCTGTTGATGACTCCTGCAGTGGGGTAGATGTGACGATGTGGAACGAAGGGCAACCAAGATTATCACAAAGCACCCTGCAAAACGTATCTCCTGCAGCACACAATCATCTTTGCTTTTGGCACCAAACTTGTAAATGGATGATTTTTACACATTCTTACATCAGCTACAAGCTAAGATCTCCTTGTCATTAGTTACAATAGTGCAATGCAATGTTTTCTAGTAAGATCAGTGTTCTGCACCTTAATTCCCCCCCACCCCCTATATTAAGCATTAAGTTCTTTTATACTTTATGTGGCTTTCTTAAACTTATTTTGAACTGCAGCCACTTACATATGACAAAGTGAGAAGTCCTGGTTGTTATTCACATGCATTGAGAAACAGTCTTCCCTTGCGTATTTTCCATTTTCTTCTCTAGGTTATAGTGCCTATGTATTTGATTTGACGGATGCCACATTATTAGAAAGTAGGTATTAAACACTATCTCTGTGTAGAAATAATAGCAATGTGCTGGCTCAGCTAGGAATTTCATGGAGTTTCTGTAGCTTTTGAGCAGTATGATATGTACTCAAGCAAGAAAAAGCATTTAGGCGCTCAAAGGTACTGCTCTTTGGAGCTTGTTTCCAGCAAATCTTTGCCATATGGGTTATTCAAACATCAGTGGAAATCTGCCGTGTATTCATGACCGATATGCCTTTTTTTTAGCTTTTCTTGTTGATTCTCTGTAATTGGGTTATTTATTGCACTGCATTACAGTGCAATAAATGTTGTGCATATTTGTAGGCACAGTGTTTCCAGTTTAATCGTTAGTATTAAATATAAACTGCTTGGGCATTTGTTGGAGGTGTATCAGATGACACTTTGTGTGTCAGGATAGTATTTCATGCTTAAAAATTTAAGAGCATCCACAGGATGTGAAGAAATAGGGAGGCTGAGATGGCCTGTCACTCTTTGTTCCATCATATGTTACATAGGTTTCTGTTGTACCTCTTAAATTCAAGCCTGAACTTTGGCAATACCCAATTTACAGCAATGTAGATTATATGTATTTTTTGTCATGTGTGTATACTGGGGAAGAAAAAAATCCAGTCTTGAGTATTTCCTTTCTGTCCCTACCATTTCTCTTTAGAAAGGTCATTCTGAGAAGGGCTTTTCTTATGAGTAAAGCTTGCTGGAAAGGGGTCTTGTTTCCAGTGACCAGTACATGAGTTTGGGTTACTTTGCTTGTTTTTTCCATGTTAGATTTGGAGTTCATTGAAATTAATAAATTACTTCCTACTGAGTTCAGCATGTGCTGGATTAGGCCCTAAAAAAATAATTTGGTTTTTCCCCAGTTCTCACAAATATGTCTAAGTGAGCACTGAACGCAAACTAGAAGATTAAGTGTCCCCTCCCCCTGAGACTTAACTTTTTAATGACTTTGCAGCCTGCACATCAACTTTTTATTATAGGCAAGTTAACCCCTCTTGCTCATTGAGCTCTGGTGTGAATAGTCAGTATTCTTTTGCCTGTTGACCTCTTTCTTGAAGGAAGGCTGTTGCTGTAAACTTGCTCCCTGGACATGTGATATCATGGTGTGTCTGTATTATGTGTTAGCGCAGCTGTAAGTGCAAAGGGTAAATACCTGTTTTTTGAAGCCTAGTCCAAGATCCGTTACAAGCAGTGGGGCTTTTTCATAGTTTGCCATTTGTTTTGTTGAACGGCAAATTATTTATGTGCATAAAATTCATGTTAGTCTGCTACATAGGCCGTGATTGTCTTGATTAAATTTTTGAGTGATGCTGTGGTATGTCGGATGACAGCTCACAGGGAAGCAAAAGGCAGGAGCACACAAGTCAATGGAAGAAATGCAAGGTTGGCATCTCTTGTCACCTTGTGCACTTGAAGAAGCTACTGTGATTAAAAGTAATACTTGAAGCCAATAGCGCACAGGGAAATAAGAGGCCAGCAGTACGCTTCCACACCCAAAAACCAGCTACCTGGGTCAGCTGAAAGCAGCTGCTTCCTTGAGACCAGGATAGCACCTAAAGTCATGCTTCTAGACCTCTCACCTCAACTGCTTCATTACTCTGTCTTCCTATTCACTACTTCCCGTGCCTACTTGATTTATAAACAGGAAAAAACAAACTTATCTTCTGAAAAATATGCTTATTTTCTCTTTGCAGCATACTTAAACTGTTGAGTTTATTTTCCTTTTCTTTTGATAACCCATTGTCTGGTCCAAACCAGGTAGACGTTTGGTTGCTGTTTTTGTCTACCAGGAAGAGTTGAGCAGAGCTTTGCTTCCTGCTTGGTTTGTAAAACATGCAGTCTTGCCCAAAGCCATTGCACGTAAATCTCAAAGAGGAGTGAAGCTTTAATGGAGCCTTATAAACACCAGACAGCAAATCTTAATAGAAAGCCTTTAAAAGTGGGAAAGGAATCAGCCTGAAAGAGGAAGCAGTACTGCTTAGAGAGCAATACAACTACTGGAGATTTAAAGTTATGTCAAGGCTGTGGCCTGACTACTTCTGAGTGGATATATTCCAGCTGGCTGATGCAACTGGCCACCTGGTGTCAGAGCCAGGGAATATGCTGCTTTAGTATTTGTGGGTTAGGCTATTAATTTTTGCGTTGGGTTGTTCAAAGTGCCAGCTGCCCTCAATTCATGATGAAGTGAAATGAGTAATTACATTTAATGCTTTTTGGGAAGCATAAGGCAGCCTCTGCTGAAGTCCTACTTCTTGGAAAGAAAACAGACAGAAAGATCAGGCTCCCACAGGCATGAGAGGAAGGACCTGTAGATCCTTTCCTGATGTCAGTTTTACAAACTCTACCACTATGTAGCTCTCAACTTGAAACCTCAGTTCATGCAGCCATGTAAGTACCTGAAAATCTCAGCTCTAACTTCATTTAATGGTTTTGATATTTCACATGTAGAACAGCTTGAATTGACCCCTAAAGCTTAGACTCCTGAAAATGTAAAGTGAAACAGGTTAAAAATAAAATCTTTGTGGTTTTTATTTTTATTTTTGGTGAGGGACAAGATGTGAATGGAATGAATATTTAGGATTTTTTTAGTACTTGTGGAAATAGTTTTTAAGAGGTGACTTTCACAGTCTAACAGTGGAGCTCTGGTTTTAGTTCTGTCACTTCTTTTTAGTCACTGTTTAAGTTCCCTAGAGAAATACTTGGGAAAAACTTTCTTGAAAATTATGCTGAAGTTCAGTACTACCCAGTGGAGGAAATAAATGTCTGATGCAGAAAAGATGCAAAACTACTAATGTAATTCCATGCACAACTTCAGAAGTGTGTTTACTCAGAGTATCTTGTTTGTGTGCTGCTTTTGAAGCACTTAGGAAGGAAGAAAAGGAAGACTAATACAATAGCTAAGAATGTGTTAAAATTGGGAGAAAACAATAAAAAGATTTTAAGAAGCATAGAGGATTACATTTAAAAAAACCCTAATGTTTTCATTTCATCTCATTGTGTTATTGCATTCTTTGCTGGTTTTTAAATTTCCTCAAAGTTAAATACATACTAGCTGTATGCGTTTACTGGTGGGATTTGCCAGTGGTATTCCTCATTAATCACAAATCTCTTCTCTTTAAAAGCGGCATTGACTGGACTAAGGCTGGCAGTTCTAGATGGCCCTGTTCTAGCCCTGTATGCAGTGATATCTGTCCTGAAAGATGGATGCTGCTATATAAGCAGATCTGTATAGTAACGCATGCGTGATTCTTAGTCTTCATAATCTTAAAAATAGAAATCCTGTTCTTTTCTTCCTGTCTCCCAAGAAACACAGGAATAGCTAAGGTAGAAATAGTTTGGTTGAATCTTTTAAAAATAGTTGGGAAAGACATCTTGCATTCATTTTTAAGGAAAATCTGGTTATGACACCAATACATATGTTGACAGAGAACCCTGAGTTCCATGGTGCCAGAGACTTCATCGGTTAGTTTAAAATTGGTGTAAAAATAGTTGAAGGTGATTCAGAGGCAACCCTTTAAGAAGATACAACTTTCTAGTTATCGGATTTGGATTAAAAATTTATATGTGAAACACTTTAATCTTTTCAGTAGTTAATAAACAGTGAGATATGCATGGAATTTTTCAGGAAAACAGACTGTTTAAACAAAGAAATTTTAACACCTAGGCCACAGGAGACAAATAGTTTCTTTTTCTTGATATTCAGAGAATTTAAAAAAACCAAAACAACAAACCCCAACCCAAAACACCAGGGGTTCTCTTTTTATGATGTAGTAGATCTCCTTTATTTAAGGCAAAATAAGAGAGAAAGTACGGGTATATGTTCCCCATGGTTTATTAGCTGAGGAAGAAGCTTAGCCCTGAAGAAGCAGTAACTGTGAATGCAGGAGAAAAGAGAAGAAGCAGGAGAGAAGTGTGTCACTTAGCATGCTGTGTTGTGTTGTGTTCTTTGCAGTGATGTGAGACAGCGAATTCAACAGAGAATTGCTCAGGCATTTGGTATCAGCTCTGCTTCCATGTACCTGACTAAGCCAACGTTCTTCTCGAGAATAAACAACACAGAAGCCAAGACAACACATGATGAATACTGGCACCCACACGTTGACAAGGTAAGTAAGTACGAGGCTGAGATAGGATGTGAATGTTCCCTGTTGTTATTAGATCACTTTGAAGTCATTTTGCATTAAACAATCAGCCAAACATGTTTGAAAACTGGTGCTTGTAAAAATCATTTGGGGGATGAACCGAATGGAAGGATAAGTGAGTTTTAGAAACATAGGCCAGTACATTGCTTTTCATCTTATTTTCTCTACTTTAGTTCTGCTAGAATTAATAAATTGTGTGAACGACTACTCAGGAATCTCTTTTTTCAGAAACGTTGATTAAATTGACCTGCACCTACAAAGTGTTTCAGTTTCATCAAACCTGCATTTCCAGTTAGGGTATCGCTCTTTCAGCCAGGTCTAGCAGGAGCTATTTCAAAGTGGTCAGTCAGTCACTGTTGTTAGTTGATCTGAGCCTCTTGATAAATGCTTAACGTTTATATTTCAGTTATACATGAATTGAGGCTTTTTTACTGCATGTTCTTCAATGGGGATATGGTACCCTCTTTTAATAATTTGATGTTTTGTCACAATACTTACATTCTAAAACAACTTTCTTTTAACTGCATAGTCTTCTATCTGTAGGCTCATAGCTTAATACTTTGCATTTCTCAATGGACTTAAATGATTTGGGATTGGTATTGAGTTTATTTCTGAATTTAACTGAGTTCAAAGGTTCTGTGCAGCATAGCAGAATACAAACTAACAATGGAAGAATCAAATAGCAAAAAAAAAAAAACCCAACAAAACCCCCTCTCCCAAAAAACCAGAATAGCCACATTTCATGTCTTCAGGATTCAAAAATTAGAGTCACTTTAGAGTCATGGATCACCCAAGATGGAACCAAATAAAACTTATCCCATCAAAATCTAAGTTACGCCTCAGTGCTGAAGTCTGTATGTGGGTAGTGTACCTTGAAGTCTATGACCTGAAACATCTAAGATGAAAAATCAAAGAGAGAAATATTCCTTGCCTTGAAAATATTTCCCGGAAAAAGTCAGTCTAAGGGAAGTACAATGTCTGTTGCTCACAACATTAGTGTAAGCTCTTGTGCCCTTTCTTGTCATGTGGGCAAAAGCAGCTTAAATTTAGAAAAACATGGTGACAGCGATGATACCTGATACAGCCACTGTTCGAAAGAAGAAAGTAACGCAGGGTGGAATTTGCAGTCACTGATATGATAAAGAGGAGACCAGCTTTTGGATGCTTCTTGTTTAAAAAGCTGTGATGTAACCATTGAATAGGAGTGGACCTAGGACCAGAGGTGGTAGGGATGATTTTGAGGTGCAGCTTATTTTGACTAGTGCTGGTAGGAACTGGTTGTAGGGAGCAAATTGTGCTGGTGGGGTTCATGAGAATTCCATCACATGTTGCACTCATTTCCAAGAGACACTAAATAAACTAGTGATTCTGGTTGTGTGAAGTGCAATAAATGCATAGGTTCCTCACAGTTTTTCCACACTTTCAGAGAATCAAATTTGACTGCCACAAGAGAAGAGAAAGCAGTAAATTTCAATAGCTGATGGCTATTTTCTCCACTTTTTTCTTTCAGCCCAAAAAAGCTTATTTTAGAATTTCAGACTCTGATTTATTACTGTAATGAGATTTGTGTCTGCACAAGCATTAGGCTTGCCAATATTCTCTTTATTCTTTTCTGCATGTGTTTTGCATTGGTAAACGAATAAGGTGGTTGGATAACCTCACAATTAAGTGTTTCTACCTACATCTCTCCTATAATGTATGAGTTATTTTGTCATTTAGAAGAAAATCTGTTTCCACGAAGGGAATTTGTTTCCTTTGTAGAAGCTGATTCTCTGTTATGGCATCCTGACAGTGCCTGTACATGACGGACAGCAGGCTAGATGTTTTGCTGATTTTATCCATCTGTTTTGTTTGTCTCGCAGGCTGTCTGTTCAGAGAGCAGATACATCAACTGATTGGCCTTGGCTTTTTCTAACCTACCCCCAGCTTCAAAAAACAAAACAAACACAAAATGTGATCTCTTAAACTTGCTATGCATAACCTAAACCTTAATAGTTTCTATACTGAATAATTGAGTAGTCTGATTTAGAATAGAATAGAATAGAATAGAATCATTAAGGTTGGAAGAGACCTCCAAGATTTCTGACAGCAGTGCAGAGATCATTATCCCAGTTGGGGCAGTTACCAAACACCTTGTCCATAATCATGTAGAATTTGGCCCCTCCAAAAATAGCATACCTGCTGTAAAATACGAAAATGTGACTTATGCTGAATTTCAAGGTATTTTCTGAGAGAAGTGTTGTTTAAATAACACTGGGAGTTAAAACTGTAGCTTGTCCTGTTTGTTCTATATAAGTAGAACATTTTTCACTTCTGTAGCAGCTGACTTCTGCAGTAAGTTGTCTGTATTGGGAAAGCTAAAGCATTCAGACCATTGAAGTGCTTTTTGCCTGTGCCTTAAATTTATGTTCCAGGTTTGATCAAATATATTTTAATGTGGTTATTTTCATTCTTGTTTGAAAGAATGAATGAAACTTCATTCAGCATTCTCGCAGTAAGGATTGCATGTGAATATGCCAAAGTTGGGCCACTTTCTGTGCTGTCATGACAGTATGTCCTGTCTGTGGCTGGGATAAAGTTAATTTCCTTCCTAGTAGCTGGTATAGTGCTGTGTTTTGGATTTAGCTTGAGAATAATGTGATAACACGCTGATGTTTTAATTGTTGCTGAGCAGTGTTTATACTAAGTCAAGGACTTTTCAGCTTCCCATACTCTGCCAGCGAGGAGGTGCACAAGAAGCTGGGAGGGGGCACAGCCAGGACAGCTGCCCCAAACTGGCCAAAGGGCTATTCCATACCATATGACGTCATGCTCAGAACATAAGCTGGGGGCAGTTGGCCGGGGGGCAGCAATTGCTGCTTGGGGACGGGCTGGGCGTCGGTCAGTGGGTGGTGAGCGGTTGCATCACTTGTTTTTCCTGAGTTTTGTTCCTCTCTCTCTCTCTCTCTCTCTCTCTCTCTTTCCCTTTGTATTACCATTATTAATTATTATTATTATTATTATCATCATTATATTTTATTTCAACTACTAAACTGTTCTTATCTCAACCCATGAGTTTTCTTAATTTTGCTCTTCTGATTCTCTCCCCCATCCCACCGGGGTTGGGGGAGGGTGAGCAAGTGGCTCTGTGGTGCTCGGTTGCCAACTGGGGTTAACCCATGACACAGCAACATTGCATGCTAAGCTGGGAGCCTTGTGTGGATCAGTTCCCTTTCATTTTTTGGGGGAGCACAAGGGAACAGAACTTCCCTGGCCCCCAGACAGAGTGAAGGGGCTTCATGGATGCTGTGTGATAGAGACCTAGAGCAGACTTCCTGTAAGTGCTCTTTGAGCTCATGACTTGGGGGTCCATTTCTCACTCTTTGGGCTTCACATGGAGGAAATGCTGTTGCCCATGCAGAGGGTGTTGAAGAGAGGTGGACAAGCCACTATGGGCTGGCATCATTCTTGTGGAAACTGCCCAAGCTTAGTGGTTCATCCCTTCTCTAGGATAAAGGACTTCAGCTATTGCCAGATAATACAATTACTTCTATGGTTTAAATGATAGCAGTTTGCATTGCTTGGTTGAAAATTCAGAGTTTGAACCAGGCTAATGATGCCTTAAATAGGGTCTGAACGAGATACATCCTTGATCCTGTTCACTTCATGTCCATCATGAAAGTCCAAATTACATCATCATGTATCATTGCTACTGGACACTGGCTGCCTTCACTTCTGGTACATCATTCACTTGAATTGGCATCAAAGGATTAATGTGAATCCTTTCCTTGCTGCACAAACAAGCCTCTAATTCCTCTCCCCTCTCTAACTTCTGTTTGCGTGTCAGAACGTCTGGTATTATTTTCCCCTTAAGTGCGATTGGAACAGAGCTATCTGTGGATGTTGCATTCATGTCCGTGTTTACTAGATCATGGCTTACAGAAAATGTTACAGTATGTGTAGAATATATGTCTGCATATAATTTTAGCCTACTATAGGTGTACATTATGTATATCTGTATCTATGTTGTTATGTGTTTAGAAAGAGGTGAAAAATAAGTATTTATAGCTGATCAGGCTATGCAGGAGACTGAATTCAAATAGAAGGTCAGTAGGTCAGAAAATATTTCAGAGAAGGCTAAATAGGATAGGCAAGTTGTGTAGCTTCACAGGTTGTCTTCAGTGCAGTCAGCCTGCCTTGTATATAATTTCTCCAACAAACTAAGTTTCACTTGCCACTTCCAAACTGCTGTTGAAAGCAAGGAAAAAAAATGCATTGCTATTGATCTGAGGTAGGAAATACTTCCTGGATAAGAATAGCAGTATTCTTACATGGCGTCTAAAACAAGTGTGAATACTAGGGAGTTGAAGAAAGATCAATAAAACTCATGTTAAATATTTTGCCAGTTTGTTGGATGCTTTTGTGTTGTATCATTATTCACGCTTTCCCCTTGGGATAGAACAAATCACTTTATGTATTTCTGCATAATAATTAAACGGTGAAGGTTGCTCCTGGAAGACTTCAGGATTTTTTTCCCCTGCCTCTTTCCAAAAGAAAGGTAAAATTAAGCCTTTGAAAAATGAATCTGACACACTTTTTGTTTCAAAGCCTGACACTGTTGGTTCAAAGCTGTAGGCTTCTTGGAACACACAAATACCCCTCTTGCCTTTTTCCCTATATTACTGAGTCTATTGCAATTATATTTCTCAATCTGAATATCATTGGTTTGGAAGATTTTAACTGCATAATGAAGTAGTGCAGATCTATTGTGTCTATATGAGGCTTTGTTTTATTCCCTAAAATTTATTTGGTTTTTAGTTACATAGGAATGGAAACCCTGAAATCACCCAGATGACTCATTTAACCTTGTTGACTTTATAAGCATCTAAATCAAATAAAGAGAGTGTTGGCTTAAGATGTGGAGTTTCATTTTGGATGGAATTTGTTTGGAACTGAGCCTTTCAAATGTCTGATTTATAATGGAATTGCTGTTGTACGCTCAACTCTGACAGCAGTATAGTCTTACAACGTCCTGTAATAGAAGTGATGTGGGACTTGAAGATTTCTGCAGTTCCCTGCCCGGGCGAGGATCCTGTCATCCTTCACAGAATTGTCAGGCTCTGCCATAAGATCAGTTTTGGTTTGTTTTCCTTGAATTTCTTCTATCGGAACTATTCCAGGACTTCAGTGCAAATTGTCTTGATTTTTTTATTTATTTTATTTTAGCCTAAACTTGTTCATGATCAGTTTATAGCTATTTTTTCCCCCTCCTCCCAGTTCCACCTCCTCCCATCCCCATGTATTTGTAGGTAGCAATCATATCCCTTTTCAGCCTTTCTTTCTCTAAGCTGAACAAGCCAAACCTTCCAGTCTCCTTACCTGTGATATGCTCTCCAGCTCCCTAACCCTTCTAGCAGCCCGCTCTCCTCTGGCTCTTGAGGCTGTCACTGATAGCAGCTGCTATCTGTTCTGGCAGACTTTTCACTCTTCTTTTTCTTCCCCTCACGTTGTTAGACATTTAATGAAATACGTCAAAAGATCTTGCTTCTGCCTTAGGACAGCATCATTTTGAAATCCGAGGGAGTTTATTCTTGTGTCTGCTCAAACCTGTTACCTCAGCTCACCTACAGCCCCTTGTAATTCAGAGACATGCTATTTGGTGTCTTACATTGTCTACTAAATAGATACTACCAATATATAGAACATTGGAAGTAGCTATCAAGGCTGTTTTTGTGATTATCTGCACAAAGAGATAGGTAGAGGCTTACAGGAAGAGAGCAGTTTTGACTCTTATTTCTGCAAGATATCATGCTAGACCTATGCTGATTGGAAAGTGAATACACGTTTGTATTTTCTTCTGCATTGGAAAGCAGAGGATGCTGTCCTACATATCTTTCTTAGTAACTGCAGGCCTATTGCATATTCCTACAACTGTTTAGTTGCATATAAACATGTCCCTCAAAGACCTAAGGGTGCCACACTGCAAAATGTGGCTGGCTAATTCTGACAATTAGTTGTATTTATAAAAATAGACTTTAAAAAAGTATCATATAGATATCATTATGAGCATCTACCATTAAATAATAGCTGTGTTTGACTTTTTTGGGTAAAGGGTGCTCAAAAAGAGCACGCTAACTGTATGAAGTATCAGGCTGAATGGAAATGCCTGCATTTTTTCTATTGAATTGTTCATAAGGAGCTATAGAAATTTGATTTGCTGCAGTGTGCCTGTATGGCTTATCACCTGGTTTTAATGACAGCTTTTCTCACATAGTTTGAACTTCTGGTTCAATTATTAACCTTTCTGGTATTGGAAATCATTACCAGGGTAATAAATACATTTGATATACATGGGGGACTTCTAGCGTTTTAAATAACTGGGTATAATTTAGTGCCTCCTTTCCACAGTGTTGCATTTCTCAGGCCTGGCTGCCTTCTGAGAGTTAGTAATGAACAAGAACAGGAACAGAAAAGCCATTTTCCATGGCATACTTGGTTCCCCAAATTAGTCATCTATAGAAATCAGATGTGTTTGGTTAGGTTAAAATGGTTTGTAGTCAGCTCTTAAAAGTTCAGAATTGGAAAAGCCACCTTGGAGAGGATAGAGTGTGCACTGATGGAGCAGATTGCTGCACCACTGAAGAGTTCATAAAAACAATTTTAATGCATTAGACTTGAAGTATGAGTTGAACAAACTTTTTTCACTATGCTAATGCCTTCGCTAGATGGAAGACTTCTTTAAACTGACTGGAAGTATTATCTCCAAATCCACGAAGGTGAAAATAGCTTTGCAAAGCTGATTGCATGAGGAGGGTTGTAGAATGGCTGTTTTGAGGTGCTACAGTACCACATGCTCATTTATTCCCATTTATTGCCCTGTATTGCTACTAAGGTTTGGGTAAATATGGGGAGAAGGGGATCACCAAAACATTTCTCTCATTCTTGTGATTCAGACTGTGTAGTGCAGCATATCACCAGATTTGGCTTTTTTCCTTTAAGCCCTTATGGTCAAAATAATAAAATGAGTAAGAATGAAAATGTCTTCCTATACCATCTGCTGCTATGTTCTCTTTAGTCATTGCCCTCACAGAATAATATGTACAACTGCTGTTGAGCCAAAATTTAACTGGCACTAATGACTGTAACTTAAAACAAAAATGAAAATATTTAGAAAACTTCTAACTTTGGAAGTAGCACCTACCTCTAACAGTTACCAGGTCAGTCAAAACACTCTGCAAGTGCTGTATATTTATACAGTACTACTGTGCTGCACATTTCACTTTTTGACAGTGTAATGCAGAACTTGATTGAGTTGTGATATACTGTAAAGAAATTGGAGTATACAGCCATATACAAACATTGGCTTTAAGTATATTTTTAATTGTTGGTGACGTAGATATGAAAAGGAAATATTTTCAGAATCAGCTAAACTCAGTGTTAAATATTTAGATAGCTTCACTCTGAGCATTAATATATAGTATTCCTTTTCTCCATCTTCAACATACATATCGAGCAAAAATAATACTTTAAAAGGAAGGAAAATCACCTTGTTATAATTAAAAATGGGGTGTTTGGTCTGTAGACTGAGAAGAAGCAGAGACTTTGAAAGTCACGTTTGAAGGTTTTTAAACAAAACCTGTATGGAAAAGAGTAGAAGTTCCTCCAACAAATGTGTGTTTACTTGGAAGGTCTGATTCACTGTTGCCATGAAGCTCCTACATGGTAGCTGGTGAAGGAGTAAAAGGTGAGGTTTCCAGAAACCTATAAAGATGATTAGATAATGGGCGGAATTAGTTAGTCAAAGGCTGTTCTCGGGTCTCATTAGCCTTATGGTGAAATTTTATCTTGAAATAGTATAAATAGATCTGAGCCCTTCTGTATTTTTGATACAATGCAGAGGTGTAACTTCTGACACTATGTTGTTTTTTGCTAGCTGTTCAGTAGACTTAGGATGATAGGAATCAATAGGAGCACTTCTTTAATTATGGAAACTGTAATAACAGAAATAATAAACATAACATGCTAGTCTTGTACGTAGTGTGTGTGTAAACATAATAGAATAGACTAATAAACGTATATAATTTCTAGAAAAGAATGTTCTCAGCTTTCAGAGACCCTTTTATTAAATACGTGAAAACTGGAAAATTAGAAAAACCCATCAGATCCATCTGCTTAATTATTTGTGCTCTGCAGAGATGAGAGTAGAATTTGGTAATTTTTGGTAATGTTGTCTTACTCCTAGGTAACTTACGGGTCTTTTGACTATACTTCACTGCTCTATCTCTCTGACTACGCTGAAGACTTTGGTGGTGGACGGTTTGTCTTTATGGATGCAGGTTCCAACAAGACAGTAGAGCCCCGAGCCGGTAAGAGTCTTAGTTTGCCTACATTGAGGCAGGCAAAAACTGTGCCATTTATTAACTGGGTGGGCTGGTGGATGTAGTGGGACTTTGCTTTGCACCAGCAGTAACTGTGGAATAATGTAGCATTTTGTCTTCAGACTGATTACATAAAAAGTAAAGATTAAAAAAGGTTAAAATGTGGCCAGAGTTTGAAATATCTGGAGTTAAGCCACACAAGGTGATTTCCTTGAAAGCTGTAGGGCTTAGAACTGCAATCCAGTTATGACAGCAGGTCACTCTGCATCAAGAGCAAAGATAACTATGTGACTACAGCAAATCCAAAATAAAGCAATTTGTTTTAGACTGTCTGGCCTGAAATTCCTTTGCTGTTCAAGGTGGGGCTTAATACCCTGTAACTGCTGTGGGCTGGGTGTGAAGATGGTTGATTACCACAGCTCTGCTAACCTGCAGTAACATGATGAACCACAGTAACTTGGTTTCAAGTCCATACTTGCTTTCAGTCGATCTGACAGGGATAAGCATTCTGATGGCTGTCAGTTATACCTAAAAAAAAAGCCTTTCCTTTAAGGCTGGTTTAAGATTTTTCTAATAAGTGGATCATTTGAAACTAGAATTACTTTGGGGCAGTATGCCTAGGAAGAGCGAGCTCAGCCTCAGCTCATCTGTCTGGCAGGTGAGTACTGAACTTACAGCAGTGTAACCTTTTATAATGCAAACCAGTCACACTTTTGCAGAAAAAAAAAATCAAGGACAACTTTATATTCCTACTGTGTTCTGTCTTTTTTTCAAGAGAGAAAAGATGGAAATTTACTCATTTAAAGACAACCTCAGTAATTATCTGCTGAGAGGCATTACCCCAAGCAGAACTGACTTCTGACTATTGCTGCCTGCAAATGGGGATGGGTGTGGGATTTTTTTGACTTATGGATCACAGCGATCCACTCACCAGCAGTAATGCTGGCTTAGATAAACTCTGAGATTATCTGCGTTCTGGGTTTGGTATCAAGAATTGTATGTTTGATTATTTTGGCTTTTGTGGTTGGAAATAAACCCTAAACTGAAAGTATCTTTTGCAAAATGCTGCCACCAGTATATTGAAAGGGAGCACATTAAACTACTTCATTTCCAGATGCAATTCAAAGATTAACATGTTTTTAGAGCTGTAGAAATCATAGTTGAATTCTAGGTAGCTGGGAGGACAGCTGTCTCCTTGCAAAGTATAGGGGCACTCAGTGCGATTGCTGTATGCAACGTGCCCCTGACTTAATTTCAAAAAGTCTGCAACTGTGAAATTGCTTCCATTCAGTCCCATCCGGTTAACTTCCAGGCTCTGCTGCAAGGTGTTTGCTCTTTATGTCGTTCTTGGGGAGGAAGGGAGAGCAGATGAAGTACAGAAAGATTTTTAACAGCACCTGGTTTTGGCCATTCCCTTTCACAGGTTGTTGTATTGACAGTGTGTGTGCCACAGAACTGGTTAAACACACCTTTTTAAAACAAAACAATGCAGAGCTCGGAGGGAATGGCCTTTTTTGAAAGATCAGCTGTGCTACTTGTACACAATAGAAAATTAAGTTTAATGCCAGTTACACCTTTCTAACACACTCCTCTGTCTAAACAGAGTTGTCAGGGGTCCCGTGATTGTGTCACTACCTATGGTGCAATCTAAATAACTACTAACATCCTGTGAGAAAAGGGAGAAAAGCTTTAGAGGTGAAGCACAATGTGAAGGCAATTGCACTTAAGGTTTCCTCTTATTGATAACATACAGCTTGTGAGAGAAAACAAACGAGGGAATGACCCCAGGGTGTTTTCTGTTGGTGGTACAAGTTGATGTATTTTTCATGTTCAGAATGTTCCTTTGCAGTGTTTTTTCACTCCTTCCTCCTTTGGGTTTGGGGTTTTTTTTGGTTTGTTTTATGCTTCTTTTGATCCTCTGTGCTTCTCCTGTCACTCCAACCCAACTTTTAAACGCATGTGTTGATAAGCTTTTATGCTTCTCATTTTAGGAGATTCAGGCTTTTTCAGAGATGACTGTCGTAATTGCTGGTTCACTTTTAGTGCATGATAGTTAATTTACCTTCTCCGTATTGCTAATGCCATTTCAGTTCCAAAACCTGGCACTTCTTGTTGTCTCAAAGTTAGTCCGCGTTTTCGGAACCTGGTGCAGTGTGCCAAAATGAGCACATTCCTTTTTCTGTGAGCAGTAATTTGTTAAAGTATCAGACTTTACAGTAGGGACCAGAAAGGCATTGTTACTGATACAGCAGAGCAGAAAAGCAGTAATTGGAAATACAAAAAAAGACAATTAAAAATAACACGTTGGGATTTCATGTGTCTTGGAGTGCTGCCTAGGCAAGTCCCACTGCTGCTTCAAATGCTTTTGCAGCACTTACCGTTTAAGGATCAGTCTTAGCCAGACAGTTAGGGACAGGGAAAACTGTTTTCTTAGAAGTGGAGCCTAATTTTAAAACTTTAATCACTTCTCTACGTATATATCACTGGTGGATTATATAAGAAGTCTGTAAGTCCCGATTCTCACACATTTGAGTGAAAGACTCTCACTATAATTTGTAGCATGGTCTGTAACATTATCTAGTTCAATTATTAACAAACACCTCTAGCTTTAGGAAGGAATTATAATTTATTAACCTAGAGCCTCTTGAGATGTATTTTTTTTCTTTTTAACGGACATGACCAAGTCACCACTGTGATGCCAGTTCACATGTACAGACCTTTGGCTAATTCATAACCAAATGTGGCATTAAGGAATGCATCTTTCTTGTGCCCTGATGGGCTTCAGAAGTATAAATGTGTCTTTTGACTTAAGTCAGGACCTCTGTCTGCTGCAAGAAACTCTATGTACTGTGAGTAAGAGAATTCTTGGTGCCAAGTGAAACCCTACTTTGAAAGGAAAATGTTTTTTTTTGACAAAGAAACAGTTCTAAAGTAGTATCTGTTGCTTTTAAATGGCTACATTAATTCTATTTCCAAAATTGAGGTATTAGCATTTTGTTTTCATCCTTTGCACCAGGGGTAGCTCTGTTCAAGAGACAAAATGAAATAGAGCAACAGTTAGAATAAGGTTCTTCAAAATGAAGCCCACAGCCCTTTCAACATTAACTTTCCTCTGCTGGCCTGAGACCTGTTTTAGTAATCCTCAATAGATACAGGAGGATTAAGAATAAATGGCAGATATCAAGGCATGCCTTTTTTAATGATAAAAGTGGTATACTTTCTGCTGCTACCAAATTTATCAGTGTAAACCATATTTAAAATTTCGTAATTTTGGAGATTCTTGTGTGAATTTGGGGACTGGCAGTATTAGACAGGTCACAGACTTCACTTTATGATAAAGTGTAGACGAAATCCTGCAGTTGGAATGAAATCTCAGTACCAGTTTTGTGTTCCTTATTTGCATGTAAATTTCTTGGTTTTAAGGTCAGCTTTGCTGCACTTATTTTCAACTCACAAAGGAGTTTGTTCTTCATAAAAGTTGTTTATTATATAAGGATAGAAGGAAAGGTCGCAATCACTTATTCTGTGTGTTTGTGGAAGAAAATAATCTATGGTGCAAAATTAATTCTGTGCATTGGAGAGTGAAATGTGACTCTTCCTTGAATATCAAACTTAACATATTTTCATAGCTGTCAGAAGTGTGTGTTTCTGAAAGTGTAAAAATATTTGAGATGAAGGTGTGGGCTATTTGGGAACTTGTGAAGTTGGTTTATTCTTCATTTAGAATGGAAAAAAGTGTGTGCTCAAAGCCTGAGCCTTTAGTTTTTTCTGCTCAGGTAAGGAAAAGCATACATTTAAGAATGCATACGTAGCTTTCTCATAGTGCAGGAATGGGCTTCAGGGTGTCTGTGTGTACATTCTCTGAGGTAAGTGTAGCTTTATTGCAGTGGTTAGATATCACACGACTTATACTTAGTAATCCATCTTGTATCATGGAACAGTGGATCTCCCCCCTCCCCGAGTATAGGTACTCTGATCTTTCTCCACATTGAATCTGGATGATGTGGATTATAACCTTCTGGCATTCCTAGCATTAGTTTTGCTCCAATCAGTAAAACTGGCGCACATCTTGATATTAAATCAGTAACAGCTGAAAGCTGAGGATGATTTAAAAAATCCACAGATGTAGCTGTCAGTCCTGGGGAAGAATAAATGGAGCTGGCATTAGCAGCTGCAGTAATAACCAGCTATGTAAAGTTCATGGGTTGTAGGAGAGTAATTCTTACTCATTTGCAATACTAATCACAAATTGCACCTCTGACTGGTAAGACGATTGCAGAGAGAAATAGTAGAAAAAGGAAGACCTGTTGCAATTGTGACAAAAATATTTAAAAAATAGCTCAATAGGGCCTCACGTCTTTATAGAACTCTGAAAATTTTCTTTTGCTTTCTGTTTTGTTTTCCATGGAAGGATAACTGTCTTCCAGAATCTGGTTTTGTATTCCAGTGGTGCTTGGTGATAGGCTTATGATGGCATTAAATGAAATAATCTTAACTGGGCCCATAAAGCAATAGGTACCTGGGAGGCACAGGTCAGACCAGCACTTCACGTGCTGCTTGTATGAATTACTTCATACAAAATACACTGTCTTGTTGAGGGCATCTGTTGTTGGAGATAGCAATGGTCACTTTATACTAGCTGGACTACTGAAATGATTGAGGAGTGTCGGGGGAACAGGGAGAGCTAAACAGATGTCTTGTGTGACAGTGCTCCACAGAGCATTGCGAAGCACTGTCAATATTGAGAATTGGCCTCTAAGGCTTTTTTCCCTGGTATAAAATACTTAGTTATAAATGAACACATGTAGCATGCACCTTATGTGCTTTTCATCGCTCACTGCACAGGTCTTTGTTTTATGTAATGCATATGCAGGCCAATATTTCATGAATTTGATTTGATACTGCTAGACAAATATGCAGCAAAGCTGAAGGCATAAAGAGGGAGCAGAGAAAAATCAGCTTCAACCAGTTACTTGATGAAATTCAAGTAATGTAACAGATAAAGTAAAACAAAATACCAAATCACCTTCAAGTTCAGCTGGGTTACACTGTATAGTTCAGTAATGATGTTTCATTTCTTGGTTCCTAAGCTTTGTGAGTGTTAATGTCACACACCATAGGTGCTATCATGAAGTCTTTTTGTTTAAAGGCCATTTTTTTAATAACAAATGAGCAGCAGAAGTTACCCTTGTGTTTATGCTTTAGTGATTTACTAAATGTAAGGATGAATTCCTTCTCTGTCAGAAGTCCAAAACCTAGAACTCGGGCATCCATGTGATTTGACTGCAGCTCTACTAAACACACCATGCTTAGCAAGGTCAGGAAAAGTAAAATAGATGATCCGAAGGTGTTTCATGTGATTGAAATTGCAACACTTTGTTCTTAGAGGCTTCTCTTGGTGAGAACTTTTTGTAGGAGTCCAGTTTAGAAACCACCCGCAGCTGCCCAGAGTGCTCTAACATGGTAGGACAGAGCAGACTTGACCGTATTTGTTGGGTGAGGTTGAGTACCGAAGGGGAGAACCGGAAGGCAGAGCAGAGGTGATATCCCTGTCCTTCTCTTGGCTGTAGGGAGAAGAAATGGAGCCAAAAGGCCTTGGTGAGACTCAGTAGTGTGATTAGGAGAGAGCACAGTTATGCAGTTTTCACTTCTAAATACTTCACTAGGTTGTCGCACCTTCAGACATGAAGTACAGAGCAGAAACTCCTACTATTTTGAGCAACCAGCTGTGCTAACAGGAGAGAAGCAGGCAGGGATTCTGTTGAAGTCTAAAAATGTTCATTGACTTTTAGTAGGAAATAATTAAGTTCACTTATTTTCTTTAAAAACTGTAATTTGGAAGTTTTCAGTCCAGGTGCTTCTGAATTTAGAATAAAAGCAAGTACTTTTAAAATTATTGATAATACTTCTGCGAATTACAAGCTGGCTGTGGGAGAGTTCGTTATGTTAATCAGTGATTTTATTTATAACAGCAAGTAATTTCTCTGTCTAGTAAATAAATTTGGGACAAGTTTGTAACTAGGCTTCATTAGAATCCCGTTGCAGTTTGGTTTTTTTAGGCTTCTTTATGCTTCTGTGCTTGGCATATGTGAGCAAAATCGTTTAGAGAAGCTTCTGTCCTCTCTTCTGGCACCCTCTCTTCACCCCGGATCAGGGCACTCACAGATGCTGTCATTCCATGTTACTTTTGTTGGGTTTAGGTAAGGACTTGCTTAAAGCTCTCCCCTAATTGATTTATTATCTCAAATAAATATACTTAGTAATTGAATAAGTATATCTGTTAAATAAGTTTTATTGTGTGATTACAGAAAATATTATTATCAGGTTGTTTGCCTAACGATATGGTGGGTTTTTCTTGGACACTTTACGTGAGAATGAATTAGCAATTAATCCTAAACAGATGACAAGGATGAGAGCACAATTGTGTTTGTGCAGTTTCCCTGACAATGCTTCTGTCTTGGTGTCATTCAGCAGATGAGATGCAGTTTTTCCTTCTTTCCCGAGTAACATTTAGAGCTGGTAAATGTTAAGCAGACAAAGCTGTCAGTACATAAGATGAAAGATGTTGAATAGATCTATAGTGCCAAATAAACTGTTCCTGCTTCCCTTTAATCAGGCAGATGAGTTGCTTCATTTCCTTCTGAGCAGCAGCTCAGTCTTTCCAGTGCCCCCAACCAGCTGCCGTGGACAGTGGATGGAGGTGAGACCTCTTACATTCCCCAGCCCTGCTTTGCATCCCTTCCCTGTCACTGGCACCAGGCAGGGGTAGCCCCTGCCCTTCCCTGGTGTCCAGCCACAGCTTAAGCAGACCAAGGAGGAGAGTGAGGGGACAGTTACATCATTCCCCTACTTGCTTGCATGATTGAGTGTTGGTTGAGACAGTATAACACATAATTTGCAGTTTCTCCTTGGTGTTTTCATGACCCGAGGAGTTTACAAGGGAATTTGGCAGTGAATTAAACTAGAAGGGCCAGAAGGATGCTGCCAAGAAAGCAGAAGTGGTAGTCTCATGTGAAGGTTGGGAGCATGAACGGGCTTGAAATCCAGTGGCAAAACAGTCATGCTGCAAATAGAAAGTTATTGTCAAAGTTGGTATTAATGTGAATGGCCTGTTCCATGTGTAATCAGAATAATTGGAGTTGGAAGGGACCTGTGGAGGTCACCTATTCCATGCCCCCTGCTCAAAAATCAAGCACAGGAGACATGGAGGTAGCAAAATATGTGTCCCTGAGACATACCTGGGAAAGATCAGTATCTGAATGTTGCACTCACATGTGATAATGATAATGACCCTGAGCAACCTGATGGAACTCAGAAGTTGGATATAATTTAGAAGTTTGCCTTGGTTTGAGAAAGGGAATTGGACCAGATGACCTCCCAAGGTCTCTTCCAACCTAAGTTATGCAATAAATTTATAATATTAGAGGCATAATAATCTTGTAGTATTTTTTTCTTACAAGTATTGTGGTATGTTAATATTTGTATGGTTCTCAAAGTCCTTTCATATATTCCCTACATCTTGTTAAAATTTAATCTGGCATGTCTTAGTACTTTTTGTCTTGCCAGAATAAGAACAACAGAGGATATTTTTTTATAATACTTGTAAAACAGAACATGTGTTAACTGCAAAGTATTGAAATGATGTTTACTAATTAATTTTCACAGTAACCCTGTTAGAATGGGTCAGTGCTAGCTTCATTTTAGGGACAAGGAAACAAATGAGAGAGTAAGTGGTTTGGCTGAAGTCACAGCTACATGTCAAGGACATAGTTGTCATTGAAAATTGTTTCCTTTGTATATTCCTCCAATCTATATTACCTCACAGTACAGAGGTTAGGTAGCAAATTGTAGGCAGCTTGTTTACAGAAGTGCAACTGAATGTTAAAATTCAACATGGATAAAATCTCCTGAGAGCAAGCCTCATGGGAATACTTAAGTTTTTACTGTGACATATAGCTGAATGCATAATTCTTTCCCACCTGTATGCTGCTTCTTGCAATGTATTATTTTCTGAGTACTTCTCAAAAGAATTCATTGCTAAGGGGCAATTATGAATGTGATTAAAACATGGGACAGCAAAAGCAGGGAAAAGCAAAAGCTCATAGTTAATACATATATTCCTCTAGTGGTTTTGTTTGAGTAATTAAACGGGACATTAATTGCTGCATAGTGAAATATCCATTACTTTTGCTGCTTGTTAAGTATTATTTCTGAAAATAAATGTTGCTTCATCTAAATTAGGATCACATAAAATTCATAGCAGTGGAGCTTGTGACTGGCACTTGTATGTCTCCCTAAATAATGATTCCTGTGGATCAGTGCAAAAATTGATTCTCAAAAGATCAGGAGAGTAAGTGTTTTTCACATCACAAGCTTTTCTCAGCCTGACAACATTTAAGAGCTTGATTTGCGTCAGTGACACCGAAGACCGGGCTCAGTTTTGATGGATGCTGTGGTGCTTGTTAGTAGTTCCTTGTCCTAGGTCACTGTGAGAGGGTGGCATATTTAAATGAGTTTGCACTTGAGTTTTCCGTTACATTAGTTACTTCATCCTCAATACAATTTGTCCTTTGCTTACTCTTTTAAGTTTTTAAAACTGTGTGGATGCTTAAGGGCCGCAGAAAGAAGTGACTATGAAGCAGCTCCACCTGTGGATGAAACTCTTGACTACCCTTAGTACAGAAGCAGAGCTGGAGGCATTGTCTGTGAACTAGAAAGGGGAGCGACAGCATGACAATAACACTTTCTGCAATCTGCAAGGAACAGCAGCTCATCAGCTAAGCTTTTATTGGACCAAAATCCATCTTGAAACACACTTTCTAGCACTTAATGCTGGAAAGTAGAGAAAACATAGAAAGGAAGAGAAAATGAGCTGTAGATTCAGGTATTGTTGTCAAATAGAGATCAAAGGCAAGGATTGATTACTCCTGTTCCTGTAGAGAGATGCAGGCAAGCTAATAATTTAGAAACAGGCTCCTGCAGGTCTTGAGGTTACCACAAATCTTTCCAATTCTTTGGTTTTTTGCTCTTCTAATAAGAAAGGTGAGAACAAGTGCATTTATGTGGGAGGAACTTCCTCCAGTCCATTGTTGCACTCTTCCATGGGAACTGGGCTGGAGTACAGGTCACTCCTCTATTACTAGACAGCCTGATGGAAATCTTGAAGCCATTTGGGAACAGCTATTAAGAAATTT